>NC_137072.1:71028007-71332178 GCF_951640355.1 Cnephaeus nilssonii | reverse complement strand
TCCCCCACCATGCACATTTCTGCTCCTTTTGTTTCTAATACATAGGCTGCATCCAGTAGGTCCCCATGAATCCAAAACTCATTGACAGGTACTTTAGTTCCTAGTTTTGACAAATGCTAATGGGAACAGTGTGTATTGGCAGCAGCTTCTTTAGTACAACCATTGTTTTCATAACTAGTACTTTTTGTTCTTGTTATATTATTATTTTTTGTTACTTTGCCTGGGTGTTAAACCAAAGTGTCAACAAAAAATACGAAGTTTCTTACACTATTTACAAAACATGAACCCAGATTCTGTATTGGAATTTTGAGGAGGTTAAACCACTTGACAGAATTATTAGTTAAGGAGGGATGATCAGGTGCAGACACAAGTCTGCAACAACCAACGTAGTTAGTTATCCTTGAACTCAGAGGCAGATATGCTGAAGGGACTATCGTGGTGTCCAGTCTACAAATGTAGCCCTTTCCTTTTCCTGCAGGGAGAAGCTCCCACCTTCATCTGCGGCAAACCCTGGTGAGGAATGGCATGTGGTGTCAGGGAGCTGAGCTGGGGTTTGTTGCCTCATTCTTGTCCTTGCAGATACTGTAACACAAGGGATGTGGCTGTGGGTGTGGATACTATAACCTGAGACGTGGCTGTGGGTGTGGAAGCACAGGGTGAACAGCTAGGGAGGTGGGGACAGGTCAATTAGCATTTATTCACACCGTGCTCTTCCATGATGTGCAGGAGGTACTAACTCCTGTCCTCCCGAGCCGTCTCACGGCAGCCTACATGAAGGACAGCACTCACAACCTTGGACATGGTCTTAACCTGGCTCTTCATGAGTGCTGAGGTCATATAGGTCTCTATGCTGCACACACACCGTCCTCTGAAGCTCCTAGAACATTTCAGTAGGCCCTCTTTTCAGCCTGAGCTGTGCTTTTCATAGTGAGTGTAGCTAACTCTTACTTATCCTTCAGATCGCCTATAAATGTTAGTCCTTCTGATAGCATTCCCTAACCCTTACTCTCAAATAGTAAATCAGCTCCTATTAACACCCTGAAAAAAAAGGAGAGAAAAAAACACCCTGCAGATTACACATACACACACACACACACACACACACACACACACACACACACACACACAGTAGGTCTCATTTCATCCTTCCTTGATGTTTTCATTATGATTCTTGGCATAATTCTTAAAATGATACCTTATTTTTATGATTATGTGTTTAATATCTATCTCCTTAGATCAGCAATTTTCAACCTGGTGTTCTATAGGATTTTTAAAACATGCAATACCTGACTATTTTAGTCCTGGGCACTGACCCTTAGATTGTCAAATAAAAAATAACAGTAGCCAACACAACAATAGCCACCCGGTGTCAATGAATCAAAATTATACCTATCTTTTGTTAGATTGGCAAAAAAACAAAATATATATATATATATATATATATATATATATATATATATATATATATTTTGGTGTGCTTCCGGATTTTAGTAATTAGTTTATGTGTGCCATGAGATGAAAAAGGTTGAAAATCACTGCCTTAGTTTATAGATTCTATGAGGGTAGGGATTATGTCTGTTTTATTTATCCTAGAATCCAGTCCAGTTCCACACACTTAGTAGGAGCTTAGCTAATATTTCTTAAGTGAAGAACTGTGTCATAGAACTGTATCATAGCTTATTTAGCAACAATATACAAAGAATAATTTTTGTTGAGTGACTGAATAAATGAGAACTCTAGATTAATTTCGGCTTCCCTGGGAAGTTTAGAGGTAGTGTTACCTACAAACCATTTAGGACACAGAGAAGGAGAAGTGAGTGGCAAGCAACTAAAGCAGTGTGATAATTGAATTTGTGTGTGCCTTGTAAACACGGCTTTGAAGAAAGCTGATATTGAACCTTCAGGCAAAATAGGCTTCTACTCACCCATCTTGCTGCCCAGTTACTGGGGCCAAGACAATTTGCCTTAATTCTACAGTTTGTCTTGCATGGGTGGACATTGTGTTGAAGCCATTTCTCACCTGATAGATTGTGAGTAAAAAAGATTTTAATAAACCTTCTTTAATGTAAAAGAAAAAAATTATTTGTGATAGAAAAACGTGTTTCTTATTTATTTTCCCCAGGGACTTTTGTGCAGGTGGGTCTTCAAAAGGGCCTTTGCTGAACCAGATGGTGGGTGCAGAGATGCATAAAAGAGTTGGGAGTATCTGGGGTATAGACAGATTGGATTTGATGGGTTTAGAGGCTTCCTGGGCAAATGGAAGCCTCATGGGCTGACCTTCCTGTGGAAGAAGGTGGAACACTGATACTGGTGGGGGTTTTCATTAACTTGTGCTGTTATATGCCATGTAACTATCCTCCTTACCCTCTACCACTTTCCATCATGAAATCTTCAATAAAATCTCTTACTAATACTTTGGACTGTGAGTTTCCCTTTGGATAGCTATGGAGTGTGAAGGGTTTTGCTCTAAGGTTAACAAGCAAAAGCTGCCTTATTTGCAACACTCAGAACAATAAAAATAATCCCAAAAATAGGATCATGTGATAAAAAGGACACCTCACTTCTGTGGCATTTTTTCCAAAACTCCAGAACCCCATTCTCATGAGAAAACACAAACAGACTTAGATTGGGGGACATTCTCCTGGACAGCTGGCCAGTATTCCTCAAGACCAGCAAGATGATGACAGCAAAGATGGAGGAGACCAGGGAGACATGAAGATGGAATGCAAGGTGGTACCTGAATTGGTTCCTGGGATAGACAGAGGACATTAATGGAAAAACTGATGAAATCCAAGGAGAGTCTAATTAGTCATAATTGTAATTAAGTTTAAAAGTTTAATTAATAGTAGTGTAACAATGCTGATTTCTTAGTTTTGACAAAAGACATTAACAGGGGAAAGGGGCCTGAGTGAGGGGTCCATGGCAACTCTCTGTACTATCTCTGCAATTTTTCTGTAAATCTAAAACTATTCCAAAATAAACAGTTTATTTACAGGTAAAACCTCATTACTAAAATAGCCCATGTTTTCTGTAAATCTAAAATTATTCCAAAATACACAGTTTATTTAAAGGTGAAACCTCAAAACTAAAATAGTCAGTGTTGGCTTCTTGCTAAACTAGTGGGCAAAGCAAGTAAAATAATGACTAAAGTTTTTCTTTGAAACAGTTTATTTAAACCAAGAAATCGCAAAAAGGAAAACTAAAGCTCCCTGCTGAGCAGACAGTGACTTCTGTTGTTACCAATGCCTTGACCTTTGGCTCCTCTTGCAGCACAGCCATCACTGTGGAAGAAAAGATCACTCTGACACTTGTGACAATGGTAAGGGAGATTTATTCAAGACTCTTGCAATAGGTGTCAAGACCATCACAATAAAAGAGAGAGACTGGGCTCAACTCTGAACCCAGCAAAGACATGTGGGCATTTATAGCCAAGGAGCAGAATGAGGGGGTCAATGTATGGAAAATTATGAAGAGGAGACATCAAAGGTAGGGGGATTCTTGCTAAACCGACTTAATGGGAATCTTGCAGAAAGGAGGCCAAGGATGTACAACATGAAAGGTGGGTGATGAGGAACTTGGTCAGGTATTAAAGGTGATCAGATATCAAGGTGGGGGGATTCTCACTAAACTGACTTGGCAGAATTCTTGCTAACACTGGGCTGGGCAGGCCAAAGACAGTATGGAGAGGGGAAAGGGGACCTCAAGGTCAAAACCTTGTCTAGAAGAGGGCTCACAGGAGCCTAACTAACGTTTGGTTAAGGGGAGTCTTTGTCATCACCAGTCACGCTAATACCATCTGATTTCCATTGGAGTGGCGTCTCTGCTACCAGCCTTGCTTGACTCGTAGCCAGCTGATTTGGTTGCATCTGTAATCTTGGCATGCTGTAGCCTGACAGCAGATTCCACCTGTGATTTCACATCCAGCATCTGGATCTTGGCCATTGACATTGCCAGGTTAATGTTACATGAGCCAATCTCTTCCTACATTGATTGGCTGGTGGGTCTGGACTCAGCAAGCTCTGAGGATTTGGCCTGTACTTCTGCAGATGGTTTGGTACCTGCAACCCATCAGCAAGTTCTTTCCCACAGCAGGAGTCCTTTTTTTCCAGTCAAAGGATCCTTAGGGAGATGTAAGAACTTTACAGAGTGTAAACACAAGCCCCATAAATCTGCTAGGTCAGGTGAAGAAGAACTACACGAGGGCTGTACTTCCCTGTCCATCACATTTGTTCACATTATATATCCAGGTGTCCAGGGCTTTGCAAAAATTGATAAGCTCTGTTTCTCCTTTACATTCCTCTTGGTGTAGAATGTCATGGTTGTTCGTCATTTGTATAGGTCTCCGTACTAGTAGTGTCTCTCCATGTAAAGCCAAGTGATAAAATGAGGGCAGCCAGGCAATTTCAAGCAGAACCAGTTTGGGTTTTTGGCCTGTATTCTGACCTAAAATTATCTTCACAATAGCCCTATTTCTCCAGCTGGCTTTGGCTGTGGGGCACCTTAGGGCTCCGTCTGCAACAAGACAGACTGTATCACGGGGAGCATTTGAGGGGACAGCTTGTGGGGGATGTATGACGGAGGTTGACATTGGCACATGCATGGGCTGAATTGGTGAAAACTTAAATTCAAAGTAGTACCTTTTTTTGGTTTCTGTTCCAAAAACAATTTCACGAGCTAACACATTTTGACTCTCTCAACTCCTTAAATAAATTCTGAAAGGACATGGAAGAAGGTCATAAAATCCAACCAAATTCATGTCTACCTGTAAGGTCCTCCTGTTCTGCTGTTATTTAACTTGTGGTTTTTCCTCCAGGGTATATTAATATATGGAGAAGGTGAAAGAGTTGTTAGAATATTGGGCAAAATGTAGCCATTATTAAGCAACACGCTGACAGATTGTCAGCTAATACCCCAACACTTTGGTGGTCACTTAGCATCCCACCAGCACAGTAGATAAAGCAAAAGACACAGGATTCTGATGTCTTGGAGGACTGACAAAGACATAAAAGAGTTTCATTATTTTTGAAGTATTTTCAGGGTTGTTCCCCCCCCCCCTATCATTTTCCTTCTTGCAAAACTCTTTAATTTTAACGCCATCTCTTAGCCAGCTTTCAAAATAAAATTAATGTATATCTATGACTTCATTTCCTTTCAGCTGTTTATAATATTTAAGGACAAGCCAACCATAATTTATTTATAGAATTTGATCCCATTTCTGTTTCTCTATTTTGTCTCCTAGAAAGCACAGGAAAATAGCTCTAAATATATCAGAAAAATTAGACATTGAACTTTACTTTCCCTCAAATGCTACAAATAAAATTAGAGCATTTGTCTCAAGAAAAATTAAGGGGAAGAATACTGCATCATTTGGAAATCAGATTACTAAAACATCAGGTCTACATAATTAAGTTTGTACAGGTCAGGAAATAAGAAAGTCGATTTATTCTGGTTTTATGCCTCACCCTGTATGTGAGTACTGTATTCTGTAACAAGGCTTTTATTCTTCCTGAATTCCATACTATCTCAGCCTCAAGTGAGATTTGAAATTTGTACATGCCCTACCCTAATTATTTGTCAGTGTGCATAGAAGAAGGAAAAGAAGGGAAAATGATACCGGCACTTAAATGAACTGAAACAGTAATTAATTGTGAAACCAGCAACCATCCCCTTGATGGGGTTTTGCTCATTTTTCCTCCATTTTTTTTTCCCAGAACAAAAGAAGGAATTTTTCCTTTTGATCATTTACATCTATCTCCCCATTACTCAAAGGTAGCAAAATACATGATGTAGTTTCATTGGACAGAATTAAAAGCTTAAGTTTGGGAAGGTGTCAGACTTGTATCCTAGAAACGAAGACCCATCGGTAAGATCTTTGGTTTCTGTTCATTCTAAGCGTAGTGGTGTTTTCCGATAGTTAAGAAATACTGTGATGCATTGGAAATGTTTCCGATTACATGGTTAATGGTGTCATTCCAATGTCACTGCCCTATGCCAGAGCACAGAAGCCTGAAACTCTGGGGATAGAGCTTGGATGTTGCTTAATTTTATAACATCACCACATGGTTCTAATGTACAACCCAGAAGTGAAAAACACAGTTGTAACAATATTTCTTTGTAGCGGAAGAAAAAAAAGAAATGCAGCGAAAGACAATTGTAGATTATGAGCTGGTTTGCCGAAGTGGTTCATGTTCAAAAATAGAGTAACCTTCCAGACAGAGAACCAGACTAGACTGAGTACAGGCACACAGTGACCCGTGTTTGAGCTGCCAGCCTCTCGTTGCCTGTAGATATCAGCAAGATAGCCACGGGGTGTGTGCACAGGGCTTCTCCTGCCCATGAGGGAGAGGTTGAGAAAGAGCAGCTGACATCCTCCTGCTGTCTGTCTCACTTTCAGGAGTGCCCCGAGGGACCCCAGCTCATCGGCCCCTCGTGGTGCTGTTGGGAGGTCCAGGGCCCCTTCCTGGCTGTGTTAGGTGGCTTCAAGAGTGTTTGCAATCATGTGGAAGGAAAGCACAAACCTAAACTCCGACTTAATATACAAGAAGAGACTTAAATGCAGGGAGCATAGCACAACACCCAGAATGTCACATCATCCAGGTTGCTGACATACAAGCACCAGTCTGAATTGCCACCCCCCATTTTACCCAGGCTAGCACATGTGTCTCGCCTTCCAGATTCCCATGGCCCTCCACAGCCAGAGGAAGACAGAGAGGGCAGACGGCCCCACACTTCATTCCAAGAGCGAAGTACCCATCTTCCTTTGTGAAAACAGCTAGTGTCTCAAGAGAAGTGATGCGTTCTCTCAAGCAACTGGTCTGAAGGCACAGCTCTGAGAGTGTTTCCTTTCTTCATGAAGCTGGGAACACACACACACACACACACACACTCACACACACACACACTCACACTCACACTTAGAACACCAGACGGTGGCATGATGGAACCAGATACCTCGTGAGAAGGCGATGCCTCTGTTCCTCTCCCAGCCCGGCCGCTCCTTCTCTGCTGAGTGCTCCTCAGCACCTTGCTATGAGGCCGTGGGCAACAAGAGAGTGGCCAGGGAGCATCGGGTTTTGTTTCCACAGTTTTTGAGAACATAATGAATCACACTGTCATCTTAAGATCTGTGGGCTGAGCTCCAAAGCTGCTAACAGGGGCCAAATGAATATGGATGCGACCTTATTCTATTGTCCTAGTCATCGGCATCCTCAGAAAACAAGACATTTCACAGCCAGAGGATCAGTGCCCTCGCACCTGTGATCCAGGGGCCGCGTGCTCTGAGTGGAAGCATGATTGTCCCCACACGAAATTAGAGGCCACGCCTCCCTAAGTTAAACTTAGAAGTGACAGTATGTGGACAAGAGGTGCATAGCACCTGGGGCACCAGCCAGATGAAACACTCCAGATCATTCTCTGCCAAGCCTAATTAGTGCCCTGATGCCAGCCTGGCCAGAGGGGGCACTGCAGAGGGGGCTGTGCTCTTGTGTGGCCTTGTCCATCCTCTCAAGGCTGAGGGGTTCCTGGGCCACCTGGAGCTGGAGAGTTCACCAGAGCATTGGGTGACAGGCCTAGCATTTGGTGGCACAGGAGTTGTGGAGAAATCTTAGCATGCTAGCTTTGGGGTGGAGAGAAGGGCTAGGACTGTCCTTTCCCCTCTCTCACTTTCCAGTAAGTCTAGATCGGGGAGGGTCGGGGGGGGGGGACTTTTTTTTTTTTTTTTGCCAAGGGCCATTTGGATATTTATAATACCCTTCGCAGGCCATACAAAATTATCAGTTTAAATATTAGCCTGCTGTATTTGGTCAAACATTTAATTAACTCACCCCTAATGCCTTGGCAGGGCCAGGCCAAATGATTTCACAGGCCTTGTACAGCCCACAGCCGTCTAGATGGAGTAAAACATCACATCTCCCGGCCATAAGTAGGCCTTTTGTTGCCAGGCATGTGGATTTCCTAGGTTATAGATTTCCCTGAGCACATTTTAAATCCAGAGGCACCGTCTCTCCCACTGGCAAACATCTACCCAGATTGCTCCCAACCTGTCTGTCTGTGTTCAAGGCAGCTATTCAATTCTTATATTATCACAAGCACAACCTAATCAGGAGCAAATGTTCCACAGACAAATTTAGTTCTGTTTCCCAGAGCCAGCGATCAATACCTTGAAGGGAGAGGCCACATGGAGTTGTTGGAGCCACCTTGTAGGAGTCACGGGTCTCCTTTCCTGCCTCAGCTCCTCCGAAGCTCAGGGACTTTGAGTAGGTCACCCACCTCTGGACTCTAGGCTTCTGATCTGTGAAATGAAGCTACATTTGTGGAGACTAAGAAGAGACCTAAGGACCGAGTACTGAGTGTCCGGGGCAATTGCTTACTACAGCTCATCAGTGCTCAGACACCACGTTTATGTCTTTACATTTACCATCTCTGAAACTGGATGAATTGCCCTGCCACCAAATAAGCAGAACTCGCTTGTAGGAGTAGAAACAAGTAGTCACTGTGCATTATATGTATGCCAGAAAGTTCTCCGCTATTTAGGAGCATTATTTTGAGTACTAACAGGGTTTCCTTAGGTTTAGAGAATAACAAAACAAAAATCATGAAGTGCAAGAATAGCTCATGTTTTCTGAATGTTCACTAACCTGGTACATAGTGTTCTAAGTGCTTCATGTGGTTATCAGGGAAGAACCCCAGCTGCGTAAGAGTGGGGTCCTATCCAACCCTCAACCAATTTTTGTTCAACTTGTGAATTAAAATGGTTTTTATATTCTTCAAAGGATGTTAAAGAAAAAAAAAACACACAAAAAGATTAATATGACTAAAGCCTAAACTACTATCAGGTTCCCTGCAGACAAAGTTTGCCAACTCCTGTTGTAAAGGATGGCAAGAGGAAATAAAACTCCAGAAAACATCCAAAAGACCCGAGTAAGCAGCAAGAAGACTGGCTGGCCAAAACTCCATAGTTACTGAAAGGAGACAATGAGACTCAAAAGATAAGAGCAAGATGACTTTTATTTACAGCACAGCCAGAGCATCACATGGCAGGGCCAGCCCCTCGGCCACCAAATCCCACAGGACACGATAGGACCAGATGATGCCTGTGTATGGCACTTGTGCTGCAGCTGAGGAATCCAGGATCATGGGCTCAGCACCTTTTATGGCAAGTAGTGAGCAAGCCAGGCTCCCCCTGGGAGTCAGTAGTCAGGTGGTAGTCTCTGTGTCACGTTGACCTACTTATTCCTCTGCGTGACTACAGAAATGGCTTAGTGTCAGAGGATCCTTAAGACTTGCAGTTTGGCACACTCAGCATGGAACTGTGCAGGTGCTTGGACCTATGGCAGACTGCCTTTCCCAACAATGGATTGTCCCCTTCATCCTCACCACAATCCTGTGACGTAGAGATGACTACTGTCCCATTTTACAGATGAAGAAACAGAAGCTCAAAGGAAGGAAAGTAACGAAGTAGCTTGCCCAAAGTCAAAAGTACCTCACCCAAGGTTGCATAGCACCTAGGTGGTCAGCAGTGATTTAACCCTGAGCAGTCTAAAATCAGAGCCAAAACAACATACAATTGCCTCATTTCATACAGCAAGAAGCCAAGAACCACAAGTACTAGGCTTAAATTATATACTGATAAAAATAATTCATTGTTTTGCCTTCTTTTTTAAATAACAATAACGCTAAAGAGATGGCATTTTTACAACGCATAGAGCCTGTCATGATAATCCATTTGAAGATTTACATATGTCTAGATACCAGCAGAAGTTTGCCAAAAACTTCCCTGGTAAAAAATGGATTTGGCTAGGTTTTGCCTTTCCCAGTTGTTTTGAAAGTTTCCCTTTGCAGTTAGAAAGGCAAAATATAGATTTAATTACCCTTCTCCAGCTAATGTTCGAACTGCCTAATTACACTAAAAGCATTAATTGCAGATGTTATGAACAGCAACTCACAACAAAATATTTCCTCATAATTTAACCAGGCCCATCAATTAAACAAAGTCCCAGGCATCTTCTTCCAAACCCTTTGCGCTTCTCTCTCTACGTTTCCACAAACAAGTAACTGATTTGTATGTACGGTGTAGAGGCAGGTGCAAATGCATGCTGTGCGTGTGTGCCCATGTGTAAAACTAGCACTAACATGAGAGGAGGTTGTGGGAGTGGGAATGGGAGCATATGCACCTGAACTTGGATGATGAAGCTGGGTCTGACCCAGGGGGTGTAAATGAAGGGGCCAGGGCTGTTGTATGTGACTTTGGGGCTACAGTTCCGAAATTTTTGCAAAGGGGGAGAATTTAAGGGGAAAAAATTGTTCTTCCTTATAATATCCAAAGGCAGAAAGTTCAGACAAGCCTCAGGCAAGATGAGGAAATCGCTGGATAAGGAAGCTAGTGCTCAGCTCCCTGAGT
This sequence comes from Cnephaeus nilssonii, assembly GCF_951640355.1. Lineage (NCBI taxonomy): Eukaryota > Metazoa > Chordata > Mammalia > Chiroptera > Vespertilionidae > Cnephaeus > Cnephaeus nilssonii. Next base: position 71,321,779 of record NC_137072.1, on the reverse strand, counting down.
CCAAGGTCCCCCACCCTGCTCTGCTGTTCCAGGGCAGAGTGAACACACCAACAAGCTGGGCTCTGGACTCAGACTGCTGGGTTCACATCCCTGCTCTGCCTCTTCCATTAATCTCTCTTTGCCTCTTGACTGTAAACACTTGAGTTTAGTTGCATCCTAAGAGAATTAAAGGAGATAGTACCTGACACATGCTAAATTCTCAGTGGTATTTGTGCTTCTCTCTCATGTTTGCTTTATTCCTGTTCCCTTTCATCTGCAAACTGGCTTACCCTCCTTTTTTACGCACATGGGAAGATGCCCTCCCAGTGGAACCATTAATTCTACCTGGTGTCTCAGTCCCAAATACAATTTCCTGGAGGAAGGTATCTGATTGGGCCAGCTTTGAGGTCAATGGGCCAAGTGTCTGCCCCAGTCAGCTGTGGTTAGAGGGCAGGACCACAGTGTTTGGGTGTGACGACAGGGGCCCATTCCTTTGAAGTGACACAGAATTGCCATAACCCTTTTGTGTCTACTATACACATTCATAATTACAAATGAGAGAGTGAATGTTCTAGTAGTCCTATTTATAGACAGTAATTATATTAAGGGAAGATGTGTGTAAATTGAATCCTATTTTAAGTGGTATATAAGGAGATCATGAAGTAAAATTATTTGTAGAAACCTCTTTTAAATTTAAAATAATAGCTACATCAAATATTCATTTCACACATTAAAAAATAAAATATTTGAGGTGTTATTTAAGCCAGGTTCTGTCAAGGTCAGGAGATAAAATTGTGCAGTTTTAAAGTCTGCTGCTCACGTAGGTTGATTACTTTTTGAAGAAACTAAACTTGACAGATTTTGTGTCGTTTTTGGGGTTCTCTTGTGGTTGATCGATAAGAAGAGAGTTCTGTTCTGTTTTGAAAAGGGATTGCAGTCAGATATGAAGAAGCAAGTGAGCACCTACCTCCTCCAGGGATATTAAAAGATCTTTGTCCTTTCAATTGTTTGAGACAGAAACAGATGGTCAGGATCCTGACTCTTGTCTGAACTGCGTTTATTTCATTAATTCCGAAAATAATCCATTTCTATTCAATTCAGCATTTACTGGGTGCCGTACAAGGCCCTATGCTAGGCTCCATGAGTGAAGCCAGAAGGGATAAGATGTGGTCTGTTCCCTTGGAAACTTCACTGTGGGAGGAAACAGCCATGTATGCAGTGGACACATTCGCACTGCCATGGGAGAGATGACCACTATTCAGTTAACTCAGTAGCATGGAACCTTTGCACATCATGGGTACTCAGTCACTACTTGTTGAATTAATTAACTAATTGGTGCACCAAGGCAGGATGGCAAAAGTACTATTGAACACATACCAAATGTTATGAAAGTATAAAAGAGAAAGAGTCATTCATTCATCAAATAAATACTTCTTGTCTGCCAGGCACTGTTCTAAGCATAAGCATATGGCTATTGCTTCTGGCTGGAAACTTTGAGAAAATGACATGAAGGAGTTGGCATATGTACTGGACCTTACAGATCAGATTCATAGGTGTAAACAGGCGTAAATGGGCCTGAGAGAATTCCAGGAGAAGCTAGACATTCAGTTTGGCTGGAGATGACAGGTGTGGGGTGAGGTAAGATGGCTAAGATTACAAAGGTAGGAGCAGCCAAAATCACTAAAGAAAGGGCCTTCAGTGTTGGAGGTTTGGCTTGGATTGAGTTTTGTAGACAGTGGGGAGCTACTGAAACTTTGGAAGAGGGAATTCATATAAGCAGGACATCCTTGAGGGAGTTTTACCTGGAAATACTGTGTGGGATGGATTGGTATGCAAGAGGCAAGGAGATCAGGGATGCGGCCTTTCAGCAAAGGAGTGATAATGGGAAGCTAGAGGGGGGAAATGAATGAGAACCACGGGAGTGTCAGAATTCATTGACATATAGGAAGCATCATAAACGTAAAACTGTTGATCAGGTGAAAATAGTAAGAAGTCAAGGTTTAGGAGATGACTCTGGAGCTTTAAAACTTATCTAATCAGGAGATTGATGCCACCACTAGTGAAAATAGGGGCCCACAGGGGAAGGATCAGATTGGCATGGAAAGTGAGAAGGTGAATATATTGGACTTGAGGTAAGAGCAGAGTATCTGCATGAAAATTAATAGCACATCCATTGACAAGGTTTTTAATTCAAGCTAGCAAGACCTGGGAGCCATAGCCATTGGTCCTGAAGGAACTGCCTTTCACTTTTATTGATATCTTTATCTATAAAACCATTTTTCCAACTGGAAGGAGAAATAATTTTGCAGTACAATATAAATAGGGTTTGGTGAGTTCCTCCAGAATACTGTTGACCTCAGCCCAACACAGATCTAGCCAGAGAAGAAACTTAGATATGTAGGAACAGCACCAGAAACAGTAAGTGGACCTCAGGCTCTGTTTGTGATCCAAGGGACAGGGACATAAGACCAGCCAACGAAAGTCTTGGACAATCATAAGTTGTCACCAGCTGAGTTGAGAAGACAATGAAAATCACAGCAGAGAGAGGGAGCTTAGGATCAGAAGATAGAGAGATAGCCAAAATAATGGTTGTCAATCAAGTATAGTAATCAGGATAATCAGACTAATTTTTGCCAGATGGCAGTTTTTCACCTCTGTTCGCCTTTAAAATATTTGGCACATAAATTCCATTTTGAGGCCCTCTGGTGCTGTCAATTTGCCACTAAGTATTTGACAAAGATAACAGCTGAAGCCATTAGATTAGGTGATATTGTGAAGAGCTCCTATATTTATAGACTGGGAAGAAAAAATAAAAATGGAGGAGACAGGGATAAGAGAAGGTTCAAAAGGATGCACTATCATGGAAGCAAAGGAAAGACACTTCACTGCCAACCCACTGAAACTGTGGAATAATGCATGTTGTTTTAAACTGTTTCAGTTCTGGGGTGATTTGTTATGCAGCAATATATAACTGATAAACAAGGAGAAGGGGAATGGAATGTATGTGGGGATAAATATAAAATACTTTGTCCCTTACTTTTTACATATCGTTACAAGATAATTGAGTGTTTAAGATAAAAATAATTTTATATCAAATGAAGAATAGAAATGAATGACAATTTTTTATTTTTGGTGACAAAGCAGATGAGTGGTTGTCTGTGAATAGGGCTGGGTGTAAGGAAGGGTGGGATAATGAAGGGGTACAAGGAAACTTTGGGGGATTACGGATATGTTCACTCTCTTAATCGTGGTGATGGTTTCATAGGTGTGTGTATATGTCAAATCACATTAGTTTTGTATACTTTAAATATGTGCTGTTGTTGTGCTATTTTTAAAGTCAGAAAAAGATACAAATAAAAGAATAAGGAGCAGACAATAGAAGGTTAAAAAAGGGAAATGTCAATGTGGGCTGTAATTATTATAAAAGACTTCACAGAGGACAGAAGCCCTGGCAATAGAGTCAGGCTTTGGCAAATGCTAGAAGTGGACAGAGTATCAGCAATACCAAGAAGCAGGAATTGATATGGTGTGTGAAGGAGAAAAATAAGCTGATACCCAGCATTTAACACAGACTTCCTCAGTCTTTTAAGGGTAATATCTTCCTGAAAACCTCCATAAGGCAAATTTCTATAAATCTAAAACACAATTACTATTAATTTCAAGAGATGGTGATGCTTATTGAGCACTGGAATTAAGCCACTTATACCAAAACACCCCAATCCCCTTTCCAATGGACACTATCACCTCAGTGAATAATAGTAGATGTCAAGGGGTGGCCTCCAAGACAATTTCCCTTCAGTAATTACTCTGGGATAAAGCTAAATGCCTTTGTTCAGCTCATTTATGGCTATTGAGTAACATACATTTAAACCTTTACTGTCCTTTCCTTTTTCAGCCCACAAAAGACAAACTAAATCAATACAAGCAAAGCAAATGGTGCATAAGATTGTCACATTATAGACTTGCAGACCAAAAATACTGGGAATACTTCACCACTGGGAAGATGACCTCATAGGGGCTCTTCCTGGCATTCAGCTTCTTGGGAGACACACACCTTCCAAAACAGTTCTCATAAATGTGAATAAATGCATCAGCATAAGCCAAAGTAGATATTACATGAAACTCCTTGCAAATTTAAATTCTTGTAAACCAAAAGGGCATTCTCTGGGGTATAAGTATAATGGAAATAAGCTTAGAGAAGAGTAAACAAGACCAGGTTAAGGAAGGGTTATAGTTGTTAGATTAAGGATTTTGGACTTAATTGGGAAGCATGTGAAATCTGGAAAAGGGGAGTGACATCATGAAAGATGTCTTCAAGGTTAATCTAGAAGTCTTGCACAGAGTAGGATTAGGCAAGGAAATAATAAGGTGGGAAGGCTGTTAAAGATGACATCATAGGGTTGACGAGTAAGGTGTGATGAGACTGTGAGTAAAGAAAATGGCAATGCAATGCCAAACACATTTAGTAATAATCATTGGTATTTACTGAGTGCTTTTTATGTGCCTGGCACTGTTCTCAGTGCTTACATATATTAGCTATGCATTTACTGTGTATCTACTATGGGGTATACTAGTATGCTATTGTTATCCCTATTTAACATTTGAGAAAACTAAGGCACCAAGAGATTAAGTAATTTACTCCTGGTCACAGAGCTAATGAGGAGCCGAGTCAGGGTTTGAACAGTGCACGCTGGCCCTGAATTCCATGTATGCTATGCACACCCACATGTATCCACTGTGTGCAGGCCCATGATAGGTACTGAGAGAGACATTAAAGGAGCCCAATTCAAGAGAGGTCTTGGATACACTCACTTTTCTATCCACAGCCACTACCTTCAACCAGGACAGTGGCTTCTCTTCTCTGAAACAGCCTCGAGCAGCTTTCCAGGCTCCGGACTTCCCACCCTCCCTGTTCTTTCCCAACCAACTTCTTCTCATCCTTCACATCCAATCTGAGATGTCACTTCCCTCAGAACATCTGCTGGAACACCCTGAACCACACGTGCCTTAGGCCCTTCAATGTGCTTGAACAGTACCCATTGCTATCACTAATTATACAGCATCCTAACCTCATGCTTAATCAGTAGCTCACTCCACTGAATTTTAAGCTCTGTGAGGACAATGACCGTGTTCATTATTTTGTACTAAAACTTAGCAGAGTACCTACTACATAGTGGGCTCTAATTTTTTTTTTAATTGAAGGATAAACTAGCATTGATTTTGACAGGGCATAGGAAACAAAAGTGAGAAAGAAATCAAACCTTCTTCTAATACATTAAACGTAACTAGTGCCATCGGCAGCACTAAGGGAGTGTTTTGGAGAACTGTTTTGGAATTGCTCAGTTTAGATTGGGACCTAATGAATATGGTGATACAATGCCTTCCTTCCAAGAAGAAATGCCCCATGTGCAGCTGAAACAATGGAATAGCAGCTCATTTGGGAGGTTGGAGATTCAGAGTTGCTAATTTCTGGAGAATTGACCACTTTTTGTAAAAGGAAATTTTGCTTTCCTTTTTTCTTAGTATTGCTTACCTAGACTGGTGGTGGCTTTGTAACAGTAAAACATAAATAAAAATTATTACCAAGTAATTAATTTAATTACCATCAATTTTATTACCAAAAATAATCAGTAGTTATCGTCAAAATTATCATTATACATAGAAAGGAGAATTAATTTTCTCTATGGTTCAGAAAGTTTTCTCATATTTTTTGCTGGTGCATGCTTAGGTCGCGAATGAAAGGATGGATTTCAGAGAGAGGAGCCTAAGCTGAAATGGTCTTGATTCAATTACGCAGCACATAGAAATGCTATTTCTGATCTTGCAAAGAATAATTTTGGCTTTCCCATATATCATTATTTGATAAGGACTTAGTGAAAGGTGGATTTTCTGGATGAAGACTTGTGAATGCAATTACAGCCCCATAGCCATACCCAGCCCAGTGCTTCTGCCTCAATCCGCAGAGACGAACAATTGATAAGTGCTTTTAGGGTGAGATGTGAGTCTGTCATGCTAAAAAGCAGCCTCAGAGCTAGAGAGAAGGCGTGTCCGTAGTCTGGCTGTCACATAGCTCCTGCCATAGGACATGTGGGCATCTGTACTAAGGCCTGAAGAATCACCCACCCATTTCCTTCTGGCTAGCTTTATGGGGAACTTCTATGTTTGACTGGGCAAGCAGAAGTTCTTCCTCTCTGATGGATCATTTTGAAGGGTGTGTGTGCATCTGTGTGTTCTCATGTGTGTCTGTGCCTTTGTGTGTTCATAAGCAGCTTAATGTTTCACTGCCAAGTGTTTGCCTTGGCAGCCTCCATATTAACAGGAATAAGATCCTCCTTGCAAAAGACCTGAAGGACTAGTGGAATAGTCAGGCACATCTGGGTTCAAACCCCAGCTTTGCTTCTTGCAAGCTGTGTGACTTTGGTTGAATCGATAAAGAAATTTTTAGCCTTAAAGAAAAAAAAAAAAGAAAGAAAGAAACCCTGACATTTGCAACAACATAGATGAACCTGGAGGACAGTGTGCTAAGTAAAATAAGCCAGAAAATAGAAAGAAAAAAAATACATGATCTCACTGATATATGGAATCTAAAAAAAGTAGACTACATAGAAGCAGAGAGAATGGTGGTTACTTGAAGTGAAGGGTAGGGGAAATGAGAAGATGTTGGTCAAAGGGTAAAAAAGTGTAGTTATGTAGAATGAATAAGTTCTACAGGCCTAATGTACAGCAAGGCATGTATAGTTTATAATACTATATTGTATGCTGAAAATTTGCTAAGAGTAAGAGTAGATTTTAGAAACTCTCATCACAAAAAAACAAATGGTAAATATGGGAGGAGATGCTATGTTAATTAGCTTGACTATAGTAATTATGTCACTATATATATATATATATATATTATATATATATATCAAATCATATATCCTATACCTTAAATATATACAATTTTATTTATTTATTATTATTATGTAAGTTTCAGGTTTACAACATTATAATTCCATGTCTGTATATACTGCAAAGTGATCACCCCCAAAATTCTAGTTACTATATCCATCACCATACAATTGACTCTCCTGCCCCCTTTTGCCCACTCCCAACCCCTTTCCCCTCTAGTAACCACCTATATATTCTCTGTATCTATGATCTGTTTGGTTTTTTGTTTGTTTGTTTGTTTGTTTGTTTTAGATCCCACATATGTGTGAAATCATATGGTATTTTTCTTTCTCTTTCTGGTTTATTTCATTTAACATTATCCCCTCAAGGTCCACCCATGTTGTTGCAAATGGCAAGGTTTGATTTTTTTTATAACTGAGTAGTATTTCTTTGTATATAGCATACACTACATCTTCTTTAACCATTCATCCATTGATGGACACTTACGTTGTTTCCATATATTAGGTGTTGTAAATAATGCTGCAATGAACATAGAAATGCATAAAGCATTTCAAATGAGTGTTTTTGTATTCTTCTGATGCATACACAGATATGGAATAGATGGGTCATAAGGTAGTTCTATTTTTTATTTGTTCAGTAATCTCTATACTGTTTTCCATTGTGGCTGCATCAATTTACAGTCCCACCTACAGAGTATGATGGTTCCCTCTTTTCTACATCTTCTCTAACACTTATTATTTCTTGTCATTTTGATCTAGCCATTTAACAGGTGTGAGGTGATATCTCATTGTGGTTTTGATTTTCATTTCCCTTATAATTAGTTATGGTGAGCATATTTTCACGTATCTGATGGCCATCTGTATGTCTTCTTTGGAAAAATATATATTTAGATCCTCTGCCCATTTTTAATTGTGTTTTGTTGTTGTTGTTGAACTGTATGAATTCTTTATATTTTTTGTATTAATCCCTTATTAGATGTATGATTTGCAAATATCTTCTCTCATTCTATAAGTTGCCTTTTTATTTTAATGATAGTTTCCCTTGCATTTGGAGTCAGATCCACAAACACATTGCTAAGACCAATGTCCAGGATCTTAGTGCCTATGCTTTCTTCTAGAAATTCTGTGGTTTGGGGTCTTATATTCAAATCTTTATTCCATTTTGAGTTAAATTTTGTGCATTTTTATTTTTAAAAAATAAAACAAAAACCTTGGATAAGGAAGAGGGTGATGACAGAAGTAGGGGAAGCTCAGAGGAGCTGGCTTGATGGAGAAAGACAAATCAGTTGCAAGACTTATTGACCTTTTGAGTGCAAAACCCAAAAGGCATTTGGAGAAAGAAGACTGGGACACTAGAGATGACATAAGGCTGAATATAGAAACCTTGGAACCAAATTTAAAATAAAGCCATGAGGTAAAGCTGCCTTTGCCTCAAATTAAGTATGTGTGCCTTTAGGGTGTCACTGTCTAATTCCAACATTGCCAGAGAGAACATGGAACATTTTTAAGAAGTGGTCCATGAGGTATAGAATGGGCACAGTTACTTTTTGAATAATTTTTTTCTAAGTAGCAACACCTCTAAAGCTATTCTAAATTATTCTTTAAGTTGAGCTACCAGCAGAGCCAATTTTTATACAGCCTCCGTAATTCACCCAAGTTAGCTAGCGTCGCCAGGTTCAGTCCTTCCAGATTGATGTGTTTAATAGCATCTGCCAGCAGTGGCTGTGGAGCAGCATTTTAATGGATCCCAAAGATTTTTATCAGATTATGCTGTTCTCCAGTAACAGCGCCAGTGGCCCCTCCCCAGTTGGTGTTGCTGACACTTGCCTTAGCAGAGGTGGCCGTGTTGCAAGCATTAAGAGATACTGAGCCTGAGCGTAGCAGCAGTTGGAGGTTGGTTAACAAATGAAACCCTGAAGGCCAAGTAGTGATTTACGTTATTTTAAGCCGAGATGCAAACTCCTTGAGTAAGAAGAGCAAGCAGCTTCTCTCTGGAGTAAGTGAATGTGTTAGGAAACAAGAGCACGAAAGAGTCCTGATTTGTAAGCAAATTAAAAATCAGAAAGCTTCTTATACAAGTGACAAATTAGGAGGTAATTAATCGCATTAAATAAGGATTCACTATGGAATTTCTCCAAACAGCTAGTTCCCCTCATCATGTAAAGTATTTGATTGAAATTCATTACCCACAACATCTTTTACATAAAGCATGGTTCCTCATATTGATTTCACCCATTATGGGGAACATTTCTGCAGAGGGGATTCACTTCCATGAAATTAAAGTTTACTCTAATAACAAGTAAACTGGAAATAAGATTTGTCCCCACTTAGCTTATGTTCCTCAAACGCTTGTGTGAGCTCCAAGCTTTCACACGAAAGTGGAGCCTCCTAATGACTGAGCTCCCATTCATTCTCCAGTCTCCTCCTTCTTGTTCAGAGAGAGAATGGGTGCATGGTTCCCTTTTTCGATAGGATGGTCTGCCTATCTTCGACAACATGTCAGGACTTGGACCACATTCCATGAGAAAACAGAACACCAAGTCCTCTCCTGGGTCCCTGCTCCGCATATAGCTCCATCCACAGCCTCCATCCACCACCCAGTCCTAGTTCTGAAAATACCCCCCTCAGCAGAGAGGCCAAGCACAGCATTGAGGGTCCCTTGTGGGAAAAAGGGTTAATAACCAGGGAAGCTGGGTCACAGAGAAGCAGCCTGTTCAAGAAATTATGGCCTCGATACCCACAAAACCAGATAGAGACTTCAGGGTTCCACATTCTGCCTCAGCTCTTCCAGCCTAGAACACTCGAATAAAGAATAAAACTTATTTAGATGTCTATAGAAGACAAAAAGAGCGAAAGAGCAGAAATTATAATCAGTCGCTACCTTACTTTAGTGTGTTAGTTAATAGCCTACCAATCCCCTGCACCCACTCGTTTATCCCCTTCTGTCTTAGTTTGGGCTGCTGTAACAAAATTCCACAGACTGGGTGGTTTATAAACAACAGAAATTTATTCCTCACAGTTCTGGAGTCTGGGAAGTCCAAGATCAAGGCCCCAGCATGGTCTCATTCTGTTGAAGGCCAGTGCCTCTCTCTGTGCCCTCACCAGGAGGAAGTTTGCTAGGGAGTTGGGTGGAGTCTCTAATCCCATTCACAAGGGCTCTACTTTTATGCCCTAATCACCTCCAAAGGCCCTATCTTCAAATACCATCACACTGGGGATTAGGTTTCAACGTATGAATTGGGTGGGGAGAGGGCACACAAACATTCAGACCATCTTAGACACAACAGACAATCCGTGTAAAGAAAAGGTGGTAGAGGAGGAACTATGACTGTGCCAATATCAGAGGTCATTATGCCAAAAGGTCAAGTACAGAGACATTAAACATCACCATAAAGGAGGGGGGAAATGAAGCGGAATTGCAACCATCAATGAAAAGGCTACATGAAATATAAAACAAACTTCTTTCTCTCCCAGTATGCCTTCCTGCCCATCACTTAGATACCTGGGTGCCTTGGTCATAGCTGGCACTCAATATGTATTGGTTGAATTGGACCTAAACAAACAAAAGTCTAATCAAATTTTTTAAATGTAAACTGCTAAATGATGCTTAAAATTAAAAAATAATAGTAGGATGCCATTCTAGTGAGTGTGTTCTTGCTTGTACCTCATAGCACTGATAAAGCAGGCCAGCTTGTCTGGTAATGACAAGGTAGCCCTACCAGTTTGGCTCAGTGGATAGAGCATCAGCCTGCAAACTGAAGGGTCCCAGGTTTGACTCCAGTCAAGGGCACATGCCTGGGTTGCGGACTCGATCCACAATAGGGGGTGTGCAGCCGATCAATGATTCTCTCTCATCATTGATGTTTCTACCTCTCTCTTCCTCTCCCTTCCTCTCTGAAATCAATAAAATTATATTTAAAAATTAAAAAAATAATAATGACAAAGTACAGGTCCCTGATTGTTGCTGGGTGCTATTGCCTCTGCTTCCTCAGCCTCCTGAAGCCACTCAGTCTCATGCATGTCATTCCAAGACTCGTGGTGAAAACTGTCCCAGAAGTTTCTGAACCATGTTTAAATAAAGTGGAAAAATAAAAATCTTATTTAGCTTGCATTTTCCCCCCTCCTTTCTGATGCAATCTGTGGGTTTGTGAGGCAGCTCAGCTTTCATAAGCATCAACCTAGAGAATACCTCCAGGTACATGGATAGGTCCAGCTGCCTATTGCTTTGCTGAATGAAGGATGTCAGGAGCACTCTATCCCTGTGGCTCATAGGTGGTGCCATGGTCTCCCCCTGATGGGGCCTAAAAAGTGCCTTTTGAAAATCATTAGCAGATTAAATGAGCTTAGAGGTTAAAATAATGTCCTAATATTTACTGAACACTTGCTTTGTGCCGCATAATAAGCTTTTACATGGTCTATCATCTATACTGTAAGAAAACCTGACCAACATTTCTTAACCCCCAACGGCATTTATTATTTACTTAGCAGCAAGTCTGAGACAGGCATCTAAGGCGTAGGTTAGCAAAATCAACAATATCATTGAGATGAAAGCTCTTTCTTTTTTTTACTTTCATGATCTTTAGTGGTTGACTTTCATCCTTAGCTTCACAATATGACTGCCACTGTGCCAGACATCACATCTACATTAAAGACAGGGAGGAGTGAGAAAGAGTAGGCATCAAGAAAATTTCACTTACTTCTATATTCCTCAAATAGAGAAGTAAAATCTTTTCGGAAGTCCCTTAGCTCTTATCCCATCAATCTCAGCTCTACAGATTATATATATATATACACATATATCTTAAGATGATTAAGAAGCAAGTCATTAAAGTAGACTGCTTTTCATGAGTTTGAATCTAGGCTATACTACTTCCTACCTATATGTCTTGATAAATTATTTAACCTCTTTCTGCTTCAGTTTGCTTACTTTTAAAATGAGGACTATATATAGTAATATTATCCTAGGTTGATTGTGGAGGTTGACTTAATACTTATAGAGTACCCAGAATTTGGCACTAGAAACGTGTTAACTTAAATGCTAGGAGGCAAGCAGCTTCATTTATCTGATTGCATTTCATGGGCATTATCCTGTGATTAGTCAAACTGCCTACTAATTCTTCAATAAGAATGCCAGGATGCATCAGCCTGGGGAGCCCCTAAGAACGTCCTTCCAGAGGCAGATTGCCATGGAGCTGAGCATATAAACATCTACCGCTCTTTGTAGAATAAGGAGTCATGGACAGGGCACTTAGCTGAGCTGGAGACACAGTAGGACAAGAAGTGGGCAGGTGCATTTAGGCTGAGAAAGCAGTGGTACAATTATATCAGGTCTTCCTCTGCCATTTCGGCAACTCTAGAAAAAGATCCTCTGAAGTAAGAGGTTCAGAATCAAAGCAGGCCAATATTATGGGCTTTCTTAAGTTCTCATAGTTCCCAGGGATTGCAGGGTATAAGAAGTGACCTGATTGTGTGATTTGGACCTATAGGAGGTGGAGTGGAAGAAGGCTATGCCTCCTCCCCTCAACCAGGCAAGAGACCACTGCATTTTACAAACACCCATGCACACTGTGTGTGCGTTTTCTTTTCAACACCATGAGACATTTTTTGATATTTCAGTAACTCAGGGAACAAAAAGGAGAGTCCACTGGAGCTGAATTGGGCTCCCGGGCCAGAGGGTGTGGCCAGTGACACCTGAGTGTGGGGAGAGAGAATCACAGCCTCAGCTCTGGGTCACCAGAGGAGTAGCTGCCTTTGTTTAAAGTTGGTCACCAGAAATCACCCAGGTGCTACCTGCACTCCGTCCCCACCCCTCACCCCCGCCCCTGCTTAGGAATGCCTGAAAATCCTGCCAGAAAAGTGAGGCCTAGGAAGGGGAGTCTGCCCACCAAAGCTGCCAGGGAAACATTCCAGGTCAGTCTCCATCCTGGGTTCAGGTGGACTCAGGCCCAGTTTTGGCCTGTACTGCCCCGGGAGTTTCCAGATTCTGTCCATCTTAAGGGGTCCCTGGGAGTGGGCTGCATGCCCTGGATGGAGCACAGGCTGGGTCATAGACATATCTAGATTCCTAACAGTTTCATAGTTAGACATTCTCTTGCACTGGGCCCCACACACGTTGGAACTGGGCCCATGGAAGGGAACCTGAGATCCTGACTTTGTTATTCAGAAGTGCCCTTCTACCTGAAGGAGGTGTGCGGTCTTCTCATCCCATTCCACTACCCAATGCACTCACCCATATCCACCTTCATCCACAATGCAGTTGAAGAGAAGGTACTAGACCTCTCTATGTGGTTTCTCTTTCTCCACTGCCCACCCTGAGAACCCCTAATAGGGTACCTTCAGAATTTCAGGCATCTGTTGGCATCCTTGCTCAGCACGGCCTCCTCCTGAGGCCGGGTAACACAGTCCTCTCAAGCTAATGATAATGTGTTGGGGTGGGCCAGGGGTGTGTGGATTTGACTGACAAAGACAGATGTTGTTTCCGGAGAAAAAAAAAAGAAAATGGTATATTTTTTTCCCAGGAAGTGTACCATTCTTCACAAATGTTTTTCTCTCAGCATTTGCAGCACCCACAGGAGCCTGGTGATACCATTAGTCCTTGTTTTATGGATGGAGAAACTGAGTCATACACCAGGTCTGCAGGTTCTGACTTGGCAGCTGGATCACAGAGCACTTTTCCTCTTTTTGAACTAGAATTTTATCCCATTTCCATAAACAAAATACTCAGGAGAACATGGCTTTTCTGCTCCAAACAAGTATCTTCTTAAACACAGTTGGATGGCTTTGGGGCATACACATTCTGTCTAGACATATGATAGCTTTCAAATACCATATGGTTGGACCAGATTGATTGGTAATGTTTTTGCAGATGTTAGATGAACCTTCTGGGGTGTTGGGGCCCTACGCAGCCCTAACCCAACCTAAAGCAACATGAAGAGTTTGTGTAAGTGTGGGGGGTCCAAACAGTGTCTTCACTCAACTGAAAGAATACTAAGACCTAGCATATATATATATAATTTTAAGATTATTTTTTACTCTATCTCTCTTTCTCACAATGCTGAAGTTTAGTTCATTCAATGCAGGGATAGTAAGTCTAGCCTCTGGGTGAGCCAACTGATTGATAGTCAGCATTTCAAGAGCTGGTGACTCTGGTCTATGTCATGCACACAGAGAAGAAATCCCTGAAGTCTCCAAAGTAGAAATGAGCAAGCAAACATAGCAAAAGACTGTTTAGAGATCCATCCAAAATCTCATTAGCCGGTGGTTTTGATGGAACTTACCAACAAAGAAAGGGAGGATGCACTTCTGCTCTCCTGGCCCCGCATATAAGCCAGAGAACATTCCTGTTTTCCAAAGGGCAGAAAATCCATGTTTTTACTCAATAAATACTTACTGAGTACCTTCTCTGTTCCAGGCATGAAGACACAAAAAACAACACACAGTCCCTATTATTAGGGCTGCCAGCCAGATGGGAGACAAGCATGGAGGGAAAGTATGGCTCAGTATAATGTGTGCCACAATTAAAGTTTGTATGAAATGCTGTGGCCACACAAAGGAGAAGGTCTCTGTGTGGCCACAGAGGAATTAAGGCTCTACATTTCTCATAATTGGGGTGGCGAGAAAGGAGTTAGGGTGGCAAGAACAGCAGGTGCAAAGACAGGGAGGCAGATGGTGGGTATATTAGAATATAGACAGACTGGAACACACTGTGACTCCGATCCCTAAGATTGCAGGGCTCATGAGGGGGTGGGGTCAGGGGATCATTAAAGGTGCTATGTGCTATGCCAGGGAGCTCAGGATTTATCCATAGGACAATGGGGAGCCTGTTACAGGATTAAAGGGAGTTTGAAGGATTTAATATGGTCAGATAAGTTTTTTAAAGATCACTCTAGTGGTCTATACTAAAGAATTTATTAGGGGAAATGGAGAAAACATTGGGGCCCAGACTTCAAAAACACCCTTGCATTTCCCAGTACAATACAGTAGAGTGGTTAAAAGGTTAGCCTGGAGCCAGACAGTTTCAGGTTCAAGGTTCAGCTATGCCATATAGTAGCTGTGTGACCTTGAGGAAGTTACTTAACTTTTCTGAGCCTGTTTCATCATCTGTGAAATCAAGATAATAATGGTTATTATGATCAAATAAGATGATGCATGCCCTGGCTGGTTTTGCTCAGTGGTTAGAGTAACAGCCTGCAGACAGAAGGGTTGAGGTTTCGATTCCCAGTCAAGAGCATGTACCTCGGTTGCAGGTTCGATCCCCACCCCGGTCAGGGCCCATGCAAGAGGCAACCAATTGATGTATCTCTCTCACATCAATGTTTTTCTATCTATCTATCTATCTATCTATCTATCTATCTATCTATCTATCTGTCTGTCTGTCTGTCTGTCTTGTCCTCTTCCCTACCTTCTTCTCTCTCTAAAAATCAAGGACAAAATATCCTCAGGTGAAGATAATAAAAAATAATAATAATAAAAATAAGATGATACATGTAAGGTGCTCAGCACAGTGCCCTGTATAGAGCACATAGTTCATACACACACACACACACACACACACACACACACACACACACGCTTACACACACACACAGTCTACAGGGGGAATTACACAGTTACATGCCAATTTCAGTGCTGTGGAGTTACAGAACGTGCTTTGAGCACATGTGGAGTTGAGGGCAGGAGGGTCAGATTTAGCAAGAGAATCCGCAAAGGCCCTTAAGCTAACACTGGAAGGATAAATAGGAATAACTCAGGCAGAGAGAGAGGGAGAGTTGTTTAGGCAGAAGGAATAAAGTGAAGAGCCTGGTGTGTTTGAGGAGCTGGTGGGGAGCAAGGCTGGAGAGACAGACTGGGGTGGGATCACAGAGAGCCTTCTCTGCCTCAGTGAGGATTTGAAGTTTTATCCTCAATGCAGGGAGAAGCCCCGTGCAGCCTCCTCTTCTCCCCTCAGCCCTCACCAGAAGGTGATACGGTCCAGTGGGCCCTTCAAGAAGCTCACGGGGGTGGGGGTGGGGTGGCTGTGTGGAGTAACCATTAGTAATTACTTAGCGTGCGGACCTTCCGCAACCCTGGGGCCTCTGCCAGGCTGGCCTGGCATGATCCACTGAGACCATAGGCAACACTCGGCTGACTTGGCAGCAACAGGAGAGGCCTTGACTGCGATTTGATCGAGTTTCACTGAATTTGCCAAAGCTCTGTCACATGTTTTCTCAGGTACTTGACAAGCCAAGGACAGGAAAGGACATGTTGGGGGTGGCGGGTGGGGGGAGAGAGAACAGATGAGAGCAACACAGGTAATCAGGCTGCCTGGGACTCTGGCGCTGACCCAGGTTGCTGCTCATGAAACCCCCAGGAAAGGGTGACAGTTCAGGGCACTCACTGTCCACCAGCATCTGTGTCACAGACTCATATTCCTGACAACCAGTCGAGCCAGGAACTCATGTGCAAAACACAGACTCACTAACCTAGAATGTCCTGTAACTCATCTCAGCATTGGGAGAATTCACCTACCTGTCTCAGCCATCAGCCCCCGAATCCTCTCTCCTAGCAAGGCAAGAAACCAGGGACCAAGCCAGGCACAGCTCTTTCATATATCAAAGAGACGTAAACTGTGATATTGGTCTCCCCCATAAAGGACAATATACATGGAAATGAATCATTTTCTGTACAACTACAAATCTGCTTTTCTTCTGAACAACAAATAATCTGTCAGCTATTCTTATAATATAAAAGCTGACCAAACTTCAGGAAAAACTGTCATTTGTAGGCTTACAGGGAGGAATTTCAGATTTTGTTGGCCATCATTCCCCTTGACCCCACATTTGGGCCAAGTCTAAGAGATGTCCTTCCTTGAGTCAGTCTGTCTCAGGCATGCAGGTCTGTCACTGCCCAGGCAGTGCACACCATATCTGGCAAGGTCTCTCTGTTTTGGAACAATGCTCATTCACTTCTAATTTAGAGATGAATGGGTTCAATTTCTTCGTTTTAATTTTCTTCTGCCATTTTCTCAAGGAAATATTAGAACTAATACTTTTTTTTAGATTTTATTCTTTTTTCTCTCTTTTTTAAAATTTCTTTATTGATTACAGTGTTACATATGTGTCCTTATTCCCCCATTACCCCCCATCCCCCCATCATGCCCTCACCCCCCTGTTGTCTGTGTCCATTGGTTAGGCTTATATGCATGCATACAAGTCTTTTCTTCAAAGGAAAATGACTCTACCTTGGGTTGGGAGATGTAGGGGGTACTACATTAACTTCTTCGGTGGCCCAGTCTCACGTGGGCTCCTCCTTGCTCACTCTGTAATGATAGCTGCTACAGTATGTTCTATAGTTTGTGAGGCCAGGGCACAGTGTGGTGGTGGAGGTCAGAAAGTAGAATAGTGGTTTCCAGGAGCTATGGAGAAGGAAATGGATGGAAAGTTTTGTTTAATGGGTACAGAGCATATTAAGGAAGATGAAGAGGTTCTAGGAATGGATGGTGGGGATGGTTGAACAGTAATGTGAATATACTTATGCCACTGAACTGTACACTTGAAAATGGTTAAAATGGTAAATGTTATGGTATGTATATTTTAACATGGAACGTCATAGGGATTTTATAACTTTGGGATTTTGTTCTAACTGCAACAGAATGCCTTTGAAGGATTTTGACCAGTTAAAGAACATGATCTTATTTACCGGTTTGAAAGATCATACTGGCTGCTGTGTGAGAAGTAGACTGAAAAGAGGAACCTGGAACCTTAGGCAATTAAGAGACTATGTCAGTTGTCTAAGTGAGTAACTGGTGGCTCAGGTGGTGTTGAGATAATGGGACAGGTTTGAAAAGTGGTTGGATTAGGATATATTTTCAAGGTAGAATCATCATGACTTGCCGGTGGATTTGATGCAGGGTATGAGGGGTGATGTCTCAGTTTTTAACTGAGCAACAGAGTGAAAGGGGGTGCCATCCACTGAGATAGAAATGACTGGGGAAAGCTTGTTAGCGAATGGCAAGGGGCAATGGGGAGGCAATTAAAAGATGTTTTACGTAAAAATGAAATCATAAGCCCAGATTCTAGCAGGGTGCTAGCACATACAAGCCATTTATTAAATACTTGAATGAAAGAATGAACTAATTAATTAATTAAATTTCATGGATAAATGGAGGGAAGGAGGAAGAAAGAAAACTAATTCTAAACTTTACAAAATATGAAGAACATTTTGTAAAATGATATAATCCTAAAGACCCCAGGCTAAAATTCGGAAGTCCGGAGTTCCAGTTTCAGAGAATATATCTAAACCTCACATCCTCCTCTCAGCTTTTATTCTTGTACCTCCTGCCTTTCCTCCTCTGCAGGGAATGTGCTCGGACTTTTATTCATCTCAGCCAGCAAGCCCATAGCCCTTGCATCCCTGGGCATAAACACAGAGCTCTCAACCCTGGGGCAGGGAAAAGCCAATCAGTAAGCTCCTCCAGCTTTCCACTCACCAACCATGCCTTCCCCACCCCACACAAACCATAGGCATCCCCACAGGCATGTGGAGCAGGGCCCTCAGCAGTCCAGACCAATTCCCATAGAGCCAGTCCCCCAGAGAGTATCACGTTTTAAGGGCTAGGTTTGAGGCAAGCAGGAGACAAGATTAGATTGTTCCATGAATTGGCTGGACTTGCTTTGACTGACCCGCTAAATGCTCTTCCTGAGCCTCCAGGCTGGTTTCTACTGATAGCCACATAGAAGGGGAGAGCAATTAGTGGGAAGGTAATATTTTAATAGATTATTATTGATTTCAGTGAAGAAGGGAGAGGGAGAGAGAGATAGAAACATCAATGAAGAAAATCATTGATCGGCTGTCTCCTGCACGCCCCCTACTGGGGATCGAGCCCACAACCCAGGCATGTGCCCTTGACTGGAATCGAACCAGGGACTTTTCAGTCCACAATCCAAGGCTCTATCCCCTGAGCCAAACCAGCTAGGGCAGTGGGAAGAAAATATTTAAGTCACTTTCACAGTTGAGGATGAACAATGCAAAATGAGAACTGCAAAACAACCTTGCCTCTCAGGTTTTCACATGTTAACCACTTTTGTACTGGCTCTTCCACAGGACTGAGAGTGCAGAGCATGCCTACATCAGCCCCCTTGCCTGTTTCTTTTCCGGAAAAGATTATCTCATCAACGCCAACGACCTTCTGGACAAGCTCTCCACAGAGCCCTCCTGCCTCCTCCACCAGCGGCACACCCAGCAACTCAGTGCTCCCCGTTACAGTGTCATCCGTGCAGACATCTCTAACCCCCAAAAATGTTGTCACGGAGCCCACCGGACAGGAGACCACCTTGACCTGGGAAGACCCAAATACAGACACCTTATCAACAAGCAGTGAGGTCCCCTTAACACCCACACCCACAGAGCACAGCTCAGGCGCTCCAGAGGCAAGTGTGTCAGCTACAGGGTCGAGGTCCCCGGATGAGTCTCCTTCACCTACCTCCGCTCAGATTCCAGCCTCATCACCCCCAGCCCTATCAACCTCACCACCGCCAATTCTATCAACTTCACCCCCAGAGGTTTCTTCTGTCTCTGACAACACCAACCACAGCTCCACTGAGGCCAGCATCAAGACCACAGGAGCCCCAACCACACGAGAGTCCCCAGCACAGGAGCACAGCTCTGGCCACACCCCCACTTCACATGCCACGTCGGAGCTGGTGCCCACGGAGAAAACGCCCCAAACAACTGTGCCAGCCAAAGTGACCTGTATTCTGGTAGATATTGAGACCACCACCGCCTCCCCCAGGGTGATCATGCAGGAAGTGGAACATGCACTAAGTTCAGGTGAGTCTCAGTTGAGAACCCTACTACCATTCTTGACCATATGGAGATGTTAAGAAAGCAATTCAGTTAACCAAACACAACTTGTCAACTTTGAATTTTGGAGTGAAACACATGAGCTGAAGTATAATTCCCAAACATTTCCACATGGTATCTCATTAATTGTGGCCAATTGCCAACTTTATGATTTGTCTCTACATTTGTCACAGAGAATATAAATGAATGAAAATATGTAAGTAAAGGGATTAATAGCATGGCATTTGCTCAAGCTTCCCAGGTTTCAATTCTAGCTCTTGACCTTAGGCAAGTTAATTCATCACTTTGTGGCCTTATTCATCCCCATCTGTAAAATGGGAATAAAAGAGGTTCTATGGCATATGGTTCTTGTGGAGATTAAATGAGACGATATATAAAGTGCTTAGAACAGTTCCTGACAGGGATTAAGTGATCAGGAAATATCAGTTGTTATAATTTTGCTCTGTACTAAGAAAGTGTTTATAAAAACCAGTCTAAAAAAGTAAGATGGAGGTGTAGAGAACTTTTTTATTCTTTATAATCATTGATATATTTCATGAGAAACACAGTAAATTTTACAGGATGTCACATTTGTTTTGATTTTCCCAGCAACCCTGTGAAGTTAGTATTATTTTATCTTGATTTTGCAATCTTGGAAATTATAATGGAGAGAGATTTAGGGTCTTTTCTGAGGTCACAAGCATTTGGCATTGGCATGGAAACTGTAAACTTTAGGGAACTGAGCAGGAAAATAATTTAGTGGGAACATTTGGAATTTTGATTAAGAAACAGTGAAGTAAGAACAGTCAGGTGAAGGGGGAACATGGGGCTGTAGCTCTTTCTCTGGGTAGCCCTGCTTAGGGATGGACTGAGAGGGGAATATTCTGGACAGACCACCTGAGGTCAAAGGAATGGCTGTGAGGAGAAATTAACATCTTGGGGAAAAAGATAAACAATCACTATGAATAGAAACTCTATTAGACAGTGAAGGTGGGGAGAGATACAGCTAAGATGAACAAGATATGATTCCTCATAGTTTACTAGGGAATAAAGCCCCAAAGAATTACAAATGCTTATTTCAAAAACCCAGTAGATCAGTGAAAGTCCCAACAAGAAAGGAAGGTTCAATCAAACCGGCATAAAGGAATTCATTACAAAGGTTTGGCTAGCATACAGGGGAACCACAGGGGACCATAATGGCAGAGTTGCTATGAGTCAGGCCTAGGAGGAAAGACATGTAACAAGAACCCAGAGGAGAAACTCCTGTAGAATAGACCACCTTGAGAGCAGCAATGACTCTTGGTTAAGAGGCACAACTAAACCAAGGTTAACCTCCTGAGAGTGAAGGGAATCAGTATTCTGCCCTCACTCTCCCCCTTCCAAGCTCTGGTATGCAGAAGCCAAGGACAAGGAAACCCATTGATGTGGTCCATACAGGTCAGCCTCCTGGAGGCCTGGGCGGAGAGCAGAGTGGAGAAGTGTGGGAGTGGATCTGGAGAGGCAAAAGGAAGAAATCTAGCCCATCAGATTCAAACGTAGATTCCTCTGTGCAGCTCCCATCTCCATTAGCACCCCTGTTTATACCTTCAGCCAGCACTTATCACACTGCATTTAGATGTGCACTTTCTGTCTCTATCTCTGTCTCTGTCTCTGTCCCACTTCCCACCCCCCACCTTGCCTGATACTTTCCATGCTCCCAACATGCAGGTAACATCTCTAGCATAGTCTAGGAACCTGGAGCAGAGTGGGTGTTGACTTGACTCAGTGTCTAAAGGACTGTCCCTAACCAAGGTGCCGTAAAGGGCAGCTTGCAGGCAGTGGCCCCATCTCTTCTCTCTGTCCTAGTTCAGGCCCTCATCGCCACCTGCGTGCACTGCTCCTTCAGTTTTCTCACTGATCTCCCTTTCGCCGCTCTCTACCCACTCCAGAGTACTCCAGACATGGTGGATCCACACATTCTGAGCTGGGCATGTTAGAATCTCCATAATCTGATAGGTCTTACTACTTTCCACAAGTGCCCTAGGTTCATGGGCTAGAGTATCTAAAACAGTCCTGTTCCAATATTCTGGCTCATGTGTTAGACCATGTATCTTAATTTCCTCAGCTCTAAGCCAGCAAGGTCAAGAGACACAAAATTAGTGTCAGAGCTGGTCATGACCCTATAAAGTTCCAGGGAATATTGCAGCCAGTAGGAACTCCAGAGTAATGAAGGAAGGAAGGACTGAATGACTGGACAAAAAATAAGTGTGACAGGTTAGAGGGAGATCACTGAGCAAGGACCAGACTCCATTTCACAGACCAAAGAGGATGTATCCCCTATTAAATAAAAAACTATCAAGGGTGCCTTTCCTAGGACCCTGTGCTTGACGCAAAGAAGCATAAGGAGTATAAGACCTGTACTTTTGGATTTCAAGTCACTCTTAATACGAATGAGAATGAACAAGGTGGATGGAGGAATCTTTGAGCAGATGTGATACAATCTGTTCATTTCAAAGGTGAAGAAATTATGTCCCAGAAGTTTGGAGTGCCTCACACAAGGTTACACCACTTAGCGGCAGAGCTGGGCTCAGAGCCCAGATCCTCAAAACCACAATCAAGTCTTCTTTCAGCACCCATCACTGCTGCACTGCTCCTCTCTCAGCCCCACACGTCAAGCAGCACCCTGAGACTGCTCACAGGTTACTATTTAGGGATGTTTTTGTTTAGAGATTTTTGTGCTGCCTTAATAGTGTATTTAATATACAGGCAGTCTTTGGGTTACGTTGGACTCGACGAACGTCATTTCGTGGTTACGTCGTCATCTCCCATTTATTTATTTTAAAAAAAAAAGTTCCGTCATTTTGATGTATGTACATATGTGCTTTATGTTTTTTATTATTTATTCACCACAAGTAAAGGTCAGGAATTGTTATCTTCTTTTAATTTTTTTTTACTGTTTCACTTCATTACTGCTGTGTATGTGCTCCATGTGAGTGACGTAGGTGCTTATGGGGGTGGGTTCCGACTTACAGCAAAAATCATGTTACATCATGCCGTGGGAACGGATCTCCAACGTAACCCAAGGACCTACTGTAGTAATAATATCACACTGTTATTTAGCATCTTGTCTTATTCTGTGTAGGATTAATAGCATATTAATAGCATATTTCTATTCATCCAAGAATTCAACCATTCATAGTCACCCATAAGTAATTCTAAAACAAGGTTAATGCTATTGGAGTTCAATTTGACTAGAGGAATTAGGGAAGATCCCATGATGGTGCCAAGATGTAGGAGATGAAGAAAATTTAGGCCTAAAAGGAGGCAATTGGAGCACTTGTGTGCAAAAGTGGTAGTTGATGCTGCACTCACCTGACTTCAGAATGCTCTCAGAAGTTGTAAGCACCAAAATTGCTATTGTCAAGGTATCCAGTGCCCTCCACTTTGCCAAGTCTGACGTGAATCCTTAGGCATGGCTTGACCTGACCTATCAGCAGCATTTGACACAGGTAGTCACTGCCCTCATCTTTGTAACACTGTCCACTTGGCCTCCAGGACACTCTCCCTATTGGTTCTTCACCTACCTGGCTGGCTGCTCCTCCTTAGTCTCTGTTGCCTTATTTCACCCCTCATCTTCCTACACTGGAGCACCCCGGGGCCAGTACTGCCCTCCTCTCTCCCTGAACTCTCTACACTCACTCCTGAGATGACCTCATCCTATCTCATGACTTAAAATGCCATCCATGTGCTGATAATCCTGACATGTAAAATCCTATGCCTGTTTTGCTTCATTGAACTAAAGACATGTAAATCCAGCTGTCAGCTAACTCACACTCCCCACGTGGGTGGCTCATAGGCCTCGCACACTTAATATGTATAAGATGAATTACTGATTTCCTCAACCCTCAGTCTGCTCCTCCCTCAGCCTTTCCCTCTCTTCTTTCAGTTCTGGACGCTAAAAACATTGGACTAATTCTAGACTCCTTTCTTTCTCACATATTCCAGCCCATCAGAACCTAGTCTCCTCTCACCCCTCTGTCGTCTCTCACACGTGTGACTTTAATATTCCTTCAACTGAACTCACTACTCATCACCCTTGCTAGAGTGATCCTTTTGAAACCGAGGACAGATCTGTCACTGCTCAGCTCTAACACTCCCATGGCTTCCCCTGAGTCTGAGCAAAGCCCACGTCTGTGTCATGCCTCCAGTGCTCAGCATGATCTGAACCCACACAGCCTCCCTGCTTTCACTTCCTTTCTCTTTTACCAGCAGACACACTGGCAGTCTTACTATTCTCAGACAGACCAAGGACACTCTTGCCTCAGGGGCTGTGTACTTACTATGTCCTGTGCCTAATACAGTCTCCTGCCAGGTCTATCAGGGCTCACTCCTTGTCAGATCACAGCTACCCAAAGTCTTGACTCACGAAAAGGAAGCCTTTACTCACACTCCTGTCTGAAACAATAAACTCATCACCATTGATCCCTTCAATGCTGCTCTATTTTCCATTTGATCACTTATCACTTTCTGACTTTATCTCACTTATTTGGTGAGTAGGTGTCTGTTTTCTACCACTAGACTGTCAGCTCCATGAAAGCAAGGAACCTTGTTCACAAACAGGAAGATGTACGTTACACCCAACCCCTAGAACTGAGCCTCAATAACCAACCAGTTCCAGAGAAGCTATTTCATCTCTCTGAGCCTCGGCCTTCTCATCAGGAAGATGGGAAAAGGATAGTCACATGACGGGGTTCTTGTCAGGTTTTGTTGAGAAAATAAATTTGCATCATAGTAGCTACTGAGCAATGGCTCTGTCGATGACTGTGATCATTATTTTCCTACAACATCATTTTATGATTTATCATTATTGTTACCATTCTGCTATTGCCCTTCTTCTTATTGTTGTTGTTATAGCTATCATAAAGAAGAATGCCCACTATCTTCAACAAACTTTTATTGAGCTTTTACAATGAGTTAGGCGTCTGGCTAGGTACTGGGGATTTGGCAATGAATAAAACAGTCACTCCCTCATGCAGTTTACAATTTAGCATGTACACAACATGGCAGCTAACCTGGCTTGGTGGATCCCAGACTGTGTGGAGGGGAACACTGCAGGAAAGCAGGAAGTCAGGTTTCAGAACAAGTGTTAGAGGACCCTAAGCAGCAGGATGAGACGACTTACTTTATTTACCAGGCCATTGACAGTCACCAAAGGCTTTTCATCAGGGGAAGGAAATGCTAAGAATTACATTTTAATAGGTTTCAACTAGGAGAAATATGTGTTTTAAATTTCATGGCATTCAGGCTTAGAAACAGGTAGACCAGTTTATACTTGGTCTGTGGCTTGCCATTATCACTGATAGGCACACGTCACTTAACTACTCTGACTTTAAGAGCTCTTAGCTATAAACTAGGTAGAAGAGAGGTAATCTTTCAGGGTCCTTTTGGCTTATTATACTATTCAAATTGTTTATTTAAATTATCCTGTGCCAAAGGAATGAGGCTCATGTTCACATGAGTTTTGCTGAGTATATGCATGTTCCAAGGATGGAGCTAGTGACTGAGGTGAGCTTGCGGCTACCCATTCTACAAGTGAAGAAATAGGCCCAGAGAGATTAAGTGACTTAACTCCAATTCTCACCTGAGTGGCCCAGCCAAAACTCAAATTCAGTTCTCCTGACTGACCTTGAATCAAGTGTTCCTTTCACTACACCCATCCTACCTGAATTCACAGAAAAGAAAAGCTGGGGGAGGGCCAATGGCCTCCAGAACTTCTGTGGAAACGAGTGACATGGAATATTGCCACATGCCGAGTGCCGGCCGCTGGGTCTCAGGGAGGGGCTGCCCTATGGGAGGAGATGCAGGTGGTAGTTAGCAGTTATCCCAAGGCAGCTGTCCAGAAAAAACGAGTTTTGACTTTTGTTTTTCAGTTTTTGTCTTGCTTTTAAAGGAAGAGAGACAACTGTGATGTGTTAAGTTTGGGTCGCCTATGTTATTAAATCAGAGCTCTTCAAGGCTGGAAACTATGACTACAGAGTATTTCTGACTCCCTGAGCTAAATTGAATGCTGCTGTGCACAATTAGTTGCTCAGCATATGCTTCAGTGATTAACTGATGTTGCACACCAAGTTATATTCAAGACATCATCAATTCTTGCACAGGCAAACTTTAGAATTAGACTCACTGCACTTGTTGCAAAGTGAATATTCTCTTTCTTCTATAAAATCCAAGTGTCCGCTGGTCTTATACTCTCTTATACTTTCCATTACAAAAAGGACACATAATTGTGAAAATTGGTAAAGGCCTTTGAACTTTAAATTGCTAGTCTGAACCCCAGTATTTGTTCAGCATGAACTGTTCTAATAAAACCATTAAATAAAGGGCTCTAAGCAGGCACAGACATCTAGACACCCATGTGCCCATACCTGCAAGGGACTTTTAGCTCCACAGGACATCTGCTTATTCCAGGTTAACTCTTAAAATGAGCATAAATTTGAAAAAAAGAATTAACTCCAAAAAGGGTGAAAATAACTTTTAAAGTAATCATAAAAAAATTTAGGAGTAAAAAAATGTGTGTTATAGTAAGTTAATGACCATCATATTTAGATGACATATTAAATATATGTTAAAGGTGAAAATTATGATTTAATAAAAAACCATAAATGAGAAGACCATGTAAAAGAATATTCATAAACATTTATTGATCAGATTCTTTTGGAATGCCCAGAGTATATCAAGAAGCAATAATCCTAAAAAGTATTATACCTATGTTAGGCTCAGCTTTACAAATATTATATCATTGTACATGCCCAGGCCAGTGTCCTATAGTAAATGGTGCTACTATCTTTTCATTTCACTGTCATTCACTGCCTGGGTCCTCTCCACCACTGAATACTATTGATTTTGAACTCTTAGTAGCTCTCAATTCATCTATTTTTTTTCAATTTTAGCCTCATGTCAAAACTCCCATAACCCCATAATCCCACCATGATAGCTTCCTAACTGGCCCTTCATTTCCTCTCCTGCACCCATCTCACATCTTGCCCGTTCTCCACATAGCAGCCAGAATGACAATTAAACACAGATCTCATTGGGTCACACACAGCCTCACTACCACCAGCCCCTCTGGGCATCGTCTGCTCTTAGCATGAAATCCACAGGCCCACAGGGTGGACCCTCTCCTGCCTTTCCGCCTCATCTCGCCCCCTGCACCGCCATGTTGGCTATCTCTCAGTTCCATGAATCTGCTGAGCTCCCTCTTGAGACAGAGCTTTTCCTTCTCCAGATCCTTCTACATAGAACCCACAACACATTACTTAACCTGGTTAATTCCAACTCATTCCTCAGGCTTCAGCTCAAACATTATCTATTCAGGAAGGTTCTGTTGGGGCCCCCAGTCCAGCTGTGGTTTCCCAGTTACAACCTGTCACAATTCAGTTGTCTCTCTTCTCCACAGTGTATGATTATTCATGTGCTTGTGTGGCAGCATTGCGCATTGCTTACCCTGCCTTTCCAGGGACCTGACGTGGGGCCTTGCCTGTTTGGGCTTGCAAATAGATCCCCAGTAACTAACAGTGTCTAAAATGTTTGATGAATTCATAAATGAATGACTTCTAATGACTAAATATCAAGCTTTAGACCATAAATTTACATATTTTCTGAACTTCATAAATTCTGACCTTTGAATTGAGAATGAAGAAAAATTAAACACCTTTGTTGTCTTAATCTGTTCAGGCTTTTATAATAAAAATACCATAGATGGGGTGACTTAAACAACAGAAATTTATTTCTCAGGGTTCTCAGGGCTGGGGAGTCTATTAGTAGATTCAGTATTTGGTGAGGGCTGAGTTCCTGGTTTATACAAGGCCATATTTCTTCTGTGTCCTCACTCAGTGAAAGGGGAAAGGGAGTTCGCTGGGATCTCCTCTCTAAGGGCACTAATCCCATTCACAAGGGCTCCACCCTCATGACATCACCTCCCAAAGGCCCCACCTCCTCATACTATCACATTTGCAGTTATAATTTCAACATATGAGTTTGGGAGGACACGGGCATTTAGTCCATAATAATACCTGTGCATGCAAAGACACTCCTCTAATACCCCGCCATCATTAGACTAAAGAGCTTGCTGCTGCCACTCAGGGTTCTGCCCACCCCTATTCCTGCTGCCGCTCCTCTCTTTTCGCACCATGCTGACTCTTATCTTTGGTCTCCAAGAACTTAAGGGCTGACAAGTTATAAATTGTTATAAACTCTCACTCACGTTTTTTGTGTGTTTTTTTTTTCTTTTGTGCTCAATTCTTTAAACTTGACTAAACCTTAAAGCTTGCTAATGCCAAGTAAACTCCCATAAGGAGCTCCAACGGTCAGATTTTATTTTAGATAAACATTATTCTGAATTCTTTTCTCCATTGCTTTTATTTCTCCTTTGGTTTACTTTTACTACTTAAATCTTAATCTGAATTTGAAAAAGTTACAGACTATCCTTTGAAAAATATATGTCAAGGTAATAAAATCAGCTAGTTACCATTTAAGTTATCTACCAAAATGCAACTCCTTACAACGCATTTACAACATACATGTGACGTAGTTTAATTGTTTCAATGTCACCTTTCATTACATTTGGAGAGTTTCTGCCTCCATGGGACAATTTCTTCTTCCTGCTTCAAATGCTCTCACCAGTTATATATGACTAAAATGATTTTGGAAGTGCTTCACTGAGAAAAGCGAGTTAGCTTATAAGCACATCTGATAGCATTAATGAATCTATGGCTTATTGGCTCACTGAGAAAACAGATTGGTAAAGGCCTGATTCCATATCCAAAATGAATCCTCACTGTAATCTTCTGACTCAAGAGCATGTCTTTTCAGTTATAAAATAATATCAGGAAAGTGAGAATGGATCAGCACAGGCCCATCGTCTTTATCAGAAAAGGATCTAAAAATTCCACCCCAGTCAGGAGCACGTATTCAGAGAACATGTAATGGATGCTACATTGATATTTTCCTCAGCATGACTTGTTTCTCAATTCTCAGAAAAGAAAAATATTGGCCAATAAGAGACAAAATTTTATTTAACAGTATCTTGCTTTTATCATTGGGTTCATGGCCTTCAGGGGTGATGACAGGCTCAAAAATGAAGGTAAATTTAGGTTAAAATTATATAATTTCAATAAATCCATAGAAGTGGGCCATCAAAAACCATTTGCCATATTTCTGCTTGGAGAAATTAGGGGGTCATTTCAAAGCCAGGCTCCAGGAAGGCAAGAAAGTTGCTAATGGTACAAACTCAGGCATCAGACTGCCTGGTTCAGATCCCACTGATGCCATTTGCTAGATGGGAGACTTGGGCCATTGTATTCATTACTGGGTGTCACTTTTTCCTCATCTGTAATATGAGGGTAATAATAGTACTGGCATGCCCTATAGGATTCCTATGAGGATTAAATGAGACAAGTGTATAAAGTGTCTCACATAGCACTAAATCAATGTTAGCTGTTATTATTACTACAGTTGGGTCCCTAATTCTCAGTGTGGATACCAATAATAGTTGACTCTTCTAGACTTTGATTTTCTTAACTTGAAAAGAAATAGAATGTTTGTAAACACTTTAAGGCTCCCAAAAGGATTATTACTGTAAATTTTCTATAATAAAGATACATTTAAGCACCTGTCTAGGACACAATACAAAAAAGGATAACCCAAAAAGTATTGGAAGAGAAAAATAACTATGTTCACATTTGAAGTAGTAATGTTTTCACAAAACTTGTGAAATCCAAAGCAAAGGGTTAAAGAGTGCAAACAACTAGAGGTTTCTAGCTGGGAGGAAGGAAGTCTGGGGAGGGAGGAGACAAAGGTTCAGCTATAGGACTTTGCCGAGGCCCCACTGGCCCCTAAGAGGTTGCCCTCTCCCCTTAGCTGGCATCAAAGTTTGGAAATTATTTTCTTTCCAGAGTTTTTAACTCTTAATCTGGAAGAAATTAAAACTGGGTAAAATACAGTATCCAAAAGCAGGTTCCTGCCTGGCCTTGGTGATTAATTACATGGAGCAAAGCTAAAGGAACTAATGGTTCCCCGAGATCCCTGAGTCCTAGGGCCACAGTAGTTATACTGATGTGACTGCCCTTGGCCAAGGTGTTGGGACAGGTGATCTGAAACTGTGACTCTCTGCTCCACACACGGATTCCATAATTAAAATGACAAATTTCACACTGCTTAGCAAACAACGTTAGGACTCTGTCTTGGGCTCTGAGAAATACCCCCTTCCTTCTCGCTTATGTTCTCTGAACCAAGAAAATACCAGTGTGGAACATCTTACTTGCTAAGACTGGTGAACCCTGAAGAAATCTGAGCCTTCACCTGCAGACTGGATGACTCTCAAAAAGGGCACATGCCCGCTTTCCCCCTCAGTATTGTTTGATCCGTGGTCATGCCTCATTTTCATCTTTGAAATACTAAAGGGATAGAGAAGGAAGTAACAACAAAAACCAAAACCTCTTTCTGTGTTCATGTAGATGAATGGCAGTTCAGAAGCAGGACAGCAGCATGCTTCCTGTGGTGCATTATAGGCCCCTCAATGAGTCATTCACAAAGAGCTGACTTCAGAGTTGAGATCCCCAATCTGGCCCTTGAGGCTGACTTCTCTCCCTACACACCCCGCTCCTGCCCACTGCCATGCAGCTAGTTGCTCCAAACTGAAAATATCCCAGAGAATTTTTTTTTAATCATTTCAATACTAATTGCATCTAGGATACTCAGCAGAGAGATGTAGGGATCTTTTTCCCTCTTTCTGACTTGACTTCTGAATAGAAATATCTATGTCCTCCAGTCAAGGAGTGTAGATGACCTAACTTGACACAGCCGACGCACTCGCGCTATAGGTAAGAATTTTCGGAAGAGCAGGAGAGTTCTCATCCAGGACAAACATTAGAGGGGATCCTCTGTCCTTTTATTTTAATTATTCTCCAGAAATCTCTCCATCCCCACCCTCCTCTCCATCCTGACTTGGAATGGGGCTGATACAGAGTTCAGATTACCACCCATGTCACTTAGCCCAGTAGAAATTATAATTCAGCACAGGCTGAATTATATTCATTATATAAAGTAATTGTGAAATAGTTATGAATCTGTCCTGCAGGAAATATGAGAAGGGCATAAATTGACATGGAGCATGTTAAGGGACAGACTTAACATCATGGACTTAGAAGTGAAGTCTTTGTTCATGTCTGCACTGCTACTCCTGGGAGTGGCTGAGTCAGGACAGTTGTCCCTCCTGGGCCACATTTCCTCCACTTTGGGCCTCCACCAAGAAGCAGTATTCATGAAGCTGCCACATTCCCTGGAGCCGTCCCAACTGCTGGGCTCAGCTCCTGCCCTCTGTGCTTCCTGGCCTCTCCCAGGGGCTCTGAGGGCAGCTGATTTACCCCCAGCCCAGTTTCTCACACGCCCCACCCCCTCCACCCTGCCCAGTCGCTTTGTGAGTCTGGTTTTCCTGGGAGCAGTATTCTCAGAAGTATGGTTTAAGTCCCTACATGAGTAGTATGCAAGATGATGAACCTTGTTTATTCTAATAAAAACTGTTTTGTTTTAATGTGAATTGGAGAAAAGAATAAAACAACACATTGAATCATGATTGCACAGCTATTCTTGCTTAGGGTGTGGCTGTATGTAGCAAGTATCTAAGGAAAAACGATGACTTGATTTAAAGACATACATTCAGAAAATAATAGTATAGGTGAGTGGACATGGCAGAAACAGGAGAGTGATGTGGAGATGTTGGAATTTTGGAAACACTGCACTGAAGTTGAGGCTGGCGTCTTGTCCTTGTTTACTGCCTCAGCTAACAGTGCTTTAAGGTTTTACTTGGGATGAGACCAAGGAATAGAGAATTTAAAAGGACACAAACCAGATATCAAAATGTGAGTTCTAGTCGCAGCTCTGTCACTAATGGACTCTAATCGCAATCAAATCTCTTAATTTCTATAGACTTCCATTTTATCATCTGTAAAATGAAGGGATTAGATTCAATGAAACTTCTTAGAATTTTTTTCAACAACAAAATTACATTATTCCATTGGTCATGATCTTGCTGAAAGCAAAACTTGAACTTGAGATTCTCACTCATTTCTAATACCCAAGTTAGCTCAATTCTCCTCTGGATCAAGGTTCTTTTCTGGCTCAGAGTTTTTATGGATAAGAGGTGCCCTGAGGTTAAATGGGACCTTTGTATTGCATTCATGATGCACAAAGCATTTTAAATATGCTAATTTGTAAAAGCATTCTATGAGGAAGCAAGCGTTTCATCCAGTCCAGCACACAGTAAACATCAGCTGCATGAATGATTGAATGAATCCCCATTTACAGGTGGAGATAGGGACCAAAGGAGGCATGGAGGCTGGGAGGTGTAAAGTGACTTGCCCAAGACTCTTCAGTTACTGTGTTTATGAAGCCAGGCTCCATGCCAGGTCTTCTCGTCACAGAGAGTGGGAAAGCACAGGTTTGGGGAACCTAGCCTCCATGGTTGAATCCCATTTATGCCTACTAAGCAGGTGAGCAGAATGTTTTTAACTGCATTATTTCCGAAACTCCAAACTGCAGATTCCTAACCGGCTCTGCCTAGCTTAATGCCTGGCACAGGGTAGCCACAGTAATGGTGGTTTCTATGACTTTGATGACCAGGATTGTTTCTCTTGATGCTTCCATTAGTGTTCTTGGCACAATACTACAGATGTCCCTTGGGAACTGTTGTTAAGCGAAGGCTGAGTTTTGAACAGTCTTCAAGGAGAGTCTGTTACTAGCATTCAGATAGAAGGGTCACCCATATTTCAGGAGGAATTCTCATTCCCGGCAGGCTCCGTTTGGTCTGGGCAGCGCCTTTAGGCCAACTGAATGAAGGGAATGCTCCCTGACATTGACCTGGGACTGCTGTGCGGTCATGGATGTGTCCTAGTGCTATGGGAAAAGGGATGAGGTGGGAGTCCCCTTTGCTATTCTTAGAAATCCAGTCTAGTTCATACATTACAGGAGTCAAAGGAAAGCTGGGACTGACCTAAACAGGTAGTTATAATAAATTCCAGTGGGAAAGAAGCCTCATTTGTGTTGGGAAAGACTGTAATTGTAAGTGAAGTGAAGAAGCTTTTAAATGTTGATAACCAGGGACTGTGCTGGCTTGTGTGCCCCGGGTTGCATTCATTGCAAACCTGAGTTCCCTGTGTCCTTCAAATACAGCCGATGTGAACGCTTGAGAGAGAAATGCAGGGAGTGGGAACAGCCACTTGCCTGGGCAAGTGTAAATCTTTTGTTTTCTCCACAGAGATTTATATTTCTGCATACATTTTTAACTATATGCTACCTATGTAGGTCAAATGCTCTTAGAGAAAAAAAAAAGTAAAACCAGGTTTCCTGATGACAGGAAGTGGAAAGTATAGATATTGGAGATCCTGCCCCAAAGTTTGAATCCAGCCCCAAGGCAGGCCTGATTCCTGGACCGCCAATAGAAAGCAGACAGGGGATGCCACACTTGCACTGGAAAACCCAGAGGGACAGGTTCTACCACAAGCAGACGCAGAGCTATCGCTAGAGCCCAAGTTGGCAGGAGCGCCTCCTGGGTACCAGCATGGAGCCTGCCCTGTGTCCCAGTTCTTCTTACCATGTGGTTCTGGGCCCTTAGTGTCTCTGTGCCTTGGTTTCCTCATTTGTAAAATGGATATAATAAGTGTAGCTACCTTATGGAGAATTACATTAATTGAAATAACTGAAGCATAGAATAGTCCCTGACACAGGATAAATAACAAGAATGTGTGGATGGCTGTCACTTTTTTTCTGTTGTTGACTGTTACTTCTATTATCATTGCTGTTTGGAGGAAGGAGTTGCAATGTGAGACTATTGCTGTAAAGAGGGAGGAGCCTTTTCCTAGGGTAATAAAGAGAAATCCACGCTCACACAGACCTCTAACCTTCAAGCCCTTTCTTCACCAGGCCCACTTCCCTCCTCCAGCACAGACATGTGCTTTTACAGAGAAAGAATCCCTTTGAGACGAGATGTTGCTTTCCTCTGGATGACCTTGACTGGAGGAGCCACCACACACTCTAAAATGGCCATCTGCTTCTCTTCTCCATTTCTTACCTACTCCCTGGACCAGGGAGAGGAAAGAAAAGTGCAAAAATATTGAAAAACAGTCAAAGAGGTTGTTAAAGATGCTTCTCAAAATAGATCAGGTGCTCACAGACCCAGGGACTTGGTCAAAGTACTGACAGAGGCATTCTAAATAAGCTGACTGTTGAATTTCCAAGGACCATGTGGTTCAGGAGTCATCTATACAGAGGAGCAAGACACTCACCTTTTTGTCACCCCTGGAGACTTCCCACCATCAACCCTCTGCCTCCGGCTCTCTCAGAGCAATAACAACCTTTTAAAAGAGCTATGTCCGGGCAGGACATCAGGCTGCACTAGGGCGGGGTCTGCACTCTCCAGAGCTGGACTTTATTTTGCCCAGCAAGCCCCAGTTCCATTGTTTTTGTTTGTTGTGTTATTGGGTGGGTTTTTTTGTTTTGTTTTGTTTTGTTTTGTTTTCACAATATGGAAAAGGTTCAGGTGAACAGTATAGTGGTTCTGGATAACCCTTCTTCTTTCTACAAATCATTCCAGTGCAAGATCACCTTCCAGTGTTTCGAGGAACTGTCTGAAGACCTGGAGTGGAAAATTATCTATGTGGGCTCTGGAGAAAGTGAAGAAAACGATCAAGGTTTAGACTCTGTTAGTGGGCCCTGTGCCTGTAGGAAGGCATATGTTGGTATTTCAGGCTGATGCACCTTATCTAGGACTCATTCCAGGTGCAGATGCAGTAGGTGTAACAGTTGTGATAATCACATGCATCTATCGAGGTCAAGAATTTATTAGAGTTGCTATTGTGTAAATAATGAATATACTGAGACAGAATTAAGGGGAAATCCACCAGTAAAACCACTTTTCTAGGCTTCAAAGGAACATTTTGGCATCTAATCCCAGAGTCACAAGATTCCACATTATTTGAGAAGATAACACAGAAAAGCTGGAAGATGCAGAGAGTAGTAATCCAAATCTACAGTAACATCTTTCAACAGATGCATTACCTGCAGCATCAAAGGGATGATCCACGTAAGAAAATGCACTCAATGTCACGTTCGAATCCCACATGGACTGCACGTGACCACCTGCCACCATTCAGTACAAAGCTATAAAAACTCACAGAACTGGTTCCCTGAAATTCCATGATAAGTCAGTTACTAAGACACAATGTGAAGAATATATTTTAGAAAACCCTGTAGAGCCTTAGCCAGAGTGGTTCAATGGTTAGAGTATCGGCCCACACACTGAAGTTTTGAGGGTTCAGATCCTGGTCAAGGGCACGTACCTGGGTTGCAGATTCGATCCCAGTCCTGGTCAGGTTACTCTCCTGTGGGAGGCAACTGATCAATTTTATCTCTTTCATATTGATGTATGTCTCACATCTCTCTCTCTCTCTCTCCCCTTCCCTCCCTCCCATTCACTCTCTTTAAAATCAATGGAAAAAATATCCTCAGGTGAGGATTAACAACAGAAACAACAAAAAATCATATAGATAGAAAGGAAACCAATATTTGAGCAAATATGTAAGTACAATTATTTTTAAATAATTTTTCTCTAATGTGTTTTAAGTTCTGAAACTTCTCTGATAATATATATAATTTTTCTCCTCTATATGTAATTAAAGCACTTGTAAAAACATATGACTCATAAGGCCAGGTTATAAGGATATTTTAGCCTCCTGGACAATAATCTTTGGGCCTTCAAAAGGACAAAGTTCACTTCAACTAAAATGCTTCTTCCTGTAATAACAAATAGTTTGGTTTAATTTAATGGGTGAATTTCCATTATTTTTTGGAATGCCCTCAAAAAAGGGATTTGAAGTCAACTATATGCTACCAAGAACTGTAGGATTGCCCAGCTGGTGTTGCTCAGTGGTTGAGCGTTGATCTATGAACCAGGAAGTCACGGTTCGATTCTGGTCATGGCAAAATGCCCGGGTTGCAAGTTCCATCTCTAATGTTGGCATGCAGGAGACAGCCAAACAATGATTCTCTCTCATCATGGATGTTTCTCTCTCTCCCTCTCTGAAATCAATAAAAAATATATTTAAAAAAAAAAGAACTGTAGGATATGAATTTCCAGGCCATCTTAAAGCCTCCTATGGCTACTATTACAGTTCACATAATGTTAGATAGCATTCAATTTGGTTCCTAAAATAATAACAAATGTGGTTAATTGTCCTCTGGCTATGGTTTTTGTTTTTATAACAATTTAGGACACCAGAACACTCCCCGAATCATATACATCATTATTACCCAGTGCAATCAACATGTCAAGAGCAGATAAAAATTCCCTGAGTTTAAAAATTGGAAAGTATAATGACTTCAATCTGTTCATTAGATTTATAAAAATACTATAAACTTAACTATTTAAAATTGTTTTCATAGATCATATGTTGGCAGCATTTATATAAAAACAGTGGATTTGGAAAGGTATATTTAGCTTTATTATAACAGATAAATTACTATTTTGGAAATATACGTATTTCCACACATGTAGTACTCCTCTCACATCCTATGACACTCATGCAGAATAAGATGAGGCATAGTTGTAGTAGACATATTCTAGATAGCTTTTCCAGATAAGCCTTTTAAAAGCAATCTTGGAAAGGAATTCATTAACTAAATGAGCCAAAAAGTTATTTTTTTTCTTTGAGGAGAGCTAGGGCCTTCCTCAGAAAGTTTCCTCTGCTCCATTAACTGAAGTGTAGAATATTCTCATTACTCTTGCGGCTAAAGCAAGACGTCAGCCACGTGATACAGAGTTATGCAGTGCCTACCTATCTAAAACTTCTATACTGTGCTTCTTAAAGCTTTTATGTTGAGGAAGAAAAAAAAGGCATTTGTCTGAATATGGAATCTAAGTTGTACATAGTCCCTGTCATTCTAAAAGTGAATTTGTGAAGCAAAATTTTGCCAAATGTTAAACTTTGGAATTTAACGTACCAGATTACTAAAATACTGGCCATTAACTAGTTCATAGATTTTAAAAAATAAAATACATCCTACTGTTAACAATAAATAAATAAATAAATAAACAACCTTCAAGAGCCTAGGAAAGCTCTTTCTTTAGAGGCGGTTTGGGGTCACCCCATCACAGCCTAATGTTGTCATGTTGGATGTAATTGGCAAGTATCCTGTCAAAGAGGTCAGTTACAACATTTCTTTCATGTTTAAAGGGACGAAAAGAGAAAATGCCTCTATGAGAAGAGTCCCCAGAGGAACATTGAAGAACTTGGAATATTGCTAAGCCCAGGAAAACAGGAGGGCACCTTCAAGTGAGGAGGGCGGGGGGTAGTTTGGACAGGAAAGTCCCTTCTGAGTGTGGAAGACTTCCTGTGTCTGTAAAGGTCGAATGGGAGTGTGACAAAGAGACGGGGGTATCTGTGGCGGGAGAGGCAGATATGGGGAGAAAGCCCCCTTAAAACGATGCCTCGGTTTATTCCAGGACTGCACAGGGCCTGGAACAGGGTCAAAGCAGGTCAAGTGATGACCTCCAGGGCAGCCTCCTTCCTCGAGGAGTCTGACCAGGTCAGACCAGGAGCATAGTCTTCTGAGAGTTGGCTCTGGCTCCTTCAAGGAAATGATCTGACCCTATTCAGACAGTTATTCCTAAAATAACTCTCCTCCAGCGCCATCATCCCCTGGACCATCGCTATAGAATCATAGGAATAGATACTCAGGTAAGAACTGGAGCAGGGGACTCCATATTGGACAGGTGGGGAGCCTGCTGC
Source organism: Cnephaeus nilssonii (assembly GCF_951640355.1). Taxonomy (NCBI): domain Eukaryota; kingdom Metazoa; phylum Chordata; class Mammalia; order Chiroptera; family Vespertilionidae; genus Cnephaeus; species Cnephaeus nilssonii. The sequence goes on along the minus strand of NC_137072.1, from coordinate 71,284,272 downwards.
TTTGGGAACTTTTTTGGCACAGTGACTGAGCTCAAAAACTGCCAGTTAATTTTTTTTTTTTTGCCAGTATGATATTTATTCATTTGACATTAAATGAGTGAGTTAAGTACCCACTGTGGCCTACAGACTGTGGCTGGGGCTAAGGGTGTGGTAAGAAGGGGAAAGAGATGTAAGATGAATAGGATTAGAATATGCCTGGGGGAAGCTCACCATAGAGTGATTGAAAGAAGCAGATAAGAGGAGCTAACACACAACAACACTGTAATTTGCTTGGGGTGTCAGGAAAGCTTCTCAGAGGGGTTTATGTTAATTGTCATGAAGAAAGAGTAGGAGTTGGCCAAGCTGAGAAAAGGGCCAGGGAAGCATCCAGTACGCCAATGATTACAAATGCCAACCCTAGGATAAACTAGCCCTGGGTTCAGATGTTAGCTTAATCATTTACCGGATTTTAAAACCCTAATCAAGCCCTTAATCTTTCTGAGCTTTAACTTTCTCATCCATAAAATGGGAGTAATTGACTCAGTTCACAGAGAGAATGAAATGAGATGGTAGCTGTAAAGTTATCAGCCCAATGCCAGCCCAGAGTAAACCACCTGCAAATGTAGAGTAGGTTATTCTTCCGCCTGGTCTGGTTTTTTGGTTCTGGGTTCTTATGAAAGTGGTAAAATGGCACCCTGAGAAATCGAGCTTTCAGAGAGGCCCAAAAGTCAAGAAGGCTTTGGCTCCTGGGTCTCCAATAGCCCTCTGGTCAGGCAGAACACATTGGCATGGTGCAATGTGCTAGCACAATGGGATATTCTTGTATCTTGGCTTATGAAATATACAGATAAATGTATCCCAATGCTCTCTTAACTCTTCTGGCTCCCAGGCTTTACAGTGTGAGTCACACCTAATCCGTAACTTCAGATCCCAGTGAGGGAGAACTGTAACGCCACCCCACCCCAGTCCCAGCGCACTGCCCACCAACTGTCCACACCTTCCTTCACAGGGCAAAGCCGCCCCTGCCCCGCTGCACCTTCCTCGTGTTCTCTTTCCCTGCCCCACCTTGAAAAAAGAAAGAGGAGGAGGAGAAGGGGAATTCCAGTTTAGTTTAAACAGAACTCAGTAGGAAATGACATTTGTTTTCACAAGGAGGAAATTAAGCCTTTTCTGTTACCATTTAAAGCTGTGCTAATGTTGGCTCAGCCACCCCCTCACAAGTTCAAACTATGATGCCTTGAGGTGTGGAACTTCCCAGGGTGAGGTTCCCCGCTGCTTCTGAAAGTGGCAGGTGCTGTGGAGGTGACAAGGAGCTCAGGACACAAGACATCCTAAAGTGAGGAGCCTGACAAAGGTCTTCTAGTTCCGGAGGACCTTTGCTACCAAGGCTGGCACCCTCTGAGGAGAGCTGGTGGGTGGCAGAACAGTTAATAGGACGGTCCACAGTATAATCTATTTTACCTGGCATGTTTTGGTCTCACGTTGGGCAGTACCGACCCTCAGAAGTGCCCCTTTGCTCAGCTTCCCTCAAGGACCCATCAGGTAGAAAATCACCTGCTAATTACAGCTCTGGTCACACGGGCTATCCCTGAACAAGAAAAGGTGGCCTTAAAGAACCCCATTTGAAGACCATGGTTACACTAGACAGCTACCAGTCACATCGAGGAGAAGCAGGTCACTCTATCACTTGCTGTTTTCTAACAGAAAGAACTGCACTTGAGTTGGGAAACTGCCTGGTTTATCTTTAGAAACAGGTGGTATATAAATAAATTCAGTAAATCACAGAATTGGAGGAAATCCAACTGCTCAGAGTTAGGGAAGCGAGTTTGAGAAAGGTCAAACCTACAATTTCCTATATTAAACTATCCCTGGGCAAGAAAGAAGAGTTATGGGGAAACCAACCATATCCCACTTTTTTTAAAGGGGTGAATTAAATTAAAATGCCCATTTTCAAAATGGCTCTTAATTGCAACCACTATATCTTTTTGAAACTTGAAATACTCCCAACACCTTACCTTGTAGTAATACTTCCTCTCCTAAGCTCTTAAAAATGCTGTCAATAGGCTTCCATGAACATGGAATTGCTCTCATTTCAGTGCAGTTTGGAGGCCCAGAAGCTAAGTACAGCCTTTCAAAGTAGGAGTGGAGGCTTTTCATAAGGAGATCTGACCTTGAACTTTCTCTATTTGATCTGGTCCGCACATTGGAGCATTTAGTGCCATAATGCTACCTTTACAATCGTAAAAAAAAAAGGGAAGAGAAATGTACTGATGGTTATGCTAATCATGCTCTAAAGATTCCAGGAGCAAGGAAATGGGCATGTGAGTGAGTGTCCAGAGTGCGGAAGTTCTGAAATGGTGCAATACAGTCTATCTGTGTGGACACACCCAGCTCTGGTCTTAGTCCCGATGTCAGCCATGAACCACCTTGGCTCTCAGAGGCCTATTCATTTGCTGAAGTAGTAAATAATTCCCCAGCGGCCTGAAAGAGTAAGTGGGGTCCCTAATACCAGCATTCGTGCCAGAAAGTCAATATAACTATAGGGGACAAGAGCTCAATTGATTCTTGGCATTTCTAAGGTGAAGTAAAAGTGAACTATATACAGTATTAGTCCAGAGCTCACACAAAAAGAGTGTTGTGCTTCAAAGTAGTAATCTTTGGAATCGGTATGGTTATTCTTCCAAGGCTACGTGCTCAAAGGGGTGGGTGGTGTGTTGTTGTTGTTTTTTTTAACTGCTCATTAATGGTTGCCTTTGGAACCACATTTCAAACTACACAGTAAAACATTCATGTTACATTGTAATTGCACCAGATTAAGTCTATAAACAAAAAATACTGTGACCTACCAGACTTGACCTTGTTTTCATACCAAGCTTGACTTTTTTCTCTACAAAATCAAATTCACCTTCAAGGATGAAAACTGGACATACTTCCCAAAGAGGAATTTTTTGAAATGCTTTGATTAGATGCCATCATTAAGATTAGTGCCTCTCCTACCAAGATGACCCTTTTGAAGCGGACACTACTAATACAACTGTGTGATTCTGGTTTATTTAAAAACCAACCCCATTACTTTGTAGTAATCCTTCAACAAAACATCCTAAGTCTCCCAATATTTGGCAATGATAGAAAGAGGAACCAGAGTTTATAAAAGAACAAAGTAAGATTTCAGGGTATTTTAAATCCCCTACCGCTGTAAACAGCAGCTGCAGCAATAGCAGATTGGTGTCATTCTTAAAAAGATAATCAAAGTATTACTGTGGGTTGTTCTCTGATCTCCAGGCCAGCGAAACGGTCTTACTAAATACTGACCATTTCCCAAAATCTCACATAGCATGAAAAGCATTTTGGTAATATGATTAAGACCCTGGATTTTGTTCCAGCTCTGACTTCTCTGCAAAAGGATCTGGAGTGACTCCCTTTCCTCATCATCTCTCTGTGCCTTTCCTCCTTCACAGGCAGCATTGCCGCCATTACAGTGACCGTCATTGCTGTGGTGTTGCTGGTGTTTGGAGTTGCAGCTTATCTGAAGATCAGGTGAGAGGCACCTTACTATCCTTCTTTTTTTTAATTTATCTTTATTGTTGAAAGTTTTGCAGATGCCTCCCCACCCCCATTAACTCCTTCCTCCCCACTTCTGCCCCCTCCCCAGGCCTTCACTGCACTAATGTCTGTGTCCATGGATTATGTATCTACTAGAGGCCCGGTGCACAAAATTCATGCACGGGGGGGGGGGGGGGGGGAGGGATCCCCTTCAGCCTGGCCTGGACTCTCTCCAATCCGGGACCCCTCGGGGGATGTCCAATTGCCGGTTTCGGCCCGATCCCTGGGATCTGGCCAAAACCAGCAGTTGGACATCCCTCTCACAATCTGGGACCGCTGCCTTCTAACTGCTCACCTACCTGCCAGCCTGATCGCCCCTAACTGCCCCCCCCCCGGCCTGATTACCCCTAACCACCTCTGCCTGCCAGCCTAATTGCCCCTAACTGCCCCCCCCCTCCCCGCCGGCCTGGTCGCCTCTCACTGCCACCCCCGCCAGCCTGGTTACCCCTCACTGCCCCCCCTGCTGGCCTGGTCACCCCTCACTGCCCCCCCTGCTGGTCTGGTCGCCCCACGCAGCCTGCTGGTCAGTCGTTTGGTCGTCCCTCGCTAACCCCCCTGCCAGCCTGGTGGCCCCACACAGCCTGCTTGTTCAGTTGTTACTGTGAGGGTGTCATGACCAATTTGCATATTACCCTTTTATTAGTATAGATGTATATAAATTCTTTGGTTAATCTCTTCCTTCAACCCACCACCCACACCCTCTTCCCTGTGAGAATCATCATTCGGTTGTGTGCTTCCATGTCTCTGGCTCTATTTTGTTTGTCAGTTTATTTTATTCATTAGATTCCACATATGAGTGAGACCATGTGCTACTTGTCTTTCTCTGACTGGCTTATTTCACTTTGCATAATACCCGCCAGGTCACTCCCTGTTGTCTCATACCTTACTCTTCTTTGTGAAGAAAGGGATCCCATGTTGTTTGGCTCCAGACAGAGGGTTATTTTGCTAAATGCTTGTTTCTTAATAAGTGTCTTAGCTCCCAGATATATTGGCAGGGAAGTGAAAATGGCCAGTATACTCCACAGTGGACAGGAATAGATGGTACAGTATCTGAATCTTGGCAAAGCAGAAGAAATCAGCTGAAATACACAGCATGATGATGTAATGGAACAAGAATGAACCTGGAATCAGGAGATAGAGGCCTTGCCTCACTGCCCTTAACTCACTGCCCATGAGGGAAGAGCCTGACCCTGAGGGAAGAGCAACATGACTCCTGACCCTCAAGTTGTCTCACCTGGAAATGGGGCACAGCAGTGGGCTCAATGGTTCCCAACTACTGAAGTTCTGAACACTGGATGCATGCCAGTCTGTAAGGAAGTTTTCACTGGTCCTAAAGCAAAATGCTGAAAATACAAGGAAAATGTAGCATTTTCTATAAAATGGTTTTTTTTCCCCCTGAGATTATGTCCTTATGTTTTTGGTTTTAAAATACCTTTTGTTATGAAATGAAGGTGATCATAGATGGTAGCTGAGTTTTTACTCTTTTTAGCTAAATAGAAAGTTACCAAACTGTGAGCCCCCACTTTTGTTTTCTATTGCTCTGTGAAATCACAAAATCTCAAAACCAGGTGGCGCTCACATATTTAATTTCTCATCTCTGTGCACACATCACCTTTGCTGCCTTCTCTCCTGGCCCTCTCTCATCACCTCTAGTCACCCTGCCCTAACCAAAGCCCACTAGTAGGGAACTCTCCCCTCCTCCTTCCCTTTTATTTCTCTCCACTTCTTGTTTTAAATGTGCACCAAATCAATGTAATGATGGTGTCAAGTAGAAGAATGCCCTGTAATATCTAAAGTACAAAGAACAGGAAAGCCAGGTTTGGGAGAGAAATTGTAATCAAATGGCCAGCATTACCTGTGTTTAAAAGCCTTTATAAAAGCATCCTTAAGTCTCTTTCATATTAAAAAGAGAAAAAGAAAAATTTTCTCTTCATTAAATCTATATTTTCTTGAGCAGCAAACTTAATTTTATGAATTATATCTTACTGAATGGCACTCTTTTTCACTGGTTAATTACTAGTTTATTACTGCAGATACACTATATTTTAATTATAAGTTAAATTGGCTTTTATGAACTAGTCTAGGAACCTCATTCCCACTTTATAGCAAAATTTCTCTTTGTGTTGGGGGTGCTCATAAAAAGGGACCTGTGGATTGATTTAGAGTCATTCTGGAATCACCATTGGTGAGTGTCTGAAGGGCTATGTCACTTGGAATAGGACCTCCACTGGAGTGTGGCTTGAAATAGAAATTCTTGCCACACACTTGCCAAAAATGACGTTGAAATAACCCAAGGAAGGACGCTTCTTCTTGAATTCAGGCAAGAATTCAAATTGACCATCTCAAACCTCTCACTGACTACAGACAGGTAGTCTAGAATAGTGATTAAGAATTCAGACTCCACAGCAGGTAGAGCTCACTTTGAATCCCAGATGTACCATTTTGGAGCAGGTTCTAGTGTGACCTGAGCATGTTATGGAGCTTCACTCATCCTCACTTCCCTCCCATGTAAAATACGAGCCTTAATTTTAACTCCTTGCTAGCATTGCTGGGAGGATTATTGGATAATGCTTCCCAAGGACATAGCCCTGCCACCACCACCATCATCTTCATCATCACCAAAGTGATCAACTGGAAGGGACCCCAACAATAGGACAGTTGCTTGATGATAGTTCTGAGTATTAGCCATGTGCCAGGCACCCTTCTGAGCCTGGGAGCGGGGCATCGCATCCGTGATGAGACACAGTCCTGCCACCACAGAAATTACTGTGTTTGGAACATTTTTGTTAGCAGGCCATCTGAATGGGTTCTAATGAGTACTGGTTAAAATAGTATATCATTTTATTTTAAAAATTTAAATATTTTCTCAAGGCATTCTCAGCACTAGACAAATGTGGTGAGTGGTTACGTTGAATCAGTCATGGTTTCTCTCCCCAAGATACTTAGATCCTCCCAAATGCAGAAAGGCCCCCAGGGGCAGAAGTTTGCTATTCATCTTTGGCACTGCAAACTTCAGGGTGAATAAAGTGATCAGATCTCTGCCTAGAAACCCCCTAAGGAAAACCCCATTCTGCTGCTCTGTTAATTATTTGGGCAAAATAACATAAGGAGGTTAATAACTGTCATGAATCTTGAGGCTGTGCTAAAACCCCTTCAAGTGTTGTTTTGCCAGATTCGTGGAAAGACCTGCTAATCATTCATCAAAAAATACATTTGGCTCAATTCACAAATGTGTGTGTGCGTGCGTGCGCGTGTGCATGCATGTGTCTACCTAAGGCTGGGTTTTGCTTTGGCTGGAAATTTATTTTATTTCTATGAGAACAATAACATGGCAAGAAGTCTGCTGTCTGTGGTCATTTAGCTCACTTGGCTGGAGTAGCAAGTGACTGAAATATCAGCCCATGAGGGAGCCATTAGCTTCTGGCCTGAAACACAGGCTGTGTCCCTGCGAATGCAAAAGAAGAGTCTGCTTGAGAGAGCAGCAGCCTCACAACCAGAAAAAGGGCACCCCTTGCAAGCTCTGCTACCAGAATCTTAGTAGTTTCACCTTTCTCCCAAGTTCTACCTGCCTCCGAAGGCATCGGTAAACTCATTAGCCACCTGTTTCCACACCCCGATTCTTTGGGGACCGTAACCCCTAGTTTTGTCACAGTGTCCCCGGCTGGACAGCCACATATCTCTGAGACCTAAGTCACTTTTGGATGCGGCTCCTGGAAATGAACTGCCCTGCACCTTCCAGAGCTCTTCTCCATTATCTATCAACTGTCCCCTGTGCCCTGCCCGCCAATTGTAGCCAGCAGCAGTGTGGTATGTATGAAAGGAGAAACATGGGTTTTGTGGGCAGGTTCTATTACCATTTAGGCAAATTATAATCTCCCTGATCTTTAATATTTTCATCTGCAAAAATAGAAGTAATATCTATCTTCCAAGCTTGTTTTGAAGATGAAGTAATAAATGGAGAGTACGGGGAGAGACCAGATAGCATGGTGGTTAAGAACATGCACAGTTTCTTCCTCTGTAAATGGAACTATACGAATACCTAACTCAGGCTGGTTAAACATTAAATGGTGATACAGATAAACATACAGTGCCCGGGTATGAGGTGAGAGCGATGGGAGGGGCTAACCACTGTTGTTGCCATTATTGTTAAAACAATTCTTATTCAGGTGCTTAGCAAAATGGTAACTTCCAACAATCCCATTTAGTAGGCATCAGGGAACCCAAGGAGAGGGGGGTGCTAGGAGGAGGAGGAGATGGCCCAGGAGCTCTGTTTTCTAATATTCCATTTTGGCAGTTTCAATTGTGCTCCTTCTAAATGCCCGTGAAGTTGCATCCGTGTCATATGTTCACAAATAGAAACTACCTCCGAGCACTCTTTATTCCAGGGCTTATTTGCAACTTTAAAAGAGAGCAGAGGCCTTGCCTGCCTCCTGCAGAAGGGTGTCTTTAATTAGTGATGATTGAAGAATGAAGTAAGTCATTGTTTAGTTTAAATTGGCTCAAAACCGGTCAGCCACGAGATAATCCCCTGCGCAAGAGACCGTATCTGCTATCGCCAGCAACGTGGATGCTGCTATAATTAGGTGTGCTGGCAACCCAGGCAGACAAGACGGCTGTTCCCTTCACAAAAATAAATGTGGTATTGATTTATAGACACAACAGGGCCTCGCTCTGAAGGCATCTTGTTAGAAGTCACCTGTTTTGCTTTAAGTCTCCTGGTGATTATATTTTATAGAACTGGATTCTTTCTGGTTATTGTTAGGTTTAAAGAGGTAGGCCCAGCCAGTCACAAAGGCTAGGACCTTCTAGAATTGGCGATCTACAGGTTGCCTTTTTCAGTTCAGCTTTGGCATTCTGAACATCTAGGTGACTTGATTCTCTACCTCAACCTTTAATGGGCATAGGAATCAATGGGAGAGTTTATTAAAAACCCAGTTTCCCGGGTCTCAGCCCCACAGGGTCTACTTCAATAGGTTGGGGTGGGGCCTGTGCATTGGCCTTTCTCACCAGCTCACAGGCGGTGCTAACGCTGCTGGTCTCATGACCGCATTTTAACTAAGCCTGCTCTACCTTCATCTCCCAACACTCCAAACACACACTTTGCTCTAGAGTTTCCCAAATGAATTGCCCTGCTGTTTCATGCCCCTGCTATTTAGAACAGGTTGAGCCCTCTGTCGGAGGTATTTGGTCCACCTTTTTCTTATCTGGCTGATTCCAAGTTGTCTAGCTCCAAAGGGACCCCCTCCGGGGAGCCTCATCCCCACCTCTCCACCGGAAGTTCCTTGCTGCATGCACCTCATTCATATCACTCAGGGCCCTGTACTGGAATTTGTCTCCGCCAGGCTCCTCCAGCAGAAGGATATAAAGGCCCTGGCAGTACCTGGAACATAATAGTTGCTTTATAAACATTGTTGCCTGAGTGAATGATTCTGGGCAGGAATGTTTAGGAGAAGGAGGATTTGTTTCCTTCAAGTCAGCAGAAACGAGATTTAGAAGAAGGGAAGCCGTGGGAACCTGTTAAACCACACACTTGGCACTAGTTACCTCGCAACTCTGAACTTGTTTACAGATGGACAGGTGTTCTAAAGTGCAGGATTTTTTTCATGAGTGTATGCCAGCATGCTATCTGGCAGATAATTTTAAAAAATAAAAGAGGCAAGTTTTATCTGTTCCTTCAAAGTAAATGTGGCTATGTAAAGATTAGTTTGAAAGTAACTGCTTTTTAAGAGAAATCCAGACTAGTAGAGAGCACTTTGAAAATGATATTTAGAAATGTTTCTATTATTGGGATTTTGGTAATAAGAAGATGAAACTGATAGAATTCCTGAATTATGATACTCATTCTGCCATCAACTTGCTTTGGTAACTGTGGGCTAATAAAATCACCTCTAATGGTTACAGTTTTCTTGGCTTCAAAATCGTAGCTCACAATTCTTAGTTTTGACAAATGTGCCATGGTTATGTAAGATGTTAACATCAAGGGAAGCTGGTTGAAAGGCATTTGGGACTTTATCTTTGTAATTTTTTATAAATCTAACATCATTCCAATATAAGAAGTTAATTTCTTTAATTATAGTCCAGTAGCTACCTCGCAGGTGTGTTATCTGCTCCTGTCCCAGAGTCTTTGCACTTGCTGTTCTCTCTGCCTGTAGGGTGTATCTCAGGCATCTGTGTGGCTCATCCACATCTCCTTTATATGTCTGCTCAAATGTCATCTTAGTGAGACTTTCTCTGATCGCCATATTCAAAATTATAATCCCCACCTCCCATCTGGAATTCCTCACTTCCCCTTCCCTGTTTTATTTTCCTCCATTGCATTTATTACCATCCACCTTATTATTTTTCATGTCTTATTTATTGTTTCTGCCCCACTAGAATGTAAGCTAACTTGGGACAGGGAGTTTGGTCTTTTAATTCACTGCGGGATCCCCCAGACCTCATAATAGAGCCTGATAGATGGTAGGTTTTCATTGAATAGTTAAATGAAAGGAGCCAGGCAGAAAAATGACAATCAGAGAATGAAAGCCACCAATGGAAACAAAAAGAGGAGACAGTGACAGCTGCACCAATCTAGCATTGCTAATAAGCATAACCAATGGATGCAAGATACTTGGGGAGGGGAGGGAGGACATGTGCCTGGGGGTAGGGGGAGCTGGGGGAAGGTCAATGGGGAAAAAGAGGAGACATATGTACTACTATTAGTAATACTTTAAACAATAAAATAAAATTTTAAAAAATTAGCTTTTCTAATCTTATATACTAAAGAGGTAATATGCAAATTGACCATCACTCTAACACACAAGATGGCTGCCCCCATGTGGTCAAAGATGGCCACCCCATGTGGACACAAGATGGCCACCGCAAGATGGCCAGCAGGGGAGGGCAGTTGTGGGTGATCAGGCCAGCAGGGGAGGGCAGTTGGGAGGGACCAGGCCTGCAAGGGAGGGCAGTTGAGGGGACCAGGCCTTCAGAGGAGGGCAGTTGGGGGTGACCAGGCCGGCAGGGGAGGGCAATTGGGGGTGACAAGACCAGCAGGGGAGGGCAGGTAGGGGCAACCAGGCTGTCAAGGGAGGGCAGTTAGGGGTGACTGGGCCAGCAGGGGAGGGCAGTTGGGGGTGACCAAGCTGGCAGGGGAGGGCAGTTGGGGTGACCAGGCATGCAGGGGAGGGCAGTTAGGGGCAATCGGGCTGGCAGAGGAGCAGTTAGGTGTCGATCAGACTGGCAGGGGAGTGGTTAGGGGGTGATCAGGCTGGTAGGCAGGAGCAGTTAGGGGCAATCAGGCAGGCAGACAGGCGAGCAGTTAGGAGCCAGCAGTCCTGGATTGTGAGAGGGATGTCCGACTGCCCGTTTAGGCCCGATCCCACCAGGATCGGGCCTAAACAGGCAGTCGGACATCCCTCAAGGGGTCCCAGATTGGAGAGGGTGCAGGCTGGGCTGAGGGATACCCCCTCCCCCCCCCCGTGCACGAATTCATGCACCGGGCCTCTAGTGAATGATAAGATTCTAAGGCTTAATTACTAATGACTAATGAGATGCAAGTTCAGCTGTGTTTTCACAGCACTGAGCCCTGTGTTCTTCATCTTTATATCCCTCCTTCTCAGCACATAATAAGCACTAATTATTGAATGGCAAGATTCGCTTGACTAAAGAGGAGAGGAAAGGTAATAAAGTTGGAGCCTCCTTGAGGAACTGGGGTTGACTTTTATAAAGGAGAAGGTGTTTTCTAAAATATGTTTGTTTCAGCACAAGGAAAATAAAACCTCATTCATCTTCTAAGACAATTGAGCTCCATTAAGTATTGATGCTACAGCTATCTTCGAATAGGTACCGTTTGTAGTTGTGGAGAAGGCCTCAAAACCACAGTGTCACTATCACATGTACTAGTTGTCATCAACAAGGACTCACTGATTGGGAGGGGGGCGATTGGGGAGGACTGCTTTCTCTTGGAGCAAAGTCACTTGAGAAGGAAGCAAGGAGGCCAGGACTTAACACAAATCATTCCCTGTTTTGTCCCCTCGGGTTCTGCTCTGAGCTAACAAAACCATACAATACAGTAGAACAACATTGCCAGTAAGCACAGCACCATTGATTAGCCGGGACTATGAGCACTGTGCGGAGTGCTTTAAAGCCATGTCATTGCACAGGAGAAATTTAGTTGTGATTCTCTTTCCTCTTCCTATTTTTAAGGTCAAAACGGTGGCTTTGACTCTGTATGTGTTCTTTAATAAGATGTTTTTACTTTGCCACAGTTATATTGCACAATGAATTGCCACAGGCCATACAACTCCCTGCTGGCATTGACCAAGCAAACTCCATATATACTATTTATGTGCTACTGCATGTATGCAGTTATTATCAAATATTTATAAAAGAACCACTGCATCAAGAACAACATATTGGATGTTCAGAAAATAAGAAGAAATACAAGACACAGTCTGCCCCCAAGAGGTTTATCATTTAAGGGGAGCGAAGGCACAGCTAGTGGAAACAGCTATGCTGGGGGGTGCCAGCCTTCACTGAGAGATTAAGTAAACAAAACCACTTTGACCTTACGATGATGTCATTTGTTCAGGTTGCTATTCAGATTGAAATTAGATGAGGCAGTGTTGTGTTAATAGAACAGGGAGACCTAGGTTTTAGTACCAGCTCTGCTATTAAATCAAGTGAACAAAGTTGTCTAGATTCCCTGAGCCCCGCCTTCCTAAACTTGGGAATGGGAGTATTTTCCCCTCTAGGCTCCGTAAATGAAAACCTCCTCCATTTCCATCTAAAACAGGCCATGATTTAAGAAGTTTTGACCTAGAGAGATTGTTTAAAGTGATCATAAATTATTCTCCCCTTATCACACACACATACACACGTGTTTGTCTATCTCTATATATAGTAGGATTTCAACAAACCTGGCTTGAATCCCAGCACACCCAATTCTTCTTGCTTAGCTAATTAATATATGAAATAAGCCTTATGAGTTCAGTACATTCCCAAATATGGTTTATCTAATCTCTTGCTTTGCTATCTTTATCAGTATTTTTCTCAACACACTATTCAATCCAATGAAAAGGCTAAGAAAAATGAAAGATTCATCTATTCCTTTATTTTGCTACTGTATTGTGTGTGCAGTAAATTCTCTTCTAATACAGCAGATTCAGGTGCAGTTCTGATCAAATAGTCTTACCTAAAATAACCATTATCAGTAAAACCTGATGACCAGAAGGATTTTAATCCTCTAACCTCCTCACTCCAGCATGATAATCATTTTTAAAAATTCAAATAATAATATAAGAAGCTGGTTTTATAACTGTGCCTGGGGCATAGTTTCAAGAGTTCCTAGTGGGAGGGAGGCTCCCTTTTCACTCAAAGTCTTTTTTTTTTTTTTTTTTTTTTTACTTTTTACAGATTTGCCATGGGCTTGTGTAACTTTCATTATAATAAAAATTAAAAAGCTATATTGGCCAACACTTATTGTGTATTTACTATGTGCCAGGCCTTTTATATGCATTACCTCATTTAGTCCTCGCAACAACTCTAACACAAATTTTTAAGTTTTTCCATTTTATAGGTGAAGAAACAGGGGGTTAAAAACACATTCAAGAACATACATCCATTGGCCCTACTGACATCTTAAGGGAATAAAATTATATGATAGAAATAAAAATGGTGTGAGAAGTTAATTTACCATACAAAAGTGAGACAAGAATGCCCTATCAATAAAGGAGCATGTTTATTAGGTAGATGTTGGCCAGCCTTGCAATACCAAGTCATACTGAAATTTAGGCTCGGCTCCAGTTTTATAATCCCCAGGTTTTCACTTGTCCATTCTACAGCTTCCATTTCTCAACCATCTTGTTAAAGTATTTGATTGGAATTGGAGGTTTCAAATGTGGGGGGAATGTTGGGGATGGATAGCTCATTCATTCAGTCAAATCAGAAGATCAGTGGTGTGTTATTTGTGATCTCTTTCTTTCTCACATCCACAGAAATGAATATGGACCTTTAGAGAAACCAACATCAGGGTGTGGTTCTTAACAACAGATCAACTCTTTTCAAATACCTGGCAGATGGAAGAAAGCTGCAGAGAGTAGCAACAATTGTTTTAGCAACAAATAGAAGTATAGCACATTTTTTTGTGCTTCTCAGATTGTTTTTTCATTTTGTTTAATTTTTATATCTAGCTAAGACTGGGTATGTTTATCCGTACTATATATAGCATAGCTGATTTTCAGTGGCAAGGTGTAATAATTCACACACTAGCACAAACCTCAGAGGCACCACATGCTCATTTTGTAATATTTTCCCAATCCTGTTATTAGTTTTAGTCTTAAAATTACCATAATTCTTTCCAGGAAGCTCCCAATTTGTGAACAGATTGGCCTTGAGGATGTGTTTTTTCCCAATCACTATTTCTTCCATCAACATTTATTAAGGACTTACTATGAGCCAGATATTCTTCTGGAGATAGAGCTAAGAATAAAGAAAATGGGCAAATAACCCATACTTATATTCTAGTTAAGGGAGAGAGGCAACAACAAAATAGGTAAATAAATTATATAGTATGTTAGATGGTGATGAGACCTATGAGAAAAATGAAGTAGGGAGTGGGGGGGGGGGCAGGAGAGAGTTTTAAGTTTAAATGGAGTTCTTAAGGAAGGCCTCACTGAGAAGGTGACTTATGTACAAAGACTTGAAGATGAGGGAATGAGCCTGTGGAGATCTGGAGGACAACTGTTCCAGGCTGAGGGAACAGTAAGTGCAAAGGCCCTGAGGCAAGAGTATGCCAGGCATGAAAGGGAAGAGCAAGGAGACCAGCATGTTGGAGTAGAGGGAGCAAGAAAAACTGGAATAGTAGCTGATGTGCTTAGAAAAGTAACAAGGGCCAGATCTTGTAGGGCTTTGCAAACCATTGTAGGTTTTTTGTTTTGTTTTTAATGTATTTTTATTGATTTCAGAGAGATGAAGGGAGAGGGAGAGAGAGAGATAGAAACAATGATGAGAGAGAATCATTGATTGGCTGCCTCCTTCAGGTCGAACCACCAACATGGGCATGTGCCCTGACAGGGAATTGAATCATGACCTCTTGGTTCATAGGTTGATGCTCAACCACCAAGCTACACCAGCCAGACTGCAAACCTTTCCAATGACTTTAGCTGACTTCAATTTCTTATAGAAATAATATTAATTGTGGGACATATTCCCAGAATGACCCACCAGAGTCTGTTAAACCTATACTGCCATTGAACTAAGGTGCTAATCAGACTCTGGGAAGCTGAGCTCAAAGCACTGTACTTAGATCCAGGAGGTAGGGGTTTGACTCATAGCTCAGTTGGGTGACTAAACGTGTCAGTTAACATCTCTGAGCCCCATTTTTCTCCTTGGAGAAATAAGGATAACCAATATCTACCCCATGGCTTTATTCTGGGGATCAAGTAGAAACAAAACATAGACGCACTTTGTAGACTGTAAAATCGCTATATAAATGTCAGGAGGGGTGGGAACATTCTTATTTCAGGGAAAATTAAGTCCAGGACCTAAGTCAAAATGCCAGGAATGCAACCTTCCCTTTTTCTCATTACTTCTTTTTAAATAGCCGTGGGAATGGACCTCTCCTTCTCAGCACTGGAGGTCAAGGAGAGAGTCAGGACCCTGCTGATCTCAACACAAGGCGCCATCTGGGCTCCCAGTGGATCAGTCGTAACTCACAGAGTGCTTGTAGACTGGGACCCCCCAAGGTTGTTAGGTCTGTTGCCAAGGGGTCATTCTAGCGAAGAACCATGGCTTCCCTCCAGTGGCCCTGTGAGCCTCCCCAGCTCAGGCTGCCAGGCATTAGGCTGTCTTCAGATGGACAACTTCTCCAAATAACCACAACCTCTTCTCCTTCCCGCCAGGCATTCCTCCTACGGAAGGCTTCTGGATGACCATGACTACGGGTCCTGGGGAAACTACAACAACCCTCTGTACGACGACTCCTAACAGAGGAACATGGCCTGGGAAGAGGGATAACTCTTTATTTATAAGTGATTATCCAGTAGAATTGATAACAAGTACCTGATGCGCATTGAGCGACAATCTTAAGCCCTGTTTTATTGGTTTGGTTGTTTCATTTTCCTCCCTCTCCTTTGGCTGCTACGACTCCCCCTTTTTGGTACAAAAAGAACCATTATTTAAAGGTGTGTGGAGGCTGATTTGCAGCTGAAATGGGCCAACCTTCAACGCCAGGCCAGACCACCACGATGGAAGCTTCTGCACCCACCACCACAGGACCCACTGTGAGGACGGGACGAGGACTCCAAGTGTTTTGTTGGGGGTTACTTTTAGGGGAACTTTTTGTTTGTGGTATTTCTTAAACTTTTATTTAGAAATTGACATTAAATTTCCATCAGTGGAAGAGAAATGAGTAGTGGGAGGATCTCACCCTGCAGGTGAGGAAGCAGGGATTCCTCAGATCCCTTCTTAAGCTCTGTTTATCTGGCTGTATCTGACAGGACCCCTGCTTGGCTCTACTAGCTGCATCCTACCCTCTTAGCTGCCTAATTAATGAAAGAGGAAACTAGAAAGTGCCCCCGAGGAGGCCGGCAGGCAGAGGGGCAGAGTTGCAGGTTGCTGTCAGATCTCAGCGCACCTTCTACCTGTTCTCCCCTCCCGACCACCATCCTCTCTGTTAAGGATGCCTGTCCTAGGCATCAGCAGCCTGGCTCCCAGCCCAGGAGCACTTATGGAGCTGTGTTTCCCCAGGAGCTGAGCTTAGAGAAGAGAAAGGGAGAGGCGTGTGGAGGGAGTGTCCAGTGGGGGCAGTGGTGGAGGGAGGGAGCTGACATGCACTGAGTGCCTCATTAGGTAAAGTGGGAATCAGCTCTCAGTAACGGTCAGAGGCATCCACTGCTTGGAGGAGCCCAGAGATTCCTTGCTTTATGCCCACAAAGCAACTGGTTCACTGCTAACTGTCTGTTGGATAATGACTATAAACTGTTTAAGAAAAAAAAATTTTTAAGACACTATCTGCAATTGCTCCGTGAGGCGTTTCCATAGGAAACAGATGCGGTGATTAATCCATTTATTATTCCCATACACTTACCTCGCTAATTCTGCCCTCTAATAAGTCAAGACCCTGGGTAGATAGTCTTAAAATCCTGCATAATAAATTTTGAGGAAGAATGGATCATTTTTGCAGGTATCCATTTATTGCATTGGTTCCCAACCAGCAAGACAGTTTTGCACCACCACGCCCCAGGAGATTGGTGGGGGGAACATATGAAGATGTCTGGTGACAGTTTTGATTATCGCAATTTAGGGGTGCTAATTAGTCAGTAGAGCCATGGATGCGCTGAACATCCTAAGATGCACAGAAGAGCCCACCACGATAAAGAATTATTTGGCCCAAAGTGTCAATAGTGCTGAATTCGAGAATTCCTAATTTATTGCCGTGCCCAGCATAACAGAACAGGGCACTGGCAGATTTTTAATTAAATAAAATGATTTGTTAAATTTTTATCTCAAAAGTGTTTCATTTGCTAGCTGATGGGTTGTTTTGAGCATGCCAGTTGCCTCTTTATTTGTTTGTGTGTTCTTGATAGCTTTGTTTCATGGCTATTACTGCCCTCCTACAACACATGATATTAGCAACCGGCATCTGATGTCCTGATTTCATGGAGGAGAAAATACCCATTGGGTCCCATTTCAAAATGTGGTATATTGTCTAGCGATGTCATAAAGAGCTTGACACTGGTTGATTTTTATTTCTAAACTTGGACCTGCTGCCATGACTCTGTTAGTTTCCAGAAACTTGACCCTCAGCTCATCTTGTCACTTGTTGTGACCAGTAAAGTACTGGCCTAAACCACCATTGCCAGTCTGTCTGTCCTGAACCCCTCTGGTGTCACAGACACCCGGAGCCGGGCCATGTCCACAAACCTGCCATCCCACACTCTAAAAAGAATTTATTCCTAAACTCCTTAGGCATCAAAGGAGAATGAGCAGCCTCCAGGGGAATTTTTAAAAAGGAGTGGGTAATGAGGAGTGGAATTCTGATATCTCAGATTATTTAAAGCAAAAAAAAAAATGTTTAAAGTGGACATTCTCAGAAAAATGGGCAGGATGGCCAACCATGATCCCTCCAGCACCACTTGGCCTGAATAACTGTCCTTCTTCCCCACCCTCATTCCTTGCCTAGGCTTTCATTTTGGCAAAGGATGATTCAATGAAATCAGAACATTCCATATATTTTTTTCTCCCTCAGTCAAAAGCATTCTGACAACGTGTCCAGGAAACACCTTGTAGAGGTGCAGTTCGGACACTGCTTTCGTCATAGACACTGGATCAGAGGAGCCGGCCTCTTGCCAAGGAATTCTGACCGATACAAGCCATGGACTCAGCCAGCATCTTTCCTTACGGAGGCTGTGATTGTGCAAGAGCAGTTGATGCGTTTGGTGTTCTTATTAACTTCCAAATCCTTACAGAAGAGACAGGGCCATGGACTTAAAGCAGATCTCAACCAGCAGGCAGTTTTACACCTCTCCCAAGGTGACAGCTTCCCTTAAAAACTCTCACTCCTTGTGATGTTAGTTTAAAATACCAATGAGATGAACCTTATTTTGCCAAATGCATTTTTTTTCTATTTTTGAGTTGGCCAAAGGATTTTAGCAACTGAATTCAACAAACTGACAACAAACACACACACACACACACACACACACACACACACACACACACACACACACACACACAATATGTGGATAATTGACGACCTTTACCTCAGGGAGAGTCTGTCCAGCTCTACCCAGGGAAATGGCTCCATCGGATCTAAACAACCACATACCATCCAGGGACAGGAATAGTCAAAGCATTAGAGGAATGTCAGAGCAGGAGGGAGGCAAGCAGCCTCTTCTAGACTGTAGCTTGTAAATGATGAAATAATGAGATCCAACTTGGTTTTCTTTACTCGTGGCCCCAGTGAAGGCTCCTGCTCTCTTTGGATGTCTGTGTCGTCATTTCTTAAATGGGGGTGATGCTTTCATATTGACCTCACCCCATGCTACCTCACAAATGTGTTGTGAGGACTAAGGAAATCATGTCTACAGTGTTTTCAGTTTCTGCAGAAGAATATTTATAGACATTTTCAGTATTTTAAGTATTATATAGACATATAAGTGATCTCAATTTCTTGTTTGTTGTTATACTGGTGTGTTGTTTTTACTTAAATCTATAGCATGACAGCTGTATTGTAGCCACATCAGACAGCTCTTACAGCTTTAGGCTACCCCCCAGTGCAGCTGACTGACTGAGGGTTAACCACACCTGGAACCACAAAGGTTAGTTTCTATCTGCAAATGAAGAATGGTTGAGTCATATTCTCAGACTGTTGAGTTAGAATCCAGGAGGTTAGGGTAGCACAATACGGATACCTGAGCACTAACAGCAATAGGCCTCTAGCCTTTGCCATCTTGGGGTCTTCTGGGTTCTTTATGGAGTTGATTTTGGTTTGATATCATCTGTTTTCCCTTCATCTTGCTTGCAAGGATGCATGGTTCAACCCCTTGCATCTGAGAAATGAATTTTGCAACTGGGCTAGATGCTAATTTGCACGTTGATTCACCTTCTTTGCCTTTAACCTTTTTTTGGCAAATGAATGTACCATTTCAACTTTGATTTAAAAGTTCTAGTTGATATTGGTAATAAGTGCTAACCAAGAGACAAATGCCAGATTGCTTTCTTAGGGTGAGTTAGCCAACATCATTTAAAGATGGAAAGATCTGCAACTTCTTTGATATTGGATGTAATTGTATCTACATTTGTTGTAAGACTTATTGTATACCAATTATATAAATTAAAGGTGTTAAAAGCTTGTGTCTGACAATGGTGATTCACATTTTGATATGTTTTGTTATTCAGTATTGTTATGTCCAATATTGCTTATATTAAGTAGCTCTTGCTTGCTCTTATAGAAAATTTATTCCAAATCAATAAATAATATTTTCTACAGTGCAGGGAGGTATCTCTGATCTTGAATAAAAATTGAAGAATGTCAGGAATAAAGCAACTTTCCAAGCAGTAATTTTACTATTAAATATACCAGGCCTTATAAAACAGATGTAAAAAAACACACAAAACTTTGATTCAATAAATAGATGGTGATGCATAATCAAGTCACATAAAAGCATATTGGCATCAGTAGTACATTTGATAATACTTGATTCATTCTCTTTCAAAAAATTACATTCAGCATACCCATCTTTATCTGAAAGTTAAATGCAAGCGATATCAATCATCCAAAACATAATTTCAACCCTAAGAAGCTAACCAAAGATTATTCTGGTTCTGAAGAAAAGAGCAACACCAAACCTGTAAGAGGTCTCATCTCTTCCCTTAAGGTACCTAGCCTTTGGCAGATGCAGAATGGACTATATTTACTGCACTAAAGCAGCATTAATCAATTTGAGCAAACAAATAATTGCAATTCTATTTTAAGCAAGACACTGAGTATTTGCTATTTTAAAAAATGATTCTAATTAATATTCATTATGGACTTTAGGTTCCTGTGGGCATTGTCTAATGTAATCTTTGCATCAGCTATAGTGGCCATGGATTTTGCAACATATGAGAAGAATGGAACCATCTACAAACTAGAGTTCATTGGTTTCACAATGCATGTAAACTTCACATCACATTTATAAGCTTAGATACCTGGGTTCCAGGGCACAGCATGGGCAAAGCCAAGTCAGGAAGTGGGAAGAAAGCATGGAACAGGCCCTTTCCGACTGATTATTTGGTATTTCTTGAGGATCTATTATGGACATGAAAACAAGTAAAGACTTCATTATTCCAAGCTTGCCTGAACAGAATTGGTCAGAAAGCACTTTTAAATGCACATGGAAATAAATGGCTTAATAATGATATGTAGTGTCTATATAGTATGAGCTCTTGGCTTCAAATCCAGTATTTTCCCAAGTATTATAGCTTTTTGAAGTCAGATCATAATCTGTTTTGATTGTTTAGCAACCTATCTACAATCTTTTACTCTCCTGAAATTCAATAGCACTAACCAAATGCTAGCCATATTTTTATGTCAAAGCATTGAATCATAAATGACACTTGAAAAGCACTGATCAAATTGGGGGAGGAAACCTGTAAGAGGTCTCATCTCTTCTCTTAAAGTACCTAGCCTTTGGCAAATGCAGAATGGACTACATTTACTGCACTAAAGCAGCATTAATCAATTTGAGCAAATAAATATATTTTATTTCTATTTTAAGCAAGACACTGAATATTTACTATTTTAAAAATGATTCTAATTAATATTCATTATGGACTTTAGGTGCCTGTGAGCATTATCTAATGTAACCTTTGCGTCAGTTACAGTGGCCATTACACTCTCCCCATCTTACAGAGGAGGAAACTGAGGTTCCAGTATATTAAATCATTCATGCCTGTACTGAATTCTCCATACTCCATAGTGAGTCAGATGGCTCCTGCTCTCCACATATTTACAATTTAGTAAGAGTCAGAGTTGGGATCCAAACCAGGTTCTTCAGCCATCAGAGCCCTTTGTCTTTTTCTACCTAAGGGATTGGTATCTGATGTAAGTATGACCCAGTTCTTATACCTCTTGCTAACGTGGGACCTTCTACCCTTTGCAAAGTCCTCCTAAGCTATTTTGGGCAGTCTTGAAGGCTTCTGGCATGCAGCCCACAGCAAGCCCAGTCAGCTCCTAAGCACATGTCTGCTGACTCCTGCTGCCCTCCTGGGCTGTGTTCTCTGCCAAGGGGAGGCAGCCTCCCCCGACCCTGTTCAGGTAGGACACCAACACAGGGTGCCTCTGTCTCCCAGACTTTTAGTGAATACCTCGCTCTCAGTTTCCACTTGTGTCCTCCCTGTTCTCCTCCCGTAGTTACGTGTGAGTCCACAGCAGCTTGGTCTAAGGATGCTGCCCTTGGAATCACTCATGCTCTTACCCAAAGGCTCCATCTCCATGCCCACTTGTCTGTCCTTGGTGTCATCATAATAATGATAGCTTTCTCTCATGGCACTTACCATGAGCCAGATACTGTCCTAAGCACTTTATATGAATTATCCTCCCTATGAGGTGGATATTATTAATATCCTCAGTATACAGATGAGAAAACTAAAGGCCAAAAAGGTATAGAATCTTGCTCAAGGTCACACAGCTAGTAAGTGATGGGGCAGAATTCAAATGGCAACGGTTGGCCTCCAGAGTCCATGCTCCTGACCACTTCTACAAAGCCCTCGCTCCATGCTGGAAGTTCCTGACACACACACTCACCCGTCATCAGACAGGCCATCTGTGTCTAACCCCAGTGTGAGACAACCTGAGGCCACCTGAAAGAAGGTTTCCAGAGTGACCAAAGTGGGTGGGGACAGGTACTCTTAGGGCACCCGGCCTGGCAGACTCTGAGCTGCCTCTAGAGTCTGGCACTTCCATCCAAGGTCATCCACTCGACATCCACCAACTCAACAGCAGGGGCCTCCAGGATGGTCCTCCCTTGTCATCAGATCCACACAGCAGCTGTGGTGAGACAGTCCAGACTGCTATCTTGCTCTCCTACTAGCCATTTCTCCCTTGGCACCTGGACAGAATTCACTGCCATCAACACGGCTGGGCAGTGTTGAAAAGTTCAGGTCGGTCAGAAGCCAGGTGTTATCGGGTGGTGTGAGAAACAAATGCCCACCCAGCTCCTGTGCCAGGACAGTCGGCTCTGTAACAGCGCTTCATCAGGGAAAAGAAGCACACACACACCACTCTTCCACGGATTCCTGGGGTAGGTATTAAAGGCTTCATACAAAGTTAAGGATTTTGTATAGAGTTTAGAGTCTCACACAAACTTTGCAAGAGTATGAAGAGAAAGGGTGAGGGAAGCCACTAGCTGGTGACTGCTGAAAGGCTGCAGCAGTGAGGTGGACGGACTTCAAGAGTGCACTGGGAAGTCACAGCTGCCTCCACACCTGTTTCTGGAAAATGGTTTTGCCTTTTTCATATCTCATCTGAGAAGCCCTCGTGGACAAGCTCTAGCCAGAATCATACAGGAAAAGGGATGGCAAGAAATGTGGTTCCTGGCTCCTCCTCTGCATTGCAAAGGAGAGGTTAGAAAAGGGTGGCAACGATGCTGAGCTGAAAATAAGCAAATGAGCACCGTCCACATTTCTTACTCCAGATGAGAACTTCCCAAAATGGACAATAAGGGCATCATGTTATCCCTAATGTGATGCAATTGTCTTTTACACAACCGAGGGTTCACTCCCCGGCCCCCTAAAAAGGAAGTGTCCCGTATGTTGCTTTAGCTCTGAAAATATTCACTCCTAGTTCAGATGTAATCTTCCTTTGATAGTCTATGATTTAAATGCCACATCATAAGGTTGATCACTTTATATTGGAATTGAGGGGGCATGAGAAAGGAGAGAAAAAGAACAGAAATATATATTAATAATATATAACAAAGCAAAAATGAGAATAAGTAGTTACAAAAGACTTCCTTTCTGCAACTAGTCATTGACCATATTGGTATTTATAGCATTCTTCTTCCACTAGCCATTGCATGTTCCTTTTGTCCTTGGCCAACATCTCACCTGGTCATGGCTCTGTATGTGGCCCATGACTTAACCTTCTGTAGAAATGCAAAACTTAGGGACTAAAAGAGAGAAAGGGAGCTACTGACCTGGATACTCTCCCATTTCCAAATTTTAAAAGAGGAAGAGAGGGAGGGTTAGAGGGAGGGAGGGAGGGAGGGAGGGAGGGAGGGAGGGAGGAGACCCACACTGTATATAATGTACCAAATACTCCCCCCTCCCTACTTCCATTGCTCTATCTTCTTTCCTCCCACATCCTTCCAGCCCACTTCATCCACCCCCAACAAATAGGAGAAAAAGGTGGGAGGGAGAAAGTAGAGAAGGGTTCAACATCATTCTCAGCATTTACCTCACTGCATGCAGAACCCTGGGTCATTCCACACCTCTATCTACCCATCAAGTCCTCCCAACTCCCCCATATCTACTTGGGGTCTCCTCAGAAGAATGATACATTCTTCAGAAAGACAGAATTTGATAAAAGATCTATTAGGGCAAGTGGTGGAGAGTAAGAGCAGGGTTTCTTTAGTTTATTCTCTTTCAACATAGCAGTTCCACAGACCATTCCTCCCTTCATATCCTCCAAACCCCCCATCCCACCGCTTATGAGGGCAGCCCAGGCTGCAGATGGTTTTCTGAGCCACAAAAGCAAGCTCTTGAGATCATAGGCAATGAAACGAAATACATTTAACTGTTACAGGGTAAGTAATCCTTGATGGTAATTAATCTCAGGACCTGAGACCCAGGGGTTGTTGGAGGGGTTATGCCCTGTGCTCCTGAACAGCCATTTCTGGAAATGAGCCAAACTCACTATGCAGCCCTGCTCAAGGGGGCATGGCCTTGAGGCCTTTACCTGTCCCCTTCCAAGAGTTCCCAGCATAACCTCTAGAGTGGAGAGGCTGTATATGTTTGTCTCCCATGGGCCAGTTTTAATGCTCACACGAGTTCAGGCAAATCCCTGAGCTAGCTTCTTGGGGACTGATCTCATAAGTCAGCCAGGGGACTGACATGTGGATCTTCAATAAAGAAAACCACAATCATTCTTTCCTACCGTCCCTGAGATCCTGGAAACCAAGGCTTCTGGTTCCCTGCAAATTAACAGGCATTCAATCCAACCCTAGTCAAAATCATAAGCAAAGGAGAACTGGTAGGCCAGAGATTCTGCCAGATTTCTATTATTCCCCATCGGCTCCTTCTCTATGCCCAGGACACTAGCTATAAGAAGGGAGGGGGCAGTGGGAAACCCAGGCTGCTACTTGATAGAGGCTAATGGGATTTGAGGCCAACATGGACTCATTTGCTCAGGAAGAGCTTCAATGTTTGCTGTATTAAAGGCCCCACAAATTCTCCTAAGAAAGGGACTGTGATAGAATTGTAGCATTGAAAACAAAACTTACATTCACTCAGCATTCAAAAAACAGTATTCATTATGCATTCTATAGATATATAAACAAGTGAAACAAAACACAATCCCCAAGATAATATTCATCCTCAAAATACTTTCAATCTTATACTAAAATAGTCAAATCTGTGCTTCCATACACAGTTATGGGTACCAAGGTAGAGTAATGTGCATGGGACACTGGGAGCACAGAAAAGGATGTTTTGAGAGGATCTGGAAGTGCTCTGACAAGTTTATTTTCATCTTCTTTATTCCAGATGCTTCTCTGAATTTCATTCCTCCAATGTCTTCCTTATCACCTTCCTGGACCTGAACTACGCCACCCCCGCCCCGCCATCCCCCACTCTTCCTTTGAAGCTCCACCCTTTGCCATCGGTCAGAGATTTTATATTAAAATTTTAATTTGTTTCTCCTAACTGATACTTTGGAATTAGGAGGACTGACCTCTCCCAACCTTGATCACATTCAGATCCTCCCTCTCTTCCAGTGCTTGTCATGCCCCAGCAATGTCCCGGCTAGAACTTGATAAATATTGTGTCTCCAATTGCAGAAAGAAAACAGGAGAGTCAGGAGAGAAATGAGAGAGGAGAGGAGAGGAGAGGAGAGGAGAGGAGAGGAGAGGAGAGGAGAGGAGAGGAGAGGAGAGGAGAGGAGAGGAGAGGAGAGGAGGAGAGGAGAGGAGGAGAGGACAGGAGTCATCTTTTCTTCATCTTGCCATGATTTCCTAATGATCACCAAAGAGTCCATGTGGTTTTCCTGACTGTGTTCTTTGATGGAAGGGAGAAGAGAAATGACATTTATTGAGTGCTTGTTACGTGTCTACACTGTAATGATGGTATTAAGATCTTTTAAAGATCAGGAAACTGAGGTTAGAAAGGTTAAGTGACCTTCACATGGTCACATAGCTAGTAAGAGGCAGAGTTTCTATTTCAATTGTGGACCTTTTTACTCCAAAGCCCATATTCTATCTAATACAGCACTGCATCTCAAACATTAATGTGCATGCAAACCACGGGTGATCTTATTAAAATGCAGATTCTGCCCTGGCCAGTGTGGCTCAGTTAGTTGGGCATCATCATCCCATGCACTGAAAGGTTGCCACTACAATTCCTGGTCAGGGCACATGCCTGGGTTTTGGGGCTCAATCTCCAGTTGGGGACGTGCAGGAGGAAGCTGCACATCTATGTTTCTCTCTCTTAAACTCTCCTTTCCTCTTTCTCTAAATATCCATAAAAAATCTTTTTTGAAAATGCAGACTCTGATTCATAGGTCTGAAGTGGAGCCTGAGATTCTGCATTTGTAATAATCTCCCTCATGGTGCTGATGCTAGAGGTTCCTGGCTGCCCCAATTTTGAGCAGTGAGGTGATAAAAGATGCACCCTTCTTATAATCCAGGTAAACCCAAGGGCATCACAGGAGCAGTTTTCAATAGGGGTGATAATACCATCTCTTACCCCAGGGCAGCATATTTTGAGTTTGTTTCTATTTGTCACTGTGACTGGTAGAATTCTGGCATTTAGTATCTGGGGGTTAAGGATGCTACATACCTTCTATGTATGATAATACAGGTTGATTTTCTCAGAACAGTCCTACACAGCACAGAGTTGTCCCACCTAAAATTCTTTTAGCCTTCTCATGAAGGAAGCCTGAACAGCAGCATGGGGTGGTGTGAATTGCTGTCAGTGATCCCTTCACTGCTTTATCTCCATTACTTGCTCTCAGTCATTAGAAACATCAGCTCTGCCCTCCAGCTGTTCTGCTCCAAACTGTCATCACTAGCAGCTGCTCTCCAGGATATCACTGTTCACAGGAGTGCATTCTAATGCCTTGCTTCCTGGAACTCCAATGTGTCAACAGACAAGATGATCCAAGATGGGCCTAATCAGAGATCACATATTTCTGGGTGCCACCAAAGAGCACACAGATGCTGATACTACACAAACTTGACATTGAGGAAAACATGCAGACCAGCTGATAAGTTCACATGGTCTTGCGTTCCACGAAAATTTAAAAATGTATTTATTAAGAAGATGGCAGAGGAGTTGATATCTACTAAGCTCCTGCTAAGTGTCAGGAATGGACAGGTGCTTTGTAAATATTATTTCACCATATCTGTATCATGGAATAGTCATTACAAATTCAGACTCTGGAGCTAGCAGGTCTGAATTCCACTTTAGGTAATTACTAGTTGTATTATCTTGAACATAATATTTAACCTCTCAGTTCCTCAGTTTCCTCATCTGTAAAATGGGGATCATAATGCTACCTGCCCCTTTAGGCTGCTATGAAAGTTAATACCTGTAGAATGAATAGAACAGTATCTAGCAAAGACCATGCTTGCTAAATAAAATAGCCATGCCAAAGAAATTATTTTCCCATATTTTACAGATGAGCAAACTGAGGCTTACCCAAGTTCACAGAGCTGCAATGTGGTGGAATATGTCTGACTAACCATAATAAAACTAATATTCACTCAGAACTTGCTATATCCAAGACATTATTCTAAGTGATTTCCTATCATCAGTTCAATTACTCCTCACAACCACCCTAAAAGATAGGTCTCATTATTCCAATTTTACCAAATGAGAAGACTGAATTGCCTGAGAGTATGCATTTGGTGAGTGATGAATCCAGGAACTGAGACTGTGTGTGTGGTGGGGAGGGGGACCCTTTGAGTCTGGGTGATATAGTTCCCAATTTCATGCTTTATTCATTTCCCCACCTACCCCTGTGGGTCATCTCCTGTGAGTCCAGCACTGAGCTAGGCATATTTTGAAGTAAAAAGA
This sequence comes from Cnephaeus nilssonii, assembly GCF_951640355.1. Lineage (NCBI taxonomy): Eukaryota > Metazoa > Chordata > Mammalia > Chiroptera > Vespertilionidae > Cnephaeus > Cnephaeus nilssonii. The sequence continues at coordinate 71,256,933 of NC_137072.1, read as the reverse complement.
AGTAAAGTCACAATGGTTACTTTCAAGTTAATAATTTAATGCCATATCTTTATCTTCTTGTAGGATAGCTTATTGGCAAAGCAGCATATGAGAATAAACCTGCAGTTAAGTCTCAGTTCTGCTAATTACTAACTTTAATGACTCTGGGCACATTACTTAATCTCTCTACATCTCAGAAAATGTGGATGATAATACTCAATAATGACAGTTATAAAAGCTAAATAAGATCCTTTGTGCATAGTACTCAATAACTATTAACCCCATCTCTTCTTTACCTTTCTCTGTACCTTTCTCAGAAGAAATGACAAACTAGAATAAGAAATTCAGATATTGTTTACAGATAGTTTACAGTAAAGTTTTTGGATGACAGCTAAAAAAGAGTCCCAGTTGACTCTTGAATTGGAATTTGTTCCTAAAAATCCATATCATATCATTAAAATGCCAAATAATCATGAAAAGAAAAAAAACCCATGCTTTGGATACACATTAAAAAACATATCTTATATAATCCTATATAATAAAGAGGTAATATGCAAATTGACCATCACACACTTGCACAAGATGGCCACCCCCAGGTTGTCACAAGATGGCTGACAGGGGAGGGCAATTAGGGGCAAACAGGCCAGCAGGGGAGGGCAGTTTGGGGTGACCAGGCCAGCAGGGGAGGGCAGTTGGGGACAACCAAGCCTGCAAGGGAGGGCCGTTGGGGGGCCACCAGGCCAGCAGGGAGGGCAGTTAGGGGGTGATCAGGCTGGCAAGCAGAAGTGGTTAGGGGCAATCAGGCAGACAGACAGGCGAGTGATTGGGAGCCAGCAGTCCCAGATTGTGAGAGGGATGTCTGACTGCCAGTTTAGGCCCGATCGGGATCAGGCCTAAACTGGCAGTCGGACATCCCCCAAGGGGTACCAGATTGGAGAGGGTGCAGGCTGGGCTGAGGGACACCCCCTCAGTGCACAAATTTTGTTCACTGGGCCTCTAGTATTTAATATGTAAAACCAAACACATAACATAAGTCTATATTTGAAAGTATGAGGGTGGGAGTGAGGTTGGGCTAATTGGTTCCTAAAAAACGTGAGCCCAATGAAATGTGGACTGAAAATGCCTTCTCTTCTTTATTGTCAGAACCAACAGTTTTCATTGGTCTGAGGCCCCTGGAAATGTTGGATATTTGGTTCCCTGGGGGGAAATTTTTTCATTGGTGAGGTAATGAGTGTGAATGGTCAATTCTATGGGAGGAATTTTGAAGGTGACATCTCTTACAGTGATCTCCTTCTCCCTTTGCAAAAATTTGAAACACCTATCTTGAACGGTAGCCTGTATCTTTGAAAATGTCAGCCAACTTGTCCAGAAGAGCTGTCCATGTCTTTATATCAGCCCTTTTAGCTTCCCTGAAATCTGAGAATTTTCCAGCCAGTTCTCTTCCTGAAAGATTAAACCATTCTTTACTACACTTATCACCTGCTCTTGATTGTTTCCCAAGCTCTGTTCATACATGTGACAATCAATGTGCCTTTGTCAGAAAGAGGCATGCCCCTCAACCAATCCTGAATACACATCATCAAGTTGTTCTCACCTCTCAAATCAGCACACCACATTGTCTGACCACTAATTATTTGCATTGACTTTATTCTAAGAGCACATGGATTTCAGCTCTTAGCTAATCATGAATACAAGTTTGTTCATTACGGTTAAAGTATTATTTATGATAACACTTAAGACAACTTCTCAAGTTAAGCCATCCTAAATCAGGAGGTGCCTATTCCAAATATTCCATTAATCACATATGACATCTTTGCTCAAAATGAGGATTCTGGTCCATTAACTAATCCTACTAACATCACTTCTCTCAGAGCTAGAAAAAGATTCCAGGTCTCAATTGAGTTATTTTTGGCAGTAGGTAATTCCATGTTCCAGAGACAAACTTTTTTTGCATAATCAAGTTTTAAAATGTCAGTAGCAGTTTGAAGGGCATGAAAGTATTTCTAACTTTTGAAAAAGCTTCCAGATATCCTTAAGTTTGTTTAACTAACCTAATGAAATCAGATAAAAGCTGAAGTTTTTGTCATTCTGAAGGGGATTCCAATACAGGGCCATGGATGCTGAGAGCTAAGTCTGCACATTTAGTCCTAAAATATGTAGCCCTTCATCCAGAAAAAATAGCCCAGCCTTGGAAAAATTGAAGTCACAAGCTTGAAAAGCTTAAACAAACAAAGAAAAGTCATGAAGTATGTTTATAATGTCTTAATAAAAAACCTATTTATATTTAGCATACTTCCAACCCAATTCTCTACCCTATTTCATTAATTGACCCTTCTAGGAATATGGGAGACTGGAGAACAGACTAGTGTCCTATTTTTGGTTAGCAAGACTAGCAAACTTCAAAATCTTCTCCTGTGTACCATGGGAAACAAGTAGTAAAAGTTAAAAAGAAATGGCCATTGGTCTGGAGGACATTTAAAGACCAGGTCCAACAATATTCATCCCCATAGACATTTTACAAATGTACATGTAAGAATATTTTCAACCTTGCTAGCAATTTTTAAAATTCTAAATAAAACAAATGCACTATTTTGTCTAACACATTTATACAACTGAAAATAAATCTCCAACTTTAAAAGTCAAGGTAGGAGGGTGTATATGGAGGTGAAAGAGAATACAGGGAAAATAAATGGTGATGGAGAAAAAAGTAAATAGAGGGGGGGAAATAAAAGCCAAAATATCCAATGCCAGAAATTCTGTGATAAAACTATTATTTCATATATTCCTAATGAGATTTAATTTGACACGGTCCTTCTGTCAGAGGTCAGAAATCATACAAAGCTGTCAATCTTATGTGTCACTAAGTAAATGAATTAAATCAATATTCCCAAATGTTTGTTTTCCTATCTACATCATGACTTACAATGTTATTATTGCTTTTTAAAATATATTTCTTTATTGATTTCAGAGAGGAAGGAAGAGGGAGAGAGAGAGATAGGAACATCAATGATGAGAGAGAACCATTGATCGGCTGCCTCCTGCATTCCCCCTACTGGAGATGGAGCCCACAACCCAGGCATGTGCCCTTGGCTGGAATCGAACCAGGGACACTTCAGTCTGCAGGCCAATGCTCTATGCACTGAGTCAAACTGGCGAGGGCTACAATGTTATTATTAACAAAATGAACAAAATCTCCTATATCATGGGTTTTCAAAAATAAGTAGAACAAAAAATTGTGAAGCAATTTCCCCTCAGATATAATGTAATATGTCAACAGCTATTTGAAATTGAATTTGTGGTTTGATAGAACTACAAAGCAAAGTATTTACTATTACTAGGTACTTGTAATAGTAATTAGCCCTTCATATTTTATTTCACTGACATCGAGCAATACACAACAGAGCCATTTCATAATCCTCAAACATTATATTTATCATTATTATAACATTCTTATTATTTGTGTGATAAGTATTTATTTTTGTCATGAATTGTCCAACTTTAAATAATTTGTCTTCCATTTTCATCGCTTCTTTGCTTTTAGCAACAAAATCTCTTATATAAAAGGCTTGTGGCCATCATACCCTAACACCGTCACAACTAAACAAGCAGTGGCTCTCACTATGAGCAGGGTGGGGCGGAGAGCTATGAGCGGTGGAGGGCTACGTGCTTCGGAGGGTGGGACAGCGAGCTATGAGCTGCGATGGGTGGGGCTGCCAGCTGAGGCAAGTGGAAGTGAGCTACTCGTGCATGATTTCATGCGCTCTGGGCCTCTAGTTTTTTTAATATTGTACCAGAAAGCATTATTTTGTGCTTATTCTAGGAAAACTGATTAGTTTGATTTGGAGGTCATTTGAGAAAGAAACTGCTATACAATCAATGTCTAGTCTCCCCTTCCCTTAGTATCAGAACCTCAAATTTTAGATGGACATTGTTGCTCAGATAGAGAACTACCTACCCACCTCCCTTGCAGTTAGTATGATCATGTGACTAAGTTGAGATATAAATAGATATGTCTGTGTGGGAATCTTGGGAAATCTCCCTGAGAGGGAATATGTGTGCCTATCTTTACTTCCAGATATCACAATCCCACTGCTGGCTACAGTGGGATTGTGATATCTGGAACTCCAGCAGCTATCTTTGACCATGAAGTAACTGAAAGAGAAGAAGCCACATATTAATATGGTAGAATAAAGAGAAAATAGTCTGGGGCTTGGATGACACTATGGACCTACTATACCAACCCTAGACTGCCTGCCCCAAGACTTCTTTAAGAAAGAGGAATTAATCTTTCCCTATTCCAGTCACCATTATTTTATTTTTAAATCACATTTTATTTTTCAAATACAGTTGACATATATAAGGGTCTTGTTTCAGGTGTACAACTCCATGATTAGACATGTATATATCCTACAAAGTGAGCACCCATCAAACACCATACATAGTTATTACAACATTATTAATTATATTCCCTATGCTGTACTTTACATCCCCATGATTATTCTGCTAAGACCAATTTGTATTTCTTAATCCCTTTACCTTTTTCATCCATCCCCCCAACTCCCGTCAGAAACCATCAAAATGTTCTCTGTATCTATGAGTCTATTTCTGTTCTACTTGTGTTTGTTGTTGTTGTTTTAGATTCCACATATAAATGAAATCCTATGGCATTTGTCTTTCTCTTTCAGACTTATTTCACTCAGCACAATAGCCTCTAAATCCATTCATGTTGTTACAGATGGCAAAATTTCATTCATTTTTATGACTGAGTCATAGTCCATTGTATATCTGTACCACTTCTTTATCTATTCATCTATTGATGGACCTATATATTGCTTCAATATCTTGGCTATCTACACTAATAAAAGAGAAATATGCAAATTGGCCATACCTCCACGACGCCCACTAGCCAATCAAGAGTGAGTATGCAAATTAACCAAACAAATAATGGCAGATTAATTTGCATATGCAGGCATGGAGTGAAGACTGAAGACTGAAGACTAAAGACGACTAAAGACTGAAGAGGCTGGCTTCTCAGCTGCAGCCGGAGCAAAGGCCTGGGTCCAGGGTGCCGGAGGAAAACCGGTGCCGGCAGCCAGGGGAAGGAAGGACTATTGCACGAATCTTTCTAGTTGTAAATAATGCTGCAATGAACACATGGATGAATATGTATTTTGCATTTAGTGTTTTGGGTTTCTTTGGATAAATACTCAGAAGTGGAATTGCTGGATCCTTCATTGTTTCTTGTTATACATGGACATTGTTTTAAAGTCTATTTTGTCTGGTATTAATATTGCTACCCCAGCTTTTTTTTTTTTTTTTTCATGAAATATCTTTTTCCATCTCTTTATTTTTAGTCTGTGTATGTCTAGATCTGAAGTGAGTCTCTGATAGACAGCATATATAAGGGTCTTGTTTTCAGCCAACCTAAGTCTTTTGTTAAGACCATTTAATCCATTTGCATTTAAAGTAACTGTTGATAGATATGTATTAATTGCCTTTTTATTATTCATATTTTTTACTTTCTTTTCCTTCTTCTTCTTAAAGAATACCCCTTAACATTTCTTATAATACTGGCATGGGGTTGATGAACTTCTTTAGCTTTTTCTTGTCTGGGAAGCTCTTTATCTGTCCTTCAGTTCTAAATGATAGCTTTTCTGGGTACAGTATCTTGATTGTAAGTCCTTGCTTTTCATCACTTTGAATATTTCATTCCAATTCCTTCTGGCCTGCAAAAGTTCTGTTGAGAAATCAAGTGAGTCATATGTGTGCTCCCTTATAGGCAACTGCTTTTCTGTTGCTGCTTTTAAGATTCTCTCTTTGTCTTTAACCTTCTGTATTCTAATTATGATGTGTCTTGGTATGGACCTCTTTGGGTTCATCTTGTTTGGGAATCTCTGTATTTTCTGGGCTTGAATACCTATTTCCTTTGCAGGTTAGGGAAGTTTTCTGTCATTATTTTTTTCAAAATAGGTTTTTAATTCCTTGCTCACTCTCTTCTCCTTCCAGCTCTCCTATGATGGGAATATTAGTATGCTTGATGTTGTCCCAGAGGCCCTTTCAATTATGCTCATTTCAAGTCACTGTTATTTCAGTGTTAATTTCTTAAATGCAGCTGAAATTATTTTCTATTGTGCTTTGTTTTGAAAATATTCAAAAGCTATAATGTCTTCATGCTTCTATTAGCCAATATTTTTCAATGAACAATATTCTAAGTATTAGGGAAAATTAAGTTGTCAGTCCAGTAACATTAAACTTTCAGATATTTATTGTTATGCTTTCTAATAATACTTTTTGTTCTTATGCAAAATTATTTCCATGACTCTAGTTCCAGCTAAATGTCTAGGAAATTTAGTATATGTTCATTATATTCACATTCTATATTGAGAAGTTCTATTCATACATTCTGAGTTATAGTATTCATGTGAGTATTATTGTCATTATATGTTTACTTTGATAAGTGCTTTTAAACTTTTGAATCATTTGGATAAAATCAAGATATCATACAACAAACAAAATTTTAAAATAACAAACATAAATAAGAATACCAAATAAAATAGAATGGGTCTGGGGAAAAAATACTCAACTTGCCAGAATTTCTATGCACAATAGTTTGTAATGGCCTCACCTTCAGTTTAGGAGTGAGATGGACAGAGAGCTTGTAAGTGTGAGAGCTGTAAAGTAAAAAGTTATTGGTGTGAGAGCACAAATGAATACACATGTATGTCATACTAGTATAAGCTCACCTCTGTAAAACTACCTAAGATGATGACAAAGAATGACATTAAGATAGACATAAATTGGAGACTAAGATAATATCTACATATTTTTAAGTCTGTACTAGTAAGTCAAAACTACCTGTTAAATTTTGGCAGGAACTAAATGTAAGAGTACAGTTCAAAGAAAGTAGTTGTGGACCAACAGAAGGCACCTTCTCCATTCTGGCCTAGGGTATGGCAGCTGGGATTGCAGGTTAGGCTCCTACAACTCATAGATCTTAAATCCTACTCACTTCAGCCTTTAAAACCAGCCCCAAATAAAGTGGTATTCTGAACAGCTTCCATGTATTTGTGAAGAGAATCTTCTCCTTGAACATTCGTTATAAGCCTCCAATGGCTGCTCAAACTTGTCACATTATCTCTGTGGATCTCCACATGTCCCGCCAAGAATACAAAAAGGTCACATTCCTCTAAATCCCTTACCTGAGCCAAGCGAAATGGGGAAGGAAGGAATGCCTTAATGTGTAAAGCAATCTTGCTTTTGCCATTTATCCTTGGCCCCGAAGTCTAAAACAAAAATATGTCTGTGTCTAGAGAAGTGATTGTGAACTTTTTAAAATGAACACCCAACACAAACACAGTAATAGAGATAAATGGAATGTTAGCAAGGGCAGCTGACCTACTTGTCCTTTGACACAGCAACATTTTTGGAATATTTAGTTTGTTAGGATGGGACAGTATTTTTCTGAAATCTGTAATTAATCTTAATAGCAAATATGTAAACATATATATATAATCTCCACACTTTCTGAGGACTTCCTGATAAAACTGCTGTGATAACCAGTGGTCTTGGGAGCCCATTCAGACCTCCTGGACCTCTGAAGCAGAAATGTCACAGTGAGAGAGCGAGTTTATAGCAGAAGAGCCCTGAAAATACCACTTTGATGTAAAAGATGGATAAGAAGGGGCTCTGACAGCCAATGCACAGCACTGAAACAAACTGTTTCTAAAACTGAGTACCTTCTGAATTCATCAGGAAAACTGAAAATCACAGCAGCCTGTCTGCAGGTCCTTGGCAATGCGAGTATACTTGCTGAGCTGTACATGGCAGCTGCCTGGGAGAGAGGGTTATATACTAAAAGGAAAAAATTCCTGTTGTGCTTTATATGCTTTTATAATCTCCGGCCTCTACTCTAATCATAACTCCAAGCAGGTTTACTCTGAGCACTGAGATAAAAATTTATCTGTTAAGCATAGATTTTTGTTCGTTTGTTTGTTTTTTGAACCCCACCAAGATTTTACCAATCCATATTCAGCATAGTTTTACGACTGCCCCTGGGTTTGGGGAAGAAGAGTGTATTGTGGCTTTAGTTATTCCATCCTGGGAAGTTCTGAGTTAGGATTCTCTGCACCCAGCCCTCGTCATCCTTGCTGGCTAGCAGGTGTAAGCCACCTTCTTGGGCACGGGCAGAGGAACCAGAGGAATGATTGTACTGCATCTGCCTGCACAGTGGTAAGGGTACCATTTCCAGGCTCCACAGTGTCAATGACACCCCTCGGGTTGCACAGTGTGGTGGCCCTGGCCCCAGAGACTACTCTGCCTTAAGTTATCTTCTCTTCCAGTCTACTCCAGTACCCAATTCCTACCACTCTACACTTCTTCAAAATGAGATGTGGGCCCAGCCAGTGTTGCTCAGTGGTTGAGCATTGACCCCTGAACCAAGAGGTCTCGATTGGATTCCAGTCAGGGTATATGCCCGGGTTGCTGGCTCTAACCGCAGTAGGGGGGGCATGCAGGAAGCAGCGGATCAATGATTCTCTCTCACCATTGATGTTTCTCTCTCCCCTTCTCCCTTCCTCTCTCTGAAATCAATAAAAATATGTTTTTAAAAATCAGATGTGAAAACACTTTACAAAGGATAAAGAACTATGCAGATCTAAGGAATTTTAGGGAGTATGGTATTATTTTGAATAGATGCCTGTTAACATATCATTGTGTTACCTAGAGGGTCTGACTTATTAATATGTTAGTCCATTCTAATAAGTTGATCTAAAAGTTTACATAATATATTAAAATAACTTAAATTTCAAGGAACACTACAACATAAGGTATTTGAATGAGAGTGAGTGTCTGGGTAAAGAAGTACTATAGTCTAATAAACAACAAAATACAAAAACAGATGAAGACAGGTGAGGTTTAATAGGAGAAGGAGTCATGGTTCGCCAAGGTTTGACATTAATGTAAGGGGAGTGACCACAGAAACAACAAGGTCACTGAGATGCTCAGAGTAGTGGGGTGAGAGAGGTCCAGAGGATAAATGGAGTTGCTAAAATTAAACTTCATCCCCTTAACAATTTACCTTTTGCAATCACAAACTCATTCTATTTTCCTTGCTCTCTATCTTCCCCTGTATAGATTCTTGTCAGGTTTCAATTTGTTAAAATAACTAAACTTCTCAGTTCACTCAACCAGGGCTGTTAAAAGATTAATTAAATGTTCAGATCTCCTTGAGTTTCCCCTACTGGGAATAAACATGCTGACCACTTTCTTTCCTTAATGAAGTCTTAGAGAAGGGCCTACAACAGAAGGCACTTCTCCAGTTTGCTAGTCCAGGTTTCTGCCCTCTCCTCCCCAATGTTTTCCACCAGAGCACCTTGCTCATGAAGTTATCTCATCATTTTTTCTCTCCCCCTCCACCCAAGCACACTAGATTTTAAGTCCCTTGAAACAGTGCTAGCATCTTATCCATATTTCCATTTCCCAATGCTTAACAAGGAATATGATTAATGCTTTAAACTACACTGAACTCCTCAAGTGAGTGGCCTCGCAGTTATGCTAACAGCCTTCAGTAAGGGGGAGTAGTAAATTTTATTAAGAGAAATTTAAGGAACCTATCCTTAAGTACTCAAGAATCTTAATATTTATTTCTCCTCAACAAGTTGGAGATGGCAGTTATTAAAAGTTTTCTGGGCCCACTGGATATATAGAAGCACGGGTATGAAAGAGTCCAGCCTTCTCATGCCAGAGCCCCTGGGGCTCAGAGAAGAGATGGCAAGATAGACAATGAAACTTAAAATCTAGTGGGAGGAGACAAACAAATGAATAAGATGTAAAATCCCTGGATATTGTAATTGCTAGTGTATATTTGGCATTTAAACCCAAATTATAATAATTAAAATCTCCCCTTGCCACAAGGCCAGTGTGGCTCAGTGGTTGAGCATCGACCTATGAACCAGGAGGTCAGGGTTTGATTCCCAGTCAGGGCACATGCCCGGGTTGTATGCTCGATCCCCAGTAGGGGGCAAGCAGGAGGCAGCCCACAGATGATTTTCTGTCATCCTTGATGTTTCTGTCCCTCTCTCCCTCTCCCTTCCTCTCTGAAATCAATAAAAACATATTTTTTAAAAATCTCCCCTTGCCTGTTTGTAAGGAAACTAACATATGATTAAATTAAAATCCTTCTCTTATGTGACAGTATTTCAAGTGTGAAGTAGGGGGCTTGATCCCTTTAAATATTGCTTTATTTAACTCCATAAATTTAAGGTCATGGTTAAAGGGTAATCTTTGGCATTCCCTAGAAGGAAATAGTAACTCAAGTCAAAGCTAAAAGGAGACTGCTATAAAATGGAAATATTGGTATGGTGGTTTTGCCAGGTCAACTTGGTAAAGCTGAAACCACATTTTCCAGAATTCTTAAGCCTGTATATTATACAGAGTTAAAATCGGTCTACGCTGGAATTTGCATGGAATTTGGAAGGTGGAAATGAAGCAGCAGTCATTATCCTCTGAAGGTCATCAAGCTTGGATTTGAGTGATAGACATATATGCAGGTGCCAGTGAGTTCCATGTTGTTGTCAGTCTCTGTTCCATATTGTTGTTTACCCTGCTGTTTAACAGAGACCCCAGGTTCTTCAACAGATGTGTTTCCCATAGGCCTCTCCATCAGTTTCCCTTTTGGTCTCACTTTGGCAGCTGAATGTGCTTGGCTTTCAGATTGACTGGTTGGTGTCATCTATGACCCTCCACCTCAGCCTTCAGATCTTCACTTCCCCAGCCTCCCATACCTGTATAGGGTCTAATTCCTGCAATAAATCCTGCATCCATAGTTCAGAGAAGTCAGCTTCCTAAATGAACCATGGTGTTACAATTAGTTAGAAAGGATCATTCAATTCCATTAACATTTATTGAATATCTATCTGGCCAACTTTCTTCACATACACTAATCTCATTGTATTTGCATGACATCTATGTGAGGTTGCCATCATAACGCAACCTTACAGATAGAAAAACAAAAGCTGCAAGTGATTTACTGGCTTGTCTTAGAGAACTCAGTTGAAGAGAAGGATGAGAAAAGCAAAGCATTTCTCCTTGGTTTGCCATTCCCTGCCCCACCCACCTCACACACATATATACACACCCAGCAAAAAAGATGCTACATTTTCACATTTTCAATACAAGTTGGGGAAAGAAATAAATGACTTCGTGGCTAAGGAAATTAAAGTAATCAAATAATTAGTGAAATGGGGCCTAAGGCTAAACAAGAAGCAGATGGGTTGGGGGAGAATTAAGCATGCTGGGAACACTCCACAAATTCTCACAACAACACTCTAAGGTAGACTACTGCTATCCTGTTTTTACAGACTAGGAAACAAAGAAACTATAAAGCTTCAAGGCAACTAATCAATATAAAACAAGTCTTCAAACACTCCAGTTCTTTAATAGCAGAATATTCAGCTAGAACTCTGAAAAAGCCACATGTCTTTCTCAAATGAAGAAAAAAAGAAAGGGAGAGGGAAATGATGACAAGAGTGAGACAGAAAGACAAACAACTAGAAATGAGAGTGACAGGAGAAAATGAGAAGCAAATAGGCAGATGATCTCCATTTATTACAAAAACATTTCTAGGTCACCTGCCCTGGGTCTGGAACTGTACAGACTCAGGATATATAATATAAATAAATCACCTCCCACTCCATGGAACTTACATTTCAGTAAGTAAACTAGACATTAACCTGCAAATTTAACCATTGTTATATTGTTGGCAATTTACTTTAAATTACTTCACAATAATTTGTGATATGTAAGAGAGCACTTTAATTTATGCACTAGGGGTGATACCATTGTAATTAGCTAGTTATTAATAATAGAAAAGGAGCAAAGGGAAGGCCAGCCATTATATAGACGTGTCATTTTGGCAGCTTCACCAGGAAGCTGCAATTTCACACTCCCCAGGGAACCACTGGCCCATTCTCCACAAATCACTGGGGAAGCGGTCTAACAAAGAGGAGATAGATGCATACCCTGTAAAGTTGGGATGAGATACGGAAGATGCCTGTCAGTCAAACGTGGGAACAAAGATCATTGGCCAGAGGGGACAGTAGTGGCCCACAAAAATTTAGGAATACATAATCCCCCAAAAAAGGAGTATTCTCTTTCTTGGCTCTTGGCTTTTGGCGCTTGGCTCTTGGCTCTTTGGTTCCTTTGACTTTGCTCCTGCAGACCCCCATGCAATGGACTAATGGACTGCAGCAGGGAACCCAAACCAAGCTAGCCTGATGCTGAACGGGACACTGCTCCAACACGGAGCAAATTGGCTTTGATCCTAACTCTGCTGAAACCATGGCTACACTTCTTCTATGGTGGAACTGAGGGAAATGTGACTTTGGAAACTCAGGGGTATAATTCCACAGAAATAGAGCTTTCTACAATACCTCATCCTCCCCCGGGGGCCTCCATAGATTCTTATTCCAGTGGCACTCCAAGAACCCCACTCCCACAGCAACTGGTGGGGGCAAGGAGATTTCCCCACCCATAACAGGAATGGTTGGTTAATACCTGAACGACCCTAATCAGAAGTATGCTCTCCAGGATGGTTAGTTAGTATTTGAAAGACTCTAATCAAAATCCACTCCAGGGGCAGCTATGTTAAGGATTTACTTACCTTACTATCTGATCAACAGGAGGTTTGTCACTTAGTATAATAAATGTTGAAAATTATTTTTCTTTGGTAAAATAAATGGTCTCCCAGTTATATGGAATAACTAAAAAGATTGTATAGGTACTGCCACCCTTGCATAAACAAATATAGGGATCTAGTAATGCTAACAGGCTTGTATCCTTTTTTATCTTTTTGTTTTACTTTATTTTTCCATCACCACTTATCCCCTCATACTCTCTTTCACCTCCAGACACACCTCTCAGTCCTGTATCTTTTAAAATGATGCCCAAGGCCTTGGTATTTCTTCTGGTACCATATCCTACCATTTGGACAGTATTTGATAGTGATTAAAAATTTAGCTGAATCTTGCTGCTAGAATATTTTCACATTTGCCTCAAATGAACCCTTTAATTAAAAGCTCATTTGAGTGCATAAAAAGAGAGCTAGGATTTCACTGAGCATACAGAATAGACTGTGTGATGGTTTTTGTGTCTGCTTGAGGTTACTTGTAGTGCACAATCCATTTTGAGACTTGCCTTCAGTGTAATATCCCTGCTGGTTGTGAGTTCTGGAGATGTAATAATTATAAATTACCAAGTTAGCTTAAGGTCATTTTATAACAGCAATTAATTTTAAGTATTTTAAATGCCCTAAGGGAGAAAGATAGGATAACATGGAAGCATATGACATTTCTTCCTGATCTAAATCTAATTAATCAGAGTTTGGGATACACTGGGGGTGGGGTGTGAATCCATTGTAGGTAGAAAATCAAAGAAGGTTGGACTATCAAGGCTGAAAGAAGGCCACCTGTGATAAGCTGATTCAGGAAAGGTGATATTGGTTAAATCAAAAAGAAGCCAAATTACATCGGGCCTAGTTGGTAAAGATTTTAACTGGATGTAATTAAAACAGGCTGAATGGATGAATGCAATGTTTCCAAGGAAAAGCCAGTGCAAAGAATACTAGGTCTGAACACACAAATCCTTTCCATTTGATAACTAAAGACCAAACTAAAAAGGAGATGCTACTTGGAGAAGCTTGATCTTGGACAAATTAGACAAGCCTTCACCCTTAGCAAGGAAGATTTGTTAGTCTGAGCAAAACCCTTTAGGTGAGTTCTGGTATTTTAATCTTTGTTCTTGGGCATTGTTTTATCTTAGTTGGCAATGGTGTTTTTGTACCAGTGCCCAATTAGCCCACAACTCCTCAGCGAACAACAAACCTCATCCATTTGCATAATTGTTTCCTTTGCTGCTTCCTTTATAAAAAATAATGAGCCATTATGCACATAATGAAAGCAAGCTTAACAAATGAAGGCCAGGCTGACAAGAATCACAGGAGAAGGTCAAGAGAAATTAGCATCAAGGCCGGTCTGCTAACCATAAGACCAATCTAATATGCACTGCCTTCTGGGAAAAGAGGATTCCTTTGGGGCTTCTGCTTTGGGATTGGCACCAAGTTCAGGCTTCCTGGAGAAACCCTGATTTGATTTCATCCAGTCCTTCTCCTTCTGCTTTTCTCCTTTTCCACTTATCTTTTTCAATGAGAAGTATCTGGCTTGCTTGTCATTAGAACATTCTGCAACAAATCCTCTCTTTTCCCCTTTCCTGAGTCAGATATTTTCCCAATGAACCTTACTAAAAAACTAATAGAAATAAGCAAAGATCTTTGATCCTAAGAAGTCCAGTGATAAGATTTATGGAGACCAATATTTTCCTCTTCAAAATAGCAATATTCTGTGATCACAGAATGGCTAGAGCAAGACAGAGATTGGTAAGTACCTTTTCTCCCAGTTACAGGTGGTCCTCCTGATCATGTGACTTCTAAAGGTTTTATTTTTTCTGGTACCAGTGGATTGTTCCATCTTAGCATCTTATACAGATATTGGTCAATTTTCAATCCTGTACATTGAATGTCCCAGTTCCTGGAAGGTACTATCAGTCAATCATTGTTGGATGTCCCAGATTTCTAGATGATTATTAGGTCATTGATGAGTGATACAGTAAATGTTCCGGTCTCTCTCACCTGCATTCTGTGTCACCTATGGCCTTGTTATTCCATGTGTGGTCTAAGGAGCATCTGCATCACCAGAGAACTTGTTAGAAATCCAACATATCAGGCCCACTCAAGACCTACTCCAGACACACTAAATCAGAATGGACATTTTAACAAGATCTCCAGGTAACTGGTTTCCACATTAAAGTTTGAGAAGCAATGAGCTAGGGCAGTGGTCGGCAAACTCATTAGTCAACAGAGCCAATTATCAACAGTACAACGATTGAAATTTCTTTTGAGAGCCAAATTTTTTAAACTTAAACTTCTTCTAATGCCACTTCTTCAAAATAGACTCACCCAGGCCATGGTATTTTGTGGAAGAGCCACACTCAAGGGGCCAAAGAGCTGCATGTGGCTCGCGAGCCGCAGTTTGCCGACCACGGAGCTTGGGTATTCAGTGGGGACCCATTCAGTTCAGTTTCTTCTGGAGTATTTGACCACCTCCTATTTACCTTGTTGGTGAAATGGGCAATGGGGATGGCCCAACAACACCCGACACTGAACAGAGGAGATCACAGCAGTTAATAGTCACAGATACTCAGGGCCTGGAGGCAGGGAGGACAACACACACACATCACAGGCCACACAGGGTTGTACTAAGGAACAGATAGACAACCAGGGGCCATGGGAGGTAGGATTTGTGGTACTAA
Organism: Cnephaeus nilssonii; assembly: GCF_951640355.1. NCBI lineage: Eukaryota > Metazoa > Chordata > Mammalia > Chiroptera > Vespertilionidae > Cnephaeus > Cnephaeus nilssonii. The sequence continues at coordinate 71,241,594 of NC_137072.1, read as the reverse complement.
GAGGGTGAGACCCCCCCCCCCCATCTCCCATAGGAGAATGTGATTGGCTTGTATGAATAATTCTGTGGGCTGGCAGGGAATGGAAACCTGCTGCTGAAGAATAAGTGGGAACTGAACTTGGTCCATGTCATGATAAGAAGGGTTTTTTGGTTTGGGGGCCTTACCCACATGAGGAGAGTTAGAGAGAAGTTTGTGGTTAGGACATTTGATGGTCCTTACCCAGCCCCCCTGATTTCATGGCAACACATAATATTGGACCATAATATCAAGGCATATGCATGTAAACGACCAAGCACAGTGCCTGGACCAAGGAAAATTATATATATCACTCCCATTCTCCTCTCTGCCTTTAGACTTAGCCATATAACAACCATAGTCTACAACGATTCAGATCCTACCAACATTACTTGAATGCCTAACATATGCCAGGCACTATTAATTATTCTCACATGCATGATCTTATGATGTTTACCCTAACACTATGTATCTGTTGTTCTTATCCCTGTTTTATAGACTAGGAAATTGAAGAGAATTTTACCCAGTCAAGATGGACTGTGTTTATGACATCTCATTATGGTATTCATCAATACAATATGTGATCTGTTATAATAATACAGTGAGAATCTAGCAACACAATAGAACTTTTATAAACATAGATGCCAGTCACAATTTGTGAGAAACCAGCAGTAGAAAAAAATTGAATTTATTGAGCTAATTCAATCATATGAACAGCAGGGAAGATGGACAGGTATAAAATGTTTTGGACTTCATTTGCTTGTCTGATGCAGATAAAGCCCGACAGTAACTAGAAGTTTACTTGAAAAACAGATAATTGAAAGAGACAGTCTAGGAGGTATGGTAACTAACACTTTTTCTAGGTTATCTAAGTTATACCTGACTAATTTAGATCATCAGTGCACCTGAACTACATCTTTCTAGTTCCCAAAATAAATGCCCTTATCACCTCAGAGTTAGAGGTGGTATAGCAAAGTAATTAGTAGTACTGACTCTGAATACAGACTTCCTAGGTTCAAATCTCAGATCCCTTGCTTTCTGGCTATGGGAGCTGGTTCCAGTCACTTAATTTCTTTGTGCCTCATTTTTTATCTGCAAAACATAGATAATAATATCTCCTGTTCACAGAGTTGTTATGAACATAAAATGAGTTAATATATATAAAGCACTTAGAACAGTGCCTGTACAGAATAAGCATTATTGAAGTGCATGCTATTATTATTATGAATCAGTGTTATGTCCTTGACTTACATAGGTGGTCAATATAGTAAAGTGATCATGTGAGACTTATCCAAATAAATAGAACAAAATAGACAGCCCAGGAACAGACCTTGATATATATAAGAATTTAGTTTACAGTAAAGGAGACCATTTTAATCAGTAAAAAAAAAGATTGGGTTATTTAATAAATGGTGTTGGGAGAATTGGATACCATGGTCTCCCTTTACCTTACCCTCCATCTAAACTCTATCATTTGGTATCACATACTATGGATTACTAATGTCTTATTTCCCACAGGAAAAAAAAAAGAGGTCATTCATACATTCATCATATAAGTCAGAAGCTCCTGGTACCATTTATGTAATCCATTAGAGCACTGGCATGATACAGATGGCACATTCAAACAGGTAGTGGAGAAGAGTTTAGTTAAGGAACTCTGACAAAAATGTGGTCAAAACCAAGAAGAATGGTAAATAACCACAGTCTGGCAACAAGGGATTGAATACCATACCTAGGTCTGAGGAGATGGAGTGGTTATCAGAATGCAGTAAGACCTGTAGTTATTGAACAGGTAGTTACCTGACAGAAGCTGTGGCCTTGGTAGGGGAACTACCAACCTGAAGCCTGGCAGGGAGGGAGACATGGAAATAAATACTTTGCCTCTATCTCTTCTGGCACCCTCTCACTTCTGGATTCAAGGGAGCCTGATTGACCCAGTGGATACATGTCAACCTCCTGTGGCACACAGGAAGGTGGAGAGATGAGAAGAGTAAACCTTAAGGAGTAAAGAGAGAATAAGGAAATATCCAGCATACCCTGTAAAGAAGCAAATGTTTTGTTCTAAATAGCTGAAGGGGGGGGGGGGGGAAGGGGAAGCATTGTCTTAGTTTCCTAAAGTCCCCTAATGAACAGAGGACATCAGTCTTGGAAAGAATTAGTCCTCATCTGTTACCCCGATAGAAAGGGTACTATTTTTTGGTCACTGTATCAATGGCATCAAAATTTAAAGAAGACAGCCATATAACCTACATCACCTAGACTTGCTCATATTATTATTAATCTCCAAGTTACCTTAGCATCTATATAACCCCCATCCAGATCACTTCAACCTTTGATTGGATTTCAAGATATGTAAATAATAACAAACTATCTGAAAAGTTAATCAAGAAAATAATACCATTTATAACTGTATCAAAAAGAATAAAATACTTAGGAAGAGTTTTAACCAAGTGGGTAAAACACCTGTGCATTTAAAACTATTAGACTTTAATGAAAGAAATTGATGAAGACACAAATAAATGAAAGAATTAATATTGTTAAGATGTCCATACTTTGTACAGATTCAATGCAATTTAGGATAAACAATCCTAAAATTTGTGTGTAACCACATAGGACACTGAATAGTCAAAGCAATCTTGAGAAAGGCATCACACTTCCTGATTTCAAACTATATTACAAAGCTAAAGTAATCAAAACAATATGGTATTAGAATTTTAAAAAAATCACATAGATCAGTCAAACCGAATAGAGAGCCCAGAAATAAATCCATGCATATATATCCAATTAACGTACAACAAAGGAGCCTAGAATATACAATGAGGAAAGGATAGATTTTTCAATAATCATGTTGGGAAATTTTATATTCATATGCAAATGAATAAAACTGGACTGCTATCTTATACCACACACAAAAATCAACTCAAAATGAATTAAAGACCTAAACATAAGGCCTGAAACCACAAATCTCCTAGAAAAAGAAATGTGTGTTGTGGGGAGAAAGTAATTGCCTTCTTAACTGGTCTTTTTAATGATTTAGCAAAAGAAACAAAAGCAAAAATAAACAAGTGGGACTACATTAAACTAAAAGTTTCTGCACATCAATGAAATAAAAAGGCAGCCTATAAAATGAGAGAAAATATTTACAAATCAGAAATCTGATATGGGGTTAAAATCCAAAATATGTAAAGAATTCATGCAACTCAATAGTGAAAGACAACTAATCCAATTAAAAAGTCAGAAAAACTGAATAGCCATTTTTTTTCAAAAGACATACAAATGGTCAATATGTACATAAAAAGGTGCTCAACATCACTAATCATCAGAAAAATGCAAATCAAAACCACAATGAGTTATCATCTCACACCTATTAGAATCACTCTCATGAAAATATAAGAGATAACAAGTGTCAGTAAGGATGTGGACAGAAAGGAATCCTTTTGCACTGTTGGTGCAAATATAAATTTATGTGGCCACTATGAAAAACAGTATGCCGTTTCCTCAAAAAATTAAAAATAAATCCATCATATGATTCAGCAATCCCACTTCTGGTTATATATCCAAAGGAAAGAAGACAGAGCATTAAAGAAATATTTTCTCTCCCATGTTTATTGCGGCACAATTTGCAGTAGCCAAGATATGGAAACAACCTAAGTGTCCACCAATAAATAAAGAAGATGTGCCCATCTGGTGTGGCTCAGTGGTTGAGCATTGACCTACAAACCAGGTGTGTTTTGTATATAATGGACTATTTATTCATTGTGTGTTACATATATAGCATATATGTATATAAAGGAATATTATTCAGCTCTTAAAAAGAATGGACCTTGACAACACTATGCTAAGTGAAATAAGTCAGAGAAAGACAAATACTGAATGGTATCATTTACATATGTATTTTTTTTTAAGTTAAACTCATTAAAACAGAGAGTAGAAAATTAGTTGCCATAGGCTGAGGGGTGAGAGAAATAGGGAGAGATTTATAAATGGGTATAAACTTTTAGCTATAAGATAGATAAGATCTGAGTTACTATAGTAACTGTAGTTGATAACACTATTTATATAACTGAAGATTGCCAGGTGAATGGAGCTAAAGTGTCCTAATGAGAGAGAGAGGGGGGGGGGAGGGGTAATATGTGAAGTAATGGATGTGTTAATTCATTAGATGGGGGAATTCTTTCATAATGTATGTAGATATCAAATCATCAGTATATACACTTTATATATCTTACAATTTTATTTGTCAACTAGAAGCCCAGTGCATGATTTAATCATGCACGTGTAAGCTGTCTGTCCGCTGGTCGGCAGCTCCGAAGTCCCTGGGCCCCTAGGGCGAGGCGGGGCGGGGGCGTGGTCCTCCTGCGGCAGGAGCCTAGGCCCGGGTCTTGCCTTTGCCTCCCGCCCAGGAAGGCTGGGGCCGCCGCCACGTGCTCCTGCGGCCCAACTGCCGCCAGACTCCTCCCTGGGGAGCCGCGCCGCCCGCTCACCCCCCGCCGCCTCCAAACCTCCAAAACGCCAGCTCGCTGCCCCAGAGGCCTGTCTGTGCCGCAGCACAGCCATGGCGCAGATGCTGAGCTCGCGTCGCCGCTGGCAACGCGAGCTCAGCGTCCTGCCAGCCCAATCACCACCCCAGCCACCCCGAGTCCTGCCCCTGGTGTCTCCCGCTGGCCCAATCGTGGGCGTAGCGGAGTGATGGTAATTTAAATATTACCTTTTTATTATGTAAGATTATATCTCAACTAGAGGCCCAATACACAGATTTGTGCACCGGTGGGGTCCCTCAGCCTGGCCTGTGCCCTGTCAAATCTGGGACCCCTTGGGGGATGTCAGAGAGCCGGTTTCAGCCTGATCCCCTCAGGCCAGGCCCAGGGACCCCACTGGTGCACGAATCCATGTACCTGGCCTCTAGTATGTATATAAGATCTTTGGTTAATCTCTTCCCACCCTCCCCCCTTCCCTCTGAGATTTATCAGTCTGTTCATGGTTTCCGCTCCTGCGTTGTGTGTCTGCCCCCTGGTGGTCAGTGCACATCACAGTTACCAGCTGGTCGCTTAGGCTTTTATATATATAGATAAAGATGGGAAAAAACAAATTACTAAAAATAATTGTCAGAAACTGTTGGGAAAAGTATATATAACAGTTTCTTAAATATAATATGGCAGTTGAGAGAAAGCCAGGCTGAAGCTCTTTTAAGCCTTGCTCAAGACAATATCCTGTAGGTGATATGGGACTTACCAGAAATAGTCTGTGTTATGGTTTATTTTATGTGTCAACTTGACCAGGCTGTGTGCCCACTTATTTCTTCAAGCACTAGTCTGGCTGTTACTGTAGTGGTATTTTTTGGATGTGATTAACATTTAAGTTGGTGTGAGCAGATTACTTTTCATAATGTGGATGGGTCTCATCCATTGGTTGAAGATCTTAAGAGCAAAGATGAGGTTTAATCCCCAGTCAGGGACATACAAGAATCAACCAAGTGAATGCATAAATAAGTGGAACAACAAATTGATGTTTCTCTCTCTTCTCTCTCTCTCTCTCCTCTCTCTCTCTCTCTCTCTCAAAAAGAAATCAAGAACTAAAGAAAGGGGAAAAAAAAGAAACAAAGAAACCTGAGGTTGTGATTGCACAATCATTTTTTATTGTTATTATGTAAAAGTATACCGTGGCAGGGAAACATTCCCTCCACTGACAATATTTTTAACAGTGAGAAATTATATATATATATATATATATATATATATATATATATGTGTGTGTGTTTTTTAATATATCCCAAGAGTCCTACCTGTTCAAAGTAACAATTACACAAGTATTTTTTAATGATTTTAAAAACCAATATTAATTTTGAATATCAATCTAATTAATATTTTAATGTGTCTTATAAAACCTAATTGAATATATTCTCTGTTGTACCATCTAATAATGTCTTTTATATGAGGACTTTTGTAATAAAGTCTTCAAAGATTAATTCGGTCCCTCGAAGAGTTAGATTTTCCAGAAAAAATATATTTTTTAAAATTTATAATAAAAGTTATACTACCTCTATTACAAAGAAATATGTTTGCCAACTTCCTACATGCTAGATATATGCTAACAATAACAAAACAGACACTGCTCCTGCTGCCTGAAGCCACTGGCTGGGAGGGGAGACAGTGATTCCATAAATAAACATAAAATTATAAATTTTGATAAGCATGACAAGGAAAAGTGTTATTGAGAATATAGCAGAGAATGGCAATTTAGATCAAGAAATTTAGGAACTTTTCCTCTGAGAAAGTGACATGTAAGCCTAGACCTGAAGGAGTAGCAGGAGTTCATTAGCGCAGCAGAAAATAGGAGGAGAGCATCCATACCCCACAATGTGGCTGGAGTGCGGACAGTGACAGGGAGGGTGTGGTAAAAGGGAGGAGTCTGGAAAAGCAGAGCATGCCGGGTTCAGCCTGTATATGTGTAATGTCCCTATGTGTAGAACACATTAAGAATTTTGGAATGTTTTTATTTTTATTGCTTACACTATTACAGATGTCCTCTTCCCCCGCCCTTTGCCCTTTGCCTACCTCCCACTCCTGCTCCCCTTCCCTCTGGCCATCACCACACTGTTGTCAGTGTCTATGGGCTATGCATATGTTCTTTGGCTAATCCCTTTACCTTCTTTCATCCAGTCTGCCTTCCCCCTCCCTTCTGACAGCTGTCAGTCTGGTCCATGCATCCAAGCCTCTGTTTCTGATTTGTTCATCAGTTTATTTTTGTTCATTAGATTCCACATATAAGTGAGATTATATGGTATTTGTCTTTCACCAACTGGCTTATTTCACTTAACATAATAATCTCCAGATCCATCCATGCTGTCTAAAAAGGTACCAGTTCCTTGTTTTTATGCAGCATAGTATTTCATTGTGTAAATGTACCACAGCTTTTTTATCCACTCATCTACTGATGGACACTTTGGCTGTTTCCAGATATTGGCTATTATAAATAACATTGCTATGAACACAGGGGTACATATATTCTTTCAAATTGGTGTTTCAGGATTCTCAGGATATATTCCCAGAAATCAGATGACTGGGTCATAAGGCAGTTCCATTTTTATTTTTGTGAGAAAACTCCATATTGTCTTCCAGTCTGCATCAGTCTTTATTCCCACCAACAGTGGATTTTGTCGTAAGTTTGGTGGGAACCCATTAAAGGGTTTTAAGAAGGAAAAATACATAGTTTGATTTATGTTTGTAAAATGATCACTTTGGCTGCAGTGTAAGGAATGGCCAGACATATATGCTGGGAGAGTGGAAAACTAAAGAAAACAGCACAGACCATGGCATTAAAACTATAAATAAGGAACTTAACCATTTGGCCTATGACAAATTGGTAAGCTACAATTACAGGTCCTTATCAATGTAACAATAACAGCCCTTATCAATATGTATTCTCTTTGACAATTGCATTTTTAACAAGAATTTATCATCTAAATATTAATAAAATATTAAAATTTACATAATATTTAAAATTAAATGCAAATGATTCTAGCTTATCACCCAAACATTAAGTAATAGTGAGAGTATTTATGTTAGAAGCACATGGTCTCTTGCTTTAACTATTTCTGAAGTTATTCCACCCATTTTTCACTGTTATCTGGTCCAAACTCAGATGATACCCTGGTGCCAGAAATTGCATAGATCATAAATCAGACAGACAAGTATAACAGAATGTCTTGGTAATGGGCTCTGAGGCATGCCAGAGAAACCATGTTATAGCTGGAATAAACTTTACTGTTTTCAAAGAGAAAATAAAAAAAAATAATGACTCCTGGGTTTCTGGCATGAACAACCAAGTGGAAGGAGTTGGCATTTATTAAGACAGCATGGACCAAAGGGAGCCGATAAAAGGGGATAAGCAAGTTTCAAACACGTTGAGTTTGAGATGCCTGAGATACCTGGGTGGGGCGATCAGGCTTATAGCTGTATATATGGGTCTGAAGTTTAGAAGAAAGATCCAAGCTAGAGATAAAAAAACAAGTTAAAATTGTTGGCATATAAATTATATGTAAAACCTTGTTAGAGGATAAGATTTCATTTTTAAAAAATTAAGTGTAAAGTGAACTGAAAAGAAAGCCCAGGACTGAATCCTAAGCACTCCTATATTTACAGTAGAAGCAGGGTTCAGAGAGAGTATGCACAGGACAGTGAGGAAGGATGGTCAGAGAGAAATAAAAAAAACAGGACCAGGGTATCATGAAATCAAAAAAAAAAGAAAAAGAAAACATTTTCTCCCTATTTGCATTTAGGAAATTAACTGGTTCTCAATTCTGGTAGTTAATTCACCGCAGGTTTGGCATATTTGGGGTACTAATATTTCTCCACTCTGCTATCCTATAAATAGACACATTTCACTAATTTTGTCTGTTCATTCCCTGGTTGTGTTTCAGGCAACAAGAGTTACACTGGACATTTACTTGGGAAAGCAAAGGAAGTCTAAGAGAAAGCTCATAGCTATAAAAATCTGCCTTCAAATAACTTCCACAACTAGACCCCAGAATTCACTTTGTAACTTCCTTGATTGTGGAGTTGGTGCAGAAGAGAGATTAAATAAGAGAGATGTTGGAAAGCAAAGGGTAAAAAAAAGATGGGGGTGGAGGGAGGGAGGGAGAGAGAGAATTACTTTAGAGGGATGTCTCTTCTATTAGGCTCTCATCACTAAATCATTTAGCTAGGCTTTCAAATCTTTAGATGCAGGCATAGCCTATTTTTAAAAAGAATGATCTCAATTTGGCATACAAATTAAGGTCAACCAAATAATTTATAAGGCCTCACTTACTATGGGAAATTTACACATACAAAAAAAAGGGAAAGTATCAGTTCAGCATTCCTTCTGTTTTAAAAAGAGAACCAGACCATTCAAATCATTTCCAAAAAGGCCTTAAAATTTTGTCAAAGGCAAGCAAAATCACTGACTTGAATATTTTAAGTGACATTCATTGAAGTTAGTGCGTTAGTTACAGGTCAAATATATTGTAGAATTAAATTAATGTAAAATATGTATCATTAATAATATGTTGGAGACTTAGATGTACAATATTACATATATTTCATAAAACTCCATAAAATGATACCTTCAATTATTTTAGATGTCTTTGTTGTTGTATTTTTTATTTTTGACATCAGAGATTATACCTATGGTATATTTAATTCTAAATCTTAAATCAGGATTGCAATTCCAGGGTATAATACTGTTGTTCTTTTTAAAAAGTGGTAAATAAACTAAGCGAACTAAGCCAGTCAGAGAAAGACAAGTATCACATGATCTCATTCATATGTGGAATCTAATGAACAAAATAAACTGATGAACAAAATAGATCCAGGGGCACAGAAGCATGGAACAGTCTGATGAATTTCAGAGGGAAGGCAGGGGTGGGGGAGGGGAGATTAACCTGGGAACATATGCATGGACACAGACATTAGTGTGGTGAAGGCCTGGAGTGAAGGGGGCCAATGGGCAGGAAAAACACAAAGGGGATATCTGTAATACTTTCAACAATAAAGATAAATTTAAATAAAAATAAAAAATAAGAGTGGTCAATAATACAGACTTTAGAATTATATCTGTACTTGAGATTAGCTTCTACAACTTGCTAATTATACTATCTTGATCCAGTTACCGAGTCTCTCTAAAGTCTGCATCAATAAAATGGGTATCTACCTCACCTCATGGAGGATTTAATTATGAGGATTCAATGAAATAAAGGATATGACACACTCCACTACTTAATTTACGTATATTCCTAACCACTGCATTTTACTGCCTTCCTAGATTACCCTCCTATAAGATCTTCCATGCAGAAGTTATGCATTTTCTTGGAGACCTCACACTGGACTGGGCAAGGAAGTAGGGTTTACATTATTGTCATTATTGATATGGAATAGTGTTCTGATGTTGATAATTGGAGAATATATTGAAAAAGCACTAGCTATTCAGGTAAAGTAAATCCTTCAGATTTCTGTGTAGGAGCATGAACCAGAATTAAAATTAATGTGGTATTAATAGTCATACCGAAGGCCAAGAAAGAATGCCCTAACCCATCCAAGTTTGATTTTTAGATGCTGTATTACTGGAGAAAAATTCCACCTTCTTTGGATTTTTTTCTTTTCTTTTTGTCTGAAATATATCTTTGAAATGTGATAGAGGCAGCCCTGAGCAGCATAAAAGAGTGTATATAGGCATCATTATAAGAATGTGATGGTAGTGTGGGCAGAAAAAAAAAAAAAAAAAAAGGCCACATGCTAACCTGACAAGCTCAGGGAAGGCCTGCACGGCAGTCTTGCAAACTTAAAGACTTAGTGTAACCACAAAGGATGGTCTGAAATTAAAATTTTAACTAAAAGCAGTTATGGTGAGTAGTCATGTCCTAGGCCGGTATTTTCTCCGATAAGGTCAATGTTTACCTTAACTGAGCCATTGTCTTTTTGCATCTATGATAACATATCCTTGAAATATCTGGGTAACTTGTAACTTCCCTTTTTCCGGACCCCTTGGGGTACAACTTAATGTGCCCGGGCGCCTGGACAGATAGCACAAATTCCTTCACTATTATCATGTTGTTGACTGTTGGCATTCATGCACCCACCTAAGTATGTGTCTATCATTTTACTTTTTATCCAATCCCAGAGGTCCCCCCACACATACTTTGCTTTCTCTTGCCTCTTTAATCTATCACCAATGGATTTCATGTAACCCACCTAAGTCTCCTCCTTTGATTGCAATGTATAAAAATAGATGAAAAAAACGCCATTCTCTGGAGCATTATCCCAATCTGTTGAGATACTGCTTCCTGGCAATTGTTGACAGTTTGACTCAAAGTCACAAAAATTCTTTACAGGTTTGAATGTTTTTACGTGAATAGTAGCAAGCATATGGCCATATACACAGAATAGGAAAAAGAAAAAAAGATAACCCTGGCCAGTTGCTCAGTGGGTAGAGCATTGGTCCATGGACTGAAGGATCTTAGGTTCAATTTTAGTCAAGGGCACGTACCTCTGTTGCAGGCTCCATCCCCACCCAGGTTCAGGCATATCAATGTTTATCTCTCTGTCTCTCCCCGTCCCTTCCACTCTCTCTAATCATCAATGGGGATAAAAATATCCTCGGGTGAGGATTAACAACAACAACAAAAAAAAAGAAGAAGAAGAAAAAAAAGATAAATTAGTTTAAGTAACATTAGTTTTACCAACAAAATTGAAACATTTTATTATTTTAGTTTTAGAGATGAGTAAATAAAAACTCAGGAAGATTACTGATAAGCAACCTCTCTAAGACATGTAATTAGTAAACAACAAAGCTAATATTTGTACCCAAATCTTTCTCTTACTGGCACAATAAGGGAGACTGAATTACTAGCCCCCTATTCTTCACCACCCCTATATCCACACCCTTTGCATGTAACTTTGTAGTTCCTCCCATTATACAGATGAAGTGTATTTCCCACCCCTTCACTTTTTAACCATATGACTTCTTGTGGCCAACAGTTCGAGGGGCAAATAATGTTGAGGTCCTCCAGGACCTTGCCTGTTTACCACTTGCCTTTTTGGACCTCTGTCGTCACCATGAGAATCACGAGTCCAGGCTAGCTCACTGGCCCCAAGAGGAGGAGGAGAGACACATGGAGTAGAGCCACCCCAGCCAAGCCTAGCCTTCCACCCAACCCAGAACAGATCTGTATATGGAAGAGCTATAATATTAAATGACTATCACTGTTAGCCTCTGATTTTGAGGGTAGTCTGTTTTACGGCAATAGCTAATTGATGCACATGCTATCATAGATTGACCTTGACATTAATTATTCATGTTACTCTCATTAAAAAGTCTTGCTTTCTACAGTCATGATGGTGGTAACAAAGAAGATCAGCTACAAATGCCATTTTTGAGTAAGTTATTAATGGTACTGCTGAGAAGTCCAAAAGGTTCACTGGGATATTTGACCTTATATATGAGGAAGAGAAAATCTATTCCTGATTTTCCCAGCCTGACTTTTTGCATTTGTTTCTCCAGTCTCGATCTTAGCATTCTGTGTCCACTGTGGCCCACGGTCTGCTCCATCAGCGCTTCCCAAGTCCAGCCAGCCTACCCGCAAATAGCTTTCCTCAATGTTCCATCTTTTATTGTCTCTTCCTGAGCCACTTATGACTTTCAATTGCAATTTTCTGAAGCAGACCCGGACTTCATTATTTATGGGAGCCTATTGTTTTTGAAGCAGTCTCTTGAACATAGATGTCACCTTCAAAGTATTAAATGATAATAGTGGTGGCTTTCCATTGGTAGCAATCTGAACTACATGCAAAGCTATTTATTCTAAGTGAAGGCTATGTCATTAATCAATAAGTCCTCAAGAGATGGTCTCCTTCTATATTCACCCTTCTCTATCATCCCTATTTTTCAAGTTCTCAGTAAAACTGTAGTGAAAAATTAAGATAATGATCTCTGTGGGGGAGAAAATCACCAGCACACCTCCATAGAAAAACTATCAAAAGATGGTATATAATTAATCATCAGGTGTATGATTATTTTTATTTCTTCATTTAACTTGCTATGCAATGTTTCCTTATGTGTATGTAGATACTGTAAATGCATTAGTTGTTAAGTTTGTTTGTTTGTTTGTTTTTTGCTATTCCAAATAGCAAAAGATAAGAAGCTCACAATCTCTGTGGCCCTTCTCAGGGACTTAATACATGCTCAGTAGACATTCTGTGTCCACTGTGGCCCACGGTCTGCTCCATTATATACGGACTTAATACATGCTCAGTAGACATTTGGAAAATTAATGAATAAATCCTCATTCTGTATTGCTCAGTGTTCAATAGAAGCCGTTCTCCTCAGGTGTGCTTACCAATTGAAATAACCTGCAAAAGCCCCTAGCACAGTGCCTGACTCATGGGGCTGCTTTGTTAAATGTGTTTCTACCTTTGTTGCACTACCCACACTCTCAGATAGGTAAGTGCCAACAGTTCCTTAAAATTATTAAGCCTCAAGCAAAAGTAACAGAAAATATCCTTCCTCGGGTGTCCCTTTTGGTTGCAAAATAAGCTGCCCTTCAATGGTGCAGAAGTCCCTCCTTTTATCACCTTTTCCTCTCCCTCCTTTGCCCTACCCGCTACCCCAATCACACACAAAAATCAGGCATTGTTTGGGTAATGTTTACATATGTACATTTTTCACTCAATAATTTGGCTACATGGGTGACCCTCAGAAAATAAATGAAGATCGCCAATGTGATTTCTCTCTGGCTCACTGTTACCTACCTCAACCTTCCTAAGTCCTCCCTAGCCCTGTTCAGGCACCCTCTGCTGGGGCAGCTTCATTCCCCTCCTGTTCTCTCTTTCAGGCTACCCTCATTCTGTTCCACTTCCTATATTGCTCCAGAGTGTTCTTTCTAAAACACACTCACTCCCCTGTTTGAGAACCAAAATAGCAGTCATGCCAAGAGCAGTGATTGCTAACTTTTATAGAGGACTCTTCTTTCCCCTCCCAAATATCTATGGGCATCAATCTGATAAACATTACGCACAACTTTTTAGATGTTCTGATGCCAGGGGTAAAACCTTGAAACCCAGGGAGAAGTTTCTACTCCCATACCTAATACCCAAGGTCCTCCAAAATATTTTCAATCTATCTCATCTCCCCAAATTATCCTAACTACATCCCAGCTAGATTTATCACCCAGAATGCTTTTCTCATTTATGTTTCTATGCTGTAGAAAACCAAACTGGAATTTAAAAGCCCTGGGTTCCATTAAGGGACTTTGGGAAGTCACATTCCTTCTGAAGCTGTTTCCACATGTACTGGTTTAGATCAATGTTTCCCAAAGTATAATATGTGAACCATCAATTTTAGATGGCACACGCTCTATTATTTTTTATTTTAAGAATTTGATTTATTTTATTTTAATGTGATATGGAGAAAAAACATATTTATAAATTCTATATTTTTAAATGTATAACATAAGATTAATATATAAGACATATCTATAATTTAGATACTTTTAATAGCACAAAAATAAGTATTAAAAATGAGTTATTCAGAACTCTAAATATATATAAAATAAATAACAGGTGATATAAAGATACTGCAAAAATTAGCAAGATCATATGCAAATCTGAAGATTGAGGAGCACAGGACCATTGACCTCCAAGGCCTTTCCCAGCCCTCAGCCATGATAGCTCCTTACACTTTCTTCAAGAACTTTGCTCCCAGTGACTAATGTAAACAGCTCTCTCAGAAACAATAAGGCAGGAGATCCAAGAACTGTTTCTTTATTACCATCAAGTGAAAAGCAATCTTAAAAAAACATTTTTTATTTCTGATGAGGACAAAGAAAAAGGATTTTATATGAGTTGACCAAAATGCACCAGGAGAGTACTGCTAGGAACAGAATTCAGGTCTTGCTCCCTTGGGATTAGCATTGACAGTTTTGTTGGGACCAACTGATGGCACAGTTGTGACTCAAAACATAAATGAGCACAAATTTTTTTCTTAATGACTAATACATACACATTCAGATTCAGATAGAAACTGCAGCTGCTCCCTCCCACTGCTCCGAGTTTGATGAACAGATGGCAGACTTCCTTGGGGAATGGACAGATTTAGGGCTGCCTCATAGGTAGAAATTGCATAAAGTAAGAACCCCGGAAGAAGTGTGTGTCATAACATAAATGCATTTAAGAATTGCCAAAGAGAAAGGGTCCTGTGTGCCGCACAGCACACAAGGCTATGGCTGTTTGTATTTAAAATATTAACGTTTCAGAAGCCAAGTATCATTCAACTTGATCGATAGATATACATAGATACATAGATACATAAATGACTATTGTACCCAAGAGATGGAAGTTTCTTCTGGATGAGTTTTCCACCCTAATTTTAAGACAACCATCCTAACAACTTCCTATTCACACAAAACTAAGTCCTACGTATTGGCAGCTCTTTCCTTCTTCGATAGCAGTCCAGAGAATTCCTTGTTATGTGTTGTGATCCCATAAGGCAAAATCAAATCCAAGGGGGAAGAAGGAGTTGTTGTTTAATGTGTACAAAGTTTCAGTTTTGCAAAATGAAAAAGTTCTAAAGATCTGTTGCACAATGTGAATATATGTAACATTACTGAACTGTATACTTTAAAAGAATTTCAGACCTACACAAGGAAACATTGAATATTAATCTAATATCCCAATAATCTTGAATTGAAATCAAACCTGAACAAAAGCAAAATAACAAAGGGAAATAAAGAGCATGTAGCATACATTTAAAGATGCATCCAGCTAATGCCCTCTGGAGATAAGCCCATTAAGAGGAACTTAAGGCAGCTTTGACTGAGTAATGGGTGATAGAAATAGTCAGAAGAAACACAGAGATCTCTTACAAAGCATTTAAAAACATCACATACCAAGAAAGTCACTGATATAAAAGGATAGCTCTGATGGTCATACACAGACCACAGCCTGTAGGTTTAGTGGGGGATAATGAACAAGGTGGAGAGATGCACATGAGGTAATTTGACTACTGGTTAAATCAGAGCGCATTGAGGCCTCATCAGGAGGCCCAATCCAAACCTTACTATCTTCTTCCTCTTCTCCACCCAATGCTTCATCATTTATAGTTTTCATTTATAAGAAAAAGAAGACATAATTTTTAACCAGTAAACTGAGAGTCCAGAGCCTTAGATTCATTGGACTGTGACTAAACAACAGTTCCCCTTGAAACTCTTTCTCTCCATCTCCTCATCTCTAAAGCAAGAGCAGGACAACAGGGGTCTAGGATCTCTTCTTGCACTAATAGTCAGTGGTTGACAGAATGAAGGATATTAGCAAAGTTGGTTGTGATAATTGGTTCTCTGCCTCATCTCTTCAACCTCAATAACATGCTACCTGACACTTCATGGAAAGGAGATCTTAAAATTACTCCTGGGGAATGATGAGCCTATTAGGTATTGCCAAGGTTTTAGGCATTGAGAAAAGAAATTTTTGAGAAATAATATTATACCTTATAGATAACAAGATGAAGAGGAAACAAGCAAAAATATATATATAACTGTATAAAAAACTCTGAAAACTCAACAATAAGAAAACAAACAACCTGATTTAAAAAATAGGCTATAGGCTTTAACAGAAACCTCACCAGAGATGTACAGATGGCAAATAAGCATACGAAAAGATGTTTCACATCATATGTCATTAGGGAGATGCAAATTAAAATAACAGTGAGATATAACTCTATACCTATTATAATAATCAATATCTGGAACCCTGATGACACCAAATGCTGGCAAGGACATGGAGCAATGGGAACACTCATTCATTGCTGGTGGGAATGCAAAATGGCACAGCCACTTTGGAAGAGAGTTCAGTAGTTTCTTACAAAAATTAACATACTTTTACCACACAATCCAGCAATATTACTCCTTAATATTTACCCAAAGGACTTGAAAACTATGTCTACACAAAAACCTGCACATGGATTTTTATAGCAGCTTTATACACAATTACCAAAATTTGGAAGCAACCAAGATATTCTTCAGTAGGTGAATGTATAGCTAACCGCTGGTTTAGCCACACAGTGGAACATTATTCAGTGCTAAAAGAAAATGAGCTATCACACCATGAAAAGACATGGAGGAATCTTAAATGCATATTAGTAAGTAAAATAAGCAATCTGAAAAGGCTACATACTGTACGATTCCAACTATACAGTATAACATTCTGGGGAAGAAAAACTATGGAGACAATACAAAGATCAGTGGTTGTCAGGAGTTGAGAAGGTAGAGACAAATAGGTGGAGCACAGAGGATGTTTAAGGCAGTGAAACTACTCAGTATGATACCACAATGATGGGTACATGTCATTATACACTCGTCCAAGCCCATAGAACATACAACACCAAGAGTGAACCATAATGTAAATTATGGACTTTTGGGGATGATGATGTGTAATTGTAATAAATTTACCCACCTGGTTGGGGGTGTTAATATTGGGGGAGGTTATGCATGTGTGGGGGCAGGAAGTAATAGGAAATCTCTGTACCTTCTGCTCAATGTTGTTGTGAACCTAAAACTACCCTAAAATTATATTAATAAAAATTTTTAAAAGACTAACTGAACAAAGTTACTAAAAGCTAATAAACATAATCTATAAAATAGACATATCTGGAAATGAAGGAGGATAGGAACATAACATGGGGTAACTTGAAGGGAATGAAGTCATTTAACAGAAGTGGCATAGAAGGTAAAAGTACTATCTTAATTTACAAACAATCTAAGACAAAATATGGCCAACAGAACAAGATAAACAAATTGATATTTCTCAGGAAACTGATGAAATAAAGCAAATTCTTTTTTAAAACACTCAAGAAATAGCATTACAGAGTTTCAAAAGTCTGCCTCTCTCTATATATCTTAAACATCTTGAGTCAGGAAATCAGTATAGCCACTAACAAATTATGATCATTGTTCTATTCATTTCTCTTTAATTGTTATTAAGTTATTTTATTACATACTCTAATTCAAGAATTTTTCAAATATTTTAGTTGCATTTGGCTTGTAGCCAAATTTACAGCAATTACTATAGTTAGTTTGTTTTGGTGTTGCCTCTTTAAAGCTTTTTCATTGTTGACCTCATTTTGATATTTTTACTGGCCAGATAGAGGATGTAGTCAAGTAAGTTATTCAGAAAGAAGGTGCTGGTGAAATAGTTTTAAGGTCTCTAGATATCATAGAATGCCATTCTGTGGCCTCATAGGCAAAGACACCCTGACTGGATGTTCTTCTTGGAAACCAATATTTTCTCTCAAAACTCTGTAGCTGCCTTTATTGTCTCTTAGATTTTGGTGTCTTCAAAGAAAATCATCTAAGAAAAAGTATCATTTTTGTTTCCTTTATTAGTGTTATGCTTTGTATTCCTTTGAGCTTGAGCATTTTTCTCTTGTCCATGTAATCCATGAAAATTGAAAGAATGTAGTTTAAAAACAAGCTTTCCAAAAAAAGAATGTATTTATACCTATATATGTTTGTTATAAATTTTATTGATAAATGGATGTGCAGCACACAAATTGTAAATATAATAAAATATATAATTCTCTTGATCCTAAATCCCAGGTAGCTCATTGATCTTCACTGAATGATTTTCTTGATATTTTGTGATCTCTTGTTATATAGACGTCCTTGGTGACAATCAAGAACTGAGTGTGGTTCCAACATGACTGTTGGGTGATATGTCTTTTACATTTACAAGAAGAAAGCAAAATCACAAAGACTTATGTCAGAACTTCACTCATCTGTCAATGACCTGACTAATTTCTTTTCTCAGTATATGATCTATAATAATAAAAGCATAATATGCAAATCAACCGAACAGTGGAACGACGTCTGGACGACCTTCTGGATGACCTTCCAGACAAAGCCAGGGCTTCAAGGGCCAAGGCAGCAGCTGGGACTGCTACAAGGGCCGAGGCAGCCGGGGCTGTGAGAGCCTATCCTTGCACAAATTTTGTGCCTCAGGCCTCTAGTCTATATATATAAACATATATATGTGTATATATATATATATATATATATATATATATATATATATATACACACACACAGATATATATATATATGCCTAAGTAACCGAGCGACTGGTCGCTATGACATGCACTGACCACCAGGGGGGAAGATTCTCAATGCAGGAGCTGCCCCCTGGTGGTCAGTGCGGTCCCACAGCAGAATTGCCACTCAGCTGACCCACAGGTGCCAGATGCAGGGCTCACGGCTCATCGGGACTGACTGGGAGCAAGCCCACCGCAAGTGCAGAAGGGCTGGGATGAGCAGGAGTGGCAGGCAGCGTTGGACTGCCAATTTCGGCCTGATCACTGCAGGCCATGCCAAGGGACCCCACCGGTGCACGAATCCGTGCACTGGGCCTCTACTTTTTGAATAATAGAAGATTATGTTTTCAATTTTTTGTGCTTTTCTCAATGTAATGACTAATGACATGGCCCACTTTTAAATGTAATCTCCATGATTAAGGTTTTCTCCATCTACTTTCTGCAATCTAGACAATCAACAAAACAAACCAAGCCCTGATTTATAGCATCTGTTGATTTCAATGGTGTAAATACTCCTGCTATGGCTGATTTCAAATGACCACTGTGACATGACTGAGCACAGAGTTGGAAAGATTCAGCAGCACACCTTGATACTGGATTTCCTCCATACAGATGCAAAGCTGTAAGTAACCTCAAGAGCATAGATGATAGTAAAATGTAGTAAAAATAATTGGGGAGTGATGTTTTGAGTATTTCTTACCTTTTAAAATATAATTTACTTAATTGTAAGTTTATAAGTTTACATTTTTTATTATGGCTGTGTTTAATGACAAGCTCACAGAATGTCAAAACATTTAAAAAATCAGCTCTCACCCTGGCCAGATGGTTCAGTTGGCTGGAGTGTTATCCTGTACACCAAAAAGGTTGCAAGTCCGATTCCTGGTCAGGCCACATACCTAGGTTGCAGGTTCAATCCCCTGCCCCTGTCAGGCACAAATGGGAGGCAACTGGTTGATATTTCTCTCACACATATCCTCCAGTGAGAATAAAAATTAAAAGATCAGCTCTCAGGACCTGGGCCTATGCTGGGCTTGTAGCATTGATTTAGCCTAGAATGTGGGAAACGCGATCAGCCTCTCTCTCTCTCTCTCCCTCTCTCTCTCTCCCTCTCTCTCTCTTTCTCTCTCTCATATTCTCTATCAACTTCCCAACAGTTTTGTTTGATCAAGTTTTTTGTTCTAGTTATTTTTGCTTCTGCCCCCAAGGAACACATATAATTTTGAAAATAAATCACTGATTCTCTATTTCCATGCCAATAATCCTCACTTTCATGTTTCTTTGTTTAATTTATCTTTTTCCCAGTGAGCCTGAGAAAAATATATTATGTTTGAATTAGGTTTCTACAGTATAAATTCTACTTCCTACTGCTGTTGCATTCTGAGTTTTTTGTCAACTTCCAGGGTCTTATCATTATGCTTTTAGTTTAGACATTTCCATAAGCACTTTTGTTTTTAAACCATTGTAGAGAAAACAGTGGTATGTTGTCTCCAGAAATTACACTGTGTAACTATATTAAGGAACATAAACCCCAAAAGAAACACAAAAGGAGAAAGGCAAAAAAATCCAGTAAGTTCAATATAAGTTCCTTACATATGAAATAGATTGCAGTCATCTTTAATGAACTGTTACTATCTCCTACACTAGCCAAGTTCCACATCTACTTACAATTATCTAAAAGTTGTTTCACTAACTTTAATACAGGGATGAGCAAAAGTAGGTGTATAGTTGTTCATATGGAAAATAACACAATAATCAATAAATAATAATACAAGAATAAACTCTGTTTTGCATACTCACAACTGTGTGCCTACTTTTGCCCACCCTTATATTTATAAAAAAGGTAATGTTTAAATTTCAGACTGATAAACTCAAGCTTACTAATAAAAAATTTTTGACAAGTGTATCCTCTTTGCTTTATTATTTATTTATTTGTTTGTTTGTTTGTTTTTATTGATTTTAGAGAGTGAAGAAAGGAAAGGAGAGAGAGAAAGAAACATCGATTGGCTGCCTCTCATATGTGCCCAAACCCAAGAGATTGAATCCACAACCTGGGCATGTACCCTGACTGGGAATCAAACCTGCAACCCTTGTGCTTAGGATGACACTCCAACCAACTGAGCCACACCAGCCAGAGCTTGAATGAATGACAGGAAAACATAATAGAGGACTTTGTCACTTATGATTAAAAAAAAAGAGAATAATCAAATTGAGTCTTAGTAGAGAACATTACCTCTAGCTAACTAGTTAGCTAACGAAGACTCCTTTATAGTTTGCTAATTCATAAACTCAGTGTCCTTATAAAACAGGGCAAGGAATTTCAGCACAGTTTCTAAATAAACAGTATTTTTAGGTTCAAAAGATTTTTCTTTTAGTTTTTCTTAAGGTTGACTTTCTTTTTAAAATAACATACATATCTCTGATTTCATATTTTCCCTTTGTAAAGAGGGACTTATATTATTTTTTCCCACAAATGCATTTTCTTTCTACCTCAGCCTGATCTCTCCTTATGAGTTTCTATTTCATAGATTTTGAGTCTTCCGGAACGCTATCTGGAATGGGAATGAGAATTCCCATTATTTTTTTAAACTTCTGGTTCCTTATCCTTAACCATCTTTAAATATGTACTGTCCCCATTCTCAGAGCTATATACTTTCTCTGAGACTTTAGAATGTTTCTCTTCCCTCATCTTTCATAGAGCCTATATTGTTGTTTTTGTTTTTCTCTTTCTGTATTTATTTTCAAATGATGAGAGTCATCCATGTTTGCTAGAATCCCTGTCCTCCTGAATGCTGATTCTTAGATCTATACCTACAACTCAGTAAGCAAACCCCCATCCTTCATTTTATGTGTTGAGCAGGCCTTCCTCATATGCAGCTTTATTAAAATTACCTTCCAACCCCATTGCTTGATTCTCTGATACTCTGAGTTACTGGAGTATGTTAAAAATCACAATACCCAGGGTATCATGCTGCCTGATCTTTTTTCTTAGTTCTCTAATCTTATTCAAAAGGACCAAAACTCTCAAGATTCAATACACTATTTCAGTCCCCTATTGCATGTTGCTTTGTTCTTTTCTAGAAGGTTCAGGTTCTGAAAGGATTCAGGAAGAGCAGGGTGAGTTTGGGAAGGCATAGTGCATTGGCTCTTTCAAAAGCAAAATCCATGGAGTACAGAAATGAATAGCCAGTTTCTTTTTTAACAAATTTGAGCTTTTGTCCAGGGTGGAGGAGTAAAATATCTTCTGTTCTTTCAGATACATGAGATAATACTGTTTCTAAGATAAAGTGTAGACAGGCCATCTATGCTTTCCTAAATACAGTTCCTTTGACAGTTATGTACATATCTATGTATGTATATATGTGCAGATAGTGTCTATTTATCACTTAGATATATTTGGTCGAAGTTCAAGTAGGCATGGTTTCCACATTGTCACTAACAGTCAATTAACACTGATGCCAAGAGTGGGTGGATGGATGAATGGATGAAAAGACAGCAAGAAAGTATGGAAGAAAGGGAATAAGGAAAGAAAGAAAGAAAGAAAGAAAGAAAGAAAGAAAGAAAGAAAGAAAGAAAGAAAGAAAGGAAGGAAGGAAGGAAGGAAGGAAGGAAGGAAGGAAGGAAGGAAGGAAGGAAGGAAGGAAGGAAGGAAAAATATTGGAAATTAATATCCTCAGGGAAAACCTCATCCAACAGGGACTAGACCCAAAGACTAAATACCCCAGATTCACTATCCCTATGTGGGACACTTCTGAGATATGTTAAACATGGCTCCTCAAAGAGTCCTCAACAGGACTGACATCTAGATGCCCACAGCTCATTAACACACTTTTTATTGATTTTTCCTTACTCCCTCACTTGTGTTTACAGCCTCTCAAATAAACTACTTGCACTCAAGTCCTTATCTCAGTGTTGCTTTGGGGTGAATTTCAACCAAGACACAGATTCTATGAAAAAATTTTACATAATTAATATTTGTTTTGGTTTGGGTTAAGAATTTCAGCCTGAGATTTCAGCCACTTTCAGCTAGAACAATAATATGTTATTAGTCTTCAAATGGCAATGCCATCTCATAACTGTACTCTTGAATATAAGACTTTTTTTTTTTGGCGGGGGGGAGCCTAGCAATCTGAATCTATGCCAGTAACCTGCCTTCTAACACACACTCTTGCTAGCCAATAATGAGCTCCATTGATGCCTGTCCTGCCTTGCAGAACCTGTTTCCTGGAATACTCCGTTTTTGCAGAGGCCATAAACCATGAACCATACACAAACCTCGGAGGGGGTTATCAGCACTGGTGCCAGGCCAGGCCTTTGCGTGTGGTTTCACGTCCCCCATCCCAACACATGGGGCTTTTCTCAAGGCCCATGAAAGGTCTGGAAGCCTGCCACATTTGAGGGATAAAGAAACTGAAGGGTATAAAGGGAAAGCTTTCTCCATATTCATCACTCAGGCTTTGGAGAACTGACTCCCCTGAGTCACTGTACTAGTACATCTGAAAATAAAGGGTTTTTTTTTAATCTCTGAGTACTCCTTGTGCGTATTTTCCAGTCACCTGGTAAATTCTGTATCACTCTCTTATTAGTTTTTAATTCCTGTTCCCTATTTCCCCCTCATCCTTTGTTGGCCTGTACTCAATGGGCATGGGTTAATTAGAATTATTCACATAGTCATGACTTCCTCTGATTCTCTCATTTTTCCCTCAGCTAGTCTGCAGAACGACAGTTCTTCCCAGGATGCCTTTCCATACTATGAGCAGATGGAACAAGCCAATGAGAGACTCTGACTGATTTGACGATCTAGAGGTCTGGGCTGTTTGCTTTTACTCTTTCCCTACATATTAATATCAACACAATATAATCCATCCACAAGGACTTGACAATGAACTACTGAGTTACCATAAAATTTAACTGGAGGCGAACTCTAATTCTAAAATCTCCATTAGGATCTTTAGAAGAATCATACATAAGTGACAAAAGCCCTAGATAAACTTACACATAGCTGAATGGTATCTACAGCGGCCAACACTCACTTGCGTGATTTTCACATTTGAATATTTTTTAGGGCCACTCTAAAGTTTTTGATTGCTTTTTCAATTGTTTCAGAGTCATGTTGATTCTTTACTCTTTAAAGAAGAGGACTAAGACTACTGCTTAATTTTTTAAGTTGGAAAATATTATATTAGGAAAACATAAAGAGGGTCATAGAGGATCCAGCACATCTGGAGAAAACTGCTGCAGTCAACACTGCCTGGGGCTCAAGGCCTGCTGCTTGTGCTATTTCATTTATAAAGAAGCAGATGGCACACAAGAAGCCTTTTCCTGCATTTCACTTGCTTACAACAAAAGCCCTAAAGCTCTGGCTTTGGACTAGTGCTTCCATGACTAAGCTATCTGATCCACTTGCCTTTGAGATTCAGGTTCAAATGAGGGTCACCTCAAAGTCAAACAAACACTTCCTAAAATGGCTATGAGATGATTGGCCTCAGGGGCAGTCAACCTCAGAGGGCCCTACCCGTGCCAAAAAAAATTTAGCTCAATTTTATACAAAGCCTCAATGAATACGAGGGTGGGACTACAGTCAGCTCCTCCTAGAGATTAATTATGCTGGTCACTTGGAGAGTGTATGAGTGAACTGTGCTGGAGTAGAATGTCTTGGTTTCCAACATGTCATGACCAAATGACCCAGGCACATTTCTAGGCTGACTTGAATTTTTCTTTCTTGTCCTTCATCTTAAGGTTTACTTTTAAAGGATATAACATCCTCAGACCCAGGAGGTCCTCCTCACAGAGCCTTAGACACAGATTGCAGCATCGTTAAAACCACAGGCTCAAAGCAACTTCCCCCAAACTTACTGAAGAAACGAGGCTGGGATAAGAAGTGGTTAGCTGTCCCATTTTGGGGATCAGTTGGCTTAAAATCCAATAAATGATAACTAACATTTACTGAGCATTCACACGAACCAGACATGGCTCTAAGTGCTTTACATTCTTTGGCACAATGGCTTTTCCAAAGATGGCTACCACCACCTATGCATCCATCCCATATGCTCTTCTTACAGAATGATGTTGACATGTCTCCTACTACATAACAGGACCTGTGACCTTTCCCCTTGAACCAGAATGGACCTTTATGACTCCTTCATCTAACAGCATATGAAAAAAGTAATCCCATGTGATTTCTAAGGCTAGTTCATAAAAGGTAGCACACATTCCATACGGTTCTTTTGGAACACTTGCTCTTGGAACCCCGTCTTCATGTTGTAAGGAAGCCCAAGCCGCAAAAAGAGTCCAGATAGAACTGGACTTGGCTACTTGACAATAGCCCCTGCTGAGGTCAAGATGATACCAGCCCCAGCCACCCCAGCAAGTACATCATAGACCCTGTATACGAACGGCCCACCTGAGCCAAACCAACTACTAGAATCATGAGGAATAATAAAAAATGATAGTTGTTGTTTTAGCACAGTTTGGCATTATTATGCAGTAATAGGTCCTTGGAATACATATATAAACTTACTTTTATATGAACCCAATGAAATAGGTATTATTATTCCTGCTTTCCAGATGAGGGAAAACTAGGGCATTGAATGGTTAATTAATTTGCCCAAGTCAGTGGCAAAGCTTGGTTTCAAACTCAAGCAGTCTAGTTTATTATAGCTTATGTTCTTAAGCTATATTCTCTGCTGCTTCTTATATGCTCCTCTTCCCTATAAAAAGACACTGAGAGCAAGAAAAAGTGACAAATCAGTGCTAAACGGGATGGGAGAGGGGCTCCTCTTTCAAGCAGGTGGTATCCATCAATGCAAAATTACCCTTAGCCATTAGCTACGTCCCTACCTGGGAGACTGGGCAAGTACAAATCTCTTTGGGAAACTGACACCCTTTGTATGTCTGCAATGCCAGGAGCTGGTGCTGGAGCCGGCTCTGCGAAGCCCTTCACTTCACTCCACTCTCACCTGCCTCATCTCCTTACCTCCCCTAAGTGACCACAGAATGCGCCTCTGGGGAACACCAGTTTCTCTAGGGAGCTTTATCAAACCAACAGGCTTGGTTGCTAAATCTGAGGCTTGAAGACAGAAATTGTGTCAATATTCAGCAGCAATTCCACAGTGGCCAGTTGGGGGTTCCTGAAGGGGCCCACTGGACTTATAGGAGTGGAGGATAGTGATTTGGGTATGACCCCCAGAGAAGAGTTGGCTCAAACCTCATATTTACCATACAATGTGGAAAGTGCCAGGGAATTTGTAATAATATCACCTGAAACTTCACACCTGGCTGCCCTACCAACTAGCACCCCAAATGTTGTGATAACTTCTGAAGCTGTGACTTTGTACTCCAGAAAGACTAGAGTTGCCTTGATGAGACAGGCCTCTTGGCATGAGGAACGCTAGAAAAAGGAACGAGCTACATAAAAATCATGTGTAAGTGTCTGTGGACAAAATTCACAGCCACCCGCACTATCGGGAGGGCTAGTTGAAACGAGAGCCGGCAGAGACACAGCAGCCTGGCTTTCAGAGCAAGAAATTATTTCTTTCCTCAGAAGTGACAGAAATGAGTCCAAACTGTTCATTTTTAATACCAGTCTGATTGCCCCTTCAGCTTCACATGAATTTCATAACATTGGCAGGAAAAGCTATCAACGTTAAAAAGACATTAAATTACCGAGTCTCAGACAGGCAACTTCAAATTAAAACTACTGATGTGAAAATAAAAATCCAAATGAATCAGTACTTTCCTTCTAGTTCTTTCTAGTCCCTTTAGTGCTGAGATCTATCCAACTGAACCTAATGAGGCCCTCATGCTCCTGCTAAACCCTCTCCCATACCACCCATCCCCATCCTCTCACTCCCAAGCATTCCAGGGTTCACACTACATTAAGGTGACCAGATCGTCCCGCTTTTGGCGGGACAAAACCGATTTTTAACAATTTGTCCCACGCCGTGGGATGCGGGACAAATTGTTAAAAATCGGTTTTGTCCCGCCAAAAGTGGGACGATCTGGTCACCTTACACATGCATACCTCACTTTGCATTAAGGAACATTTCTTAAAAATTGTGTGCCAGACTTGGTAAGATATATCATATTCCCTCCCCTCTTTCCTTGCTTATGTTTTTGTGTTTCCAAAGTCCTTATCTTTTTTTTTTTTCCCTGCAAGATAAGCACAGCAGTAGGTTTAGAGAATATCTGATCAAAGAGTGAGGAACTGGACCCAATTTTAATATCTGAGTTTAAAGAGACAAAGCAAGAAAATATAAACCTCAAAGCAACTGTGGCCATGCTACTTCATGCAGAGTGGTATGTGTCTGTTTAATGATGACTACCGAACCTGGATGACTATATACAAGTACACTGTTATATCAAAGCCTAGAGGAGAGCAGGCCTAACATAACATCTCCAAAAAGAAAGTCACAGTGCAACAATAACAAAATCATCATCATCATCCAATTTTTTTTCATGGGCAAAAGATCTAAATAAACAGTTCTCCAAAGAAGGTACACATCCAAATGGCCAATAAACACATGAAAAGATACTCCATGGCATTAGTCATAAGGTGTCCCTGTCACTCTATCTTGGCTAGAAGTCAATCTTTTACTTTGAGTGGATCTTTTTACTCATATATGATTTTGTAACATTGTAAACGGTCACTTGGAAAATATTGGTTCATTTAGTTATGCAGATATTCTAAATGTCATTATACAATATCAAATTGTGTTCACTCCATTATACAATATTAAAAAATCACATTCGTGAATGTCATCAGTGATCTCATCAGACAAGCCTTTAAGTGCTGGGAAGGTGTCAGCTCTTGGTGTTAGATGTCATTATTTCAAAATCCTAATTTTCAATTAAAACTCATATTTTATCTTTGGCACCAGATACTGTCAGTTGTTTTCCTTGAAGTCACAGGCTCACTTTATTCATTTTCAATAAAAAGCCTTTATCTTTTTATCTAATAATTCTTCAAATAATTGTGCTCCCCTCACCTCATATTTTAATTCCAATCATCTCTAGGCCATTTATTTCCCCTCTCACTACAGTCTCTTCAAGTCATCCTCAAATATTTAGAACACATAACTACACTGAGGCAGGCAGGGTGTGGCTTTATGATCTCCCACCTCCTAATTGACAATTGTGAAATTCTGAAAGTTTTTTTACCACTGAGTGTACCTACAAATGTGCACAGGACAAATGCCCCACAGCCCACTGTGATTTGAACTAAAATTTAATTCAAGAATTGAAACACATTCTTCACCTACAAGCATTTTGTTTTTCTAATGAATCTATCTTTAGGGTTTAATGCAGGAGCCAAATCTCAACTCTCGGGTCATTAAAACCCACAGCACATTTAGAGAGTTGGACAGGTGCTAAACCATGTCTTCTGGCCACATTCCACTTTCAGTAATGACAATTGGCACCTGCAAAATCCCTTCTGTGACACAGATATGAGCCCTGCAATTGTTTTGCCCTGTTTAATAGCTGAGATGTTGGCCTGCGGAGGCTGCCTCACACCCACACAGTGTTTAGTAGAACCCCTTTCTGATCATAGCCCTCAGGAAATGTTTTCTGAAGTATGGAAGCCCTCCTTCTCAGTCTCAGCACAAAACAAAGGAAGCTGAGGCACCAAAAAACCACCCTTTTTCCTGCATGGATCTCTGCTATCTTGTGTGGTTTTTTTAATATATTTTATTGATTTTTTACAGAGAGGAGGGGAGAGGGATAGAGAGTTAGAAACATCGATGAGAGAGAAACATCGATCAGCTGCCTCATGCACAGTCCCCACTGGGAATGTGCCCACAACCAAGCCCTTGACCGGAATTAAACCTGGGACCCTTCAGTCCACAGGCCGACGCTCTAACCATTGAGCCAAACCGGTTAGGGCAATCTCTGCTAACTTGACAATTACCTTTCCTAAGTCTCTCCAAACATAAAAGGAAGACTGTTGAAATCTGACTGTTTCTTCATAATTATGTTCCCTAACCTTAAAAGTGGAAATAGCTTAGATTTCCCAAGACTGGAACAGAAATCATCTGTGAAAAAAAAGCGTTGATATGGTACATCTCTATTGTTCAGCAATAAAAAGAAACAAGCAGATGCATGCAACAATCTAGATTAATTCCCAGAGCATTATGCCAAATGAACAAAGCCAATCTCAGAAGGTTGTATACTGTATGATTCATTTATGCAAAATTTTTGAAATAAAACTACAGAAATGGAAAACAGATTAGGATGGTTGCCAATGGTTAAAGAGTGGGTTGGGCGGGAAGATGGTGGGTGTAGTGTAACAGAGCATCAGGAGGGATCCCTGTGGTGATAAACTATTCGGTATCTTGATGGTATCAATGCCAATATCCTGGTTGTGATATTGTGCTATAGTTTGGCAAGATGTTACTACTGAAGGAAACTGGGTAAAGGGCACAAGGGACCTCGGTATTATTTCTTACAACTTCATGTGACTATACAGCAATCTCAAAATGAAAGTTTAATTTTTAAAAAAGAATTGGTTTGAAACAGAGAAGTTCAGGCTCTAGCTCAGGGTCTGCAATAAAAAGCACAAGCCAAGTTACTCAGCCTCTTTCATCTTCAGTTTCATCATCTGTGAAAAGGAGCTGGACAAGATCACCTCTCAGGTCCCTATGAGTGCAACAGCTGAGTGACTTCAGACCTGCTCTCATTCCACAATGCCCTTTGAAACAGCAGGGCCATCTAATTACCAGGCTACCATGGCAGAGTAGGGAGTTTACAGAAAGTCTCCATAAATACTATTTAAGAAACACAGCTTCTATTAAAAATAACATAAAGAAATAATTTGAAAGAAAAATCTTAAGGTGAATGCTCTTCTCATTATTATAGGTATGACTTGTTTTTGTTTTTTTTAAAAAGGTTTTATAGCCCAGCCAGTATGGCTCAGTGGTTTAGTGTCAACCTATGAACCAGGAGGTCATGGTTTGATCCCAGTCAGGCCAATGCCCCGGTTGTGGGCTTGATCCCCAGTAGGGGGTGTGCAGAAGGCAGCTGCTCAATGATTCTCTCTCATCATTGATGTTATTATCTCTCTCCCTCTTCCTGCCTCTCTGAAATCAATAAAAATATATTTTAAAAATGTTTTATAAACTAGTGTTTTATAAGCAGTATATTTTGTTTTCTATAAACCAAAAAAGCTAACCAGCATTTCTGCCATTTTCTTGACATTATATACCCACATCATCCCCTCATTTCCTGGTTTCTTTTCATTGTTAAACTATTCTTGTTTGTATTATGATACTCTCTGGGGAACCACAACACACAAAACAGGAAGTTCTTTAATATAACTTATAATTTTAGAAGGGAAAAACCCAAGCAACTGATTACAAAATGAAAATTTCAGTCAAATTGTTGTTTGGTTTTCTTCACCAAATAATGAGCATGCTTTTATTCATCAGGTAAACTAAACTGAGTAGTTTATTTAACATCAGACTTATCATCAGTGTTAAAATATCAACCAAGTAGTTTATTATATCCAATTATCAACCTTTACTATTTTCTGGGGGGGGGGGGGGGGGAAAGGGTCTTTCTCAAGGACCAGCAGTAAATATTGTTTACGAAAGCCACATAGAAGGAAAAATCACAAAACAAAATGCAGTTACCATCATCTGTATTTGTGAGAAATCAGAGAATGTTTTGGCTCATCAATCATGACAAAACTCAATTTAATCTTAGGTTACAATATCCAAATAATACAAGTGTATTATCATTATATCTACTAAACTTATACACAATCTGATTTACTCACATTTGATGACTTAGTAGCCACCATACAATTTTGCTCTGTCTCGAATAAGGCTAGGCATGACCTCATCTGCTATGGAACAGTGCTGAGAAGCAACTGGTTGTGATATTGTGCTAAATGACCTTGATAGATTTGATGGAAGCTATTGTGATCTTGTGAGATCACCTTTGTAAAGGGTGCCACTTTAAATTTTTTAAAACTCCCCACTATCAACTTAGTGAATCCATTTCTCTCTTAGTGATTCCTAGCCAGAAAATGGTCTCCCTGGCTTTCAGCAACTCATTTTTCCATCTGAAGTTGAAGGAGTGTTTTCTCCTAATGATTTTGTCTTCTCACTAAAATCTTTCACTGTCGTTAATTTTTTAAGATTCAGAAGCTTCTATGTTATTTTCAGAAGCTTTACACACTAGTTTTGTAAGGCCATTGCTATGTACCTATTCAACTTTTTACCACATTTTATATTTCCTCTATGTCAATCAAGAAGTTTGAAAACAAACATTATATAACTCCCATTATGTGTAAAGTGCATTTTTTTCACTGCATTTATTGTCTGAGTATGAAGAAATAGACTTCACTATTTCAAGAATTGATATTTATCTATTCCTATAAGATTTTTTCCAAAAAAAACTTTTCTATGCTTTTTCACCATGAGAAATTTTGCAAAAATAAGATTAGGCCATGACTTTTTTCCCTAGACTAGCCTTGATATGTCAGATTTAACATCATTTCAGGCATAAACAACACTAATAGAATTATAAGCACAGCATTTTAATGAAACCCATTATTTTCCACCAGATATATCTAGCTTCCTGATACCACTTTACGATAGGAAAGCAATTTTTTTTTAAGCATATGCCTCACTTAATTGTGTTTACTTGTGAAATTACTGTGCCTTTGCAAAGGTCACTGGATCAACAACAAGGGATCGCTGCAGCGGTTCAGTGTGAAGCACTAACAGAAAACTTTACTTGGCTGTGGGGTTTTAAGCAGACACCAAGGACCACAAAGCTTTATTACTTTATATTAGCCAGAATAAATACTTTAACAAATCTCTTCTTTAAAATGATTAAATCTCAAAATTATAAAGGATGCTTTTTAAAGGAAGATCTGACCACGCATCCCAGACTGGAAACACTTCCAGAACCTGCTGCCCTTCATTTAAACAGGAAAGGAGATGAAGTGTGTCTCAGATCAGAATACCTAAGGTGCTTCTATTAATTCAGATCCTGACCTAATCCAACCTGGTTAGACACAATTTTCATGGGATTTTTGTAATCATTGGGCATCTCCAACAGTTAGTCGTAAGTGAAGGTTATGAGTTTCCTCTCCACAACCCTCCTGAAAGCCAGTATCAGTCTGAATCCTAGCACACACACCAGCATTTCTCAGCAAACATGCAACAATCATACCACCAGTTTGGCAAAGTGCAATGGAGTTCCAGCTCTCAGACCTTCTACGTGCACCGATAGAACTTTCTGTGGACAGTTCACTGGAGGCAAAGGCAGCAGGATTCAGCTAAGTATCTAAACAGAGTCAGGAGATCAGGAAGTCTCCAAATTAGCAGCTGAAACAGGCCACTAAGGAATCAAGCTCTGGGTGCCATGTCTGAGGACGCAGACTTCTGGGCCTGCCATACATTTTAATACCTGTGTGGGCAAGAGCAGCGAGGGTCTCTACAACATTTCCAGAAAATCCACATGTAATGAAAACTACTAATTTCATCAAGAAATGACCAGTACTAATGTACATTAGTCAAATTATCAAAATGTCTGGTGTTATTTGAAAATAAATATATTTGAATGCCTCTAGGTTGTGGCCTTTTGATTAAATGCTAGCTAAGCTCTCTCCCCTGGAGTGTATATTTCTGACTAAGGCAACTAACCACAAGGGTAGAGATTCGAAGTAGCATACACACACATGTTCATATCACAAAGTCTCTGCTGAAGTATGTTAAAGAAAATACCCAAGACCTGCTGACTCAGGATATCTGGACTTCTGTACAATTCCTATATGATGCCTATGCACACTAGGATTTTGTGAACCACAGTTGCAGAAATTATAGAGGCTCTGAGGAAAACAGCCTACTTTTAGAATCCTGGATCCTCCACTTTAAAGCTATGCACGTTTGGAAAAATTATTTAAATCTATGATTCAGTTTTCTCATCTGTAGAATGGTCATAACAATGCCTAGCTTATGGGATAAGTGTAAGAGTTCATTTGGGTTATACAAATAAAGTTTTTTGGCACAATACTTTGTACATATTGTGATATAAATAAGTTTATATGAAATATCCTTAGTTTTCTCTTCTCTAGAAAACATATAACCTGGAAATGATCTGCTTTTTCCTATACCCCTTTAAGTTGGAGTACTCACCCTGAAAAAGCTGTCCTTCTTATGATCCAAGCAGGGAATTTTAGAACAAAACCATAATAGCTTTTGTTCTAAAAATAACTTCTACAAATGCTAAACTCACAGCATATATTTTTAGAGATCACATGATTGATTTGCTGTTACTTTTAATAATAACACAGAAGTATTATTTTTAATCCTCACCCGAGGATATGCCTACTGATTTTAGAGAGACAGGAAGGGAGAGAGAGAAACATATCAATATGAGAGAGAAACAGCTATCAGCCATCCCCTGTATGTACCCTGACCAGGGACCAAAACCACAACCTAGGTATGTGTCCCAACTGGGAACTGAACCCGCAACCTTTTTTTTTTTTTTTTGGTTTATGGATGATGCGCCAATTAATTGAGCCACTCACCCGGAGCTATAGAAGTATTCTTTACAGATGTTGTTGCAAAGTCAAATTTATACATTCTGAACTTTTGGGGGAGGGGGATCTGTTGTAAGATTATACATCCTATTGAATATCATCATCATCGTGTTGAATACAACAAATCAAGATATATTTGAATTCTTATTCTATCATGTAACCTATCTGCTCTCCTCCAACTTCATACCATCTGTAAATGTGATTAGTATACCTTTAATATTTTCAAGACTTTGATTTTACAAAATGTTGGACACACCATAATGTTCCAACCAAGTTGGAGTCATTACCCTTTGTGAGGGGTTATACTAGTGACTGGTCTCTTCCCCTGTTGTTGCATTCAACCAGTGGTTTCCCATTTTCCCATGAACAAGAATGTGTCAAACTCTTTGATACAGGCCATAGAATGTCATGCCTATTATACTATCTGTTCTGTCAGTCTATCATCAATTTTTACAAAGAAAATAAAAGTAAAATTAGTATGACATGAATTATTTTACCTTTACTTTTTAATTTTATTTTTCAATTACAGTTGACATTCAATATTATTATTTCATATTGGTTTCAGGTGTGTAGCATAGTGGTTAGACAACCATATAATTTACAAAGTGATCCCTCCAATATTTCAAGTACTAACCTGGCATCATACATAGTTATTATATTATTGACTATATTCCCTATGCTGTACTTGACATCCATGTGACTATTTGGTAACTACCATTTGTGCTTCTTTATTCCTTCACTTTTTTTTTATCCAGTCCCTCAACCCCTCTCCACTCTGACAACCATCAGTTTGTTCTCTCTATATATAGATGAGTCTGTTTCTGTTTTGTTTGTTTATTTTTTAATTTAGGTTCTGCACATAAGTAAAATCATATGGTATTTGTATTTCTCTGTCTGACTTATTTCACTTAGCATAATACCCTCTAGGCCTATCCATGCGTTGCAAATGGTAAGATTTCATTCTTTATTTATGGCCAAGTAATATTTCATTGTAAATATGTTTATCCACACATTTTTATCCACTCATCTATTGATGGGTACCTTGGTCAATTCCATGTCTTGGCTATTGTAAATAACACTGCAATGAACATAGTGGTGCAAATATATTTTTGAATTAGTTTTTGGATTTCTTCGAATATATACCAGAAGTGAAATTGCTGAGTCATAAGGCAGTTCCATTTTTAATTTTTTAAAAGAATCTTCATACTGTTTTCTGTAATGTATGCACCCATTTGAATTCCCACCAATAGTACCCAAGGTTCCCTTTTCTCTACATCCTCACCAACACTTATTGTTTGTTGATTTACTGATGATAGCCATTCTGACAGGTGGGAGATGATATCTCATTGTGGTTTTAATTTGTACATCTCTGATGATCATCTTTTCATATGTCTGTTGGTCAATATGACATGATTTCTTTTTTATTAAAATATGTTTGGGGTAGGAAACCCCAGTTTTTGTTTCTAAATAAGGAGTATGTTTTAACTCATGTACCAAAAAATAATTGGTAGTGGCTGCCTAGAGCACAATGTTGACAATAATTCTAGGTCTTGTCCATACATAATAGTCAAGAATGCCATGACCGATTATTTAGTAATGTCTTTCATAGATATAAAAGATAAGAAAGTGGTAGCACTCTTGGAACATGTTTACATGTCGTCCTTGAACTGGATTTTGAAAATCTAGCCCTTAATTTACTGGATTCTAAAACCTTATCTGGCCTGCCATTTATAGAGTCCATCTTCTTCCTCCTGTAGACAGAATGACATATACTAATTTCCCAGCATGCCAATGTCTCTGATTTTTCATAATTCTTCAAGATTGGTGAAATGTCTCAGTGATATGATTTGTGAGTTTCTTTAGTACTTTGGGATGTAATCAATCTGGATGAGGAGAGTTTAACTCATTTATAGCAAGAAAAGTGTTCTATTATAATGTTTGTTTTTATATTTTATCATTCCTATCACTATTTATTCTCTCTTCCACAAGAAAAGTGTTCTATTATAGTATTTTCAACTATATCGGAATTCTATTGTTATTATTTTTGACAGTTTTCAGTTAAATGATTGGCCTTTATGGCAGATTTTATTTTCCAAGGATAGCCATACTTCCATCCCACATCCTTTATGTATAATGTGACCTTGACATTCAGCAAACCTCAATAGATCTTTGTAACTCCCTCAAACTGATAGAATATGATAGAAGTGACATTGTGTGACTTCCAAACTAGGTTATTAAAATAACACACACTCCCAACTTACTCTCTTGAGACATTCACTCTTGGAACTCAACTGCCATGCTGTGAGGAAGCCCAAATTATTCCATGGGAAGAGATACATAAAGAGGTCATATAAATGTATTGTAGCCAACAGTCCAATTGTGGTGTTAGCCAGCAGCCTTTATCAACTATCAGGCATGTAAACAAAGAAGCTTCCAAATGATTACAGCCCAAAATAGTAGACTCACCTTCAGCCTTCAAATCTTACTAGCTAAGGCCCCAGACATCACAAAACAGAGAAAATTGTTCCTGCTATGCCCTGTTTGAATTTCTGAACTACAAGATCCATAAGCATAATGAAAAGGCTGTTTTATGCTACTACATTGTGGGGTAGTTTGTTTCACAGCAATAGTCAATGGGACAATCTCTTTGACAGAATAGACAAATGCAAAACAGAAATTCTCTCTTTAGATATGTTTCTCAGTTACTGTCTGCATCGGAAATGCTTGGAATGCTTGTTAAAATTGCTATTTCTACGCGCACACACACACACACACACACACACACACACACACACACACACTGGTCTAAGAGCAACTATCCAAACCTAAAGGATGGTGGAATCATAGGACTGGAGAAGGCCAGAAGTAAACATGTGTTGAGAGTGTTGAGTGCCCTTTATATTAAGGCAACCTGAGCATGGATGAGAAATCAATACCTGACCACTCCAGAAACAACTGGCACTGTTTCAAAAGTTATAGTTCCAAAATTCAAATGCTGTATTACTGAGATTACATTAGAATCAGATAAAAATAAAATAATGTTATTTCAACTAGAAATGATGATGAAAGAAAAAAAAAGTTGCTGTCTGAGACCACAATAACATCATTTTTTAAAAAAATATTATTCTGGCTCCCAAATTCTGGGCTTTCTCTTGGCCACTCATTGATTGTTTAGGAAGGAACTGTCCAGCACCACTGTTTCCTGAATGAAAAGTCAATGGAGGAAATCCTGGGACAGCCTCCCACATGTGTTGTAGGACTGAACTCCTCCCTTAGAGAGAAGCCAAGGCCCTTAGTCATATAAACACCATAGTGAGCCACAGCCCCACAAGCATGAATTATGCTAATGCCACAGTCAACAAATGATACAGAATGGGGACAGTCTATTCAACTTGTTTGCCAACTAGAACTTCATAATCCCTGAAACATAAGGGACTTTAAAAGCTTATCTTTTCAAAAAACTGGAAATCATACTCTCAAAGTATTTCTTTTGCCTACTTACTAGGTTCAAAGAAGAATCTAAAATTCTGCTCTGTAAAATAAGAATGATAGATGATGATTGCCAGGAATCCTTCAACATTAACAATTGTGTGAGCATAAATTTGCCTGCTTCTTTGTAAGTAGTTATTTGTTGGAGAGGTATTAAAATTATTTTTCCTTTTTCTAAAATTTAATGACCGAAAAAGTAGTTTTGAGAGAATAAGAATCTTGCCATTAATGCTATAGACTCATCCTTAC
The DNA here is from genome assembly GCF_951640355.1 of Cnephaeus nilssonii. Taxonomy (NCBI): domain Eukaryota; kingdom Metazoa; phylum Chordata; class Mammalia; order Chiroptera; family Vespertilionidae; genus Cnephaeus; species Cnephaeus nilssonii. Next base: position 71,204,681 of record NC_137072.1, on the reverse strand, counting down.
AAAAAGTAGAGACTGACTGGATGATTGCTTATTAAATGGTGATCATGCTTCAGATGTTTTTGAATTAGCATATTTTAAGATCAGGTTTATAGCTTTTCATAAATCCATTTTCAGGTTGATATTTTTAATAAAGAATGTTAAGGAAATAGAATGTCTGTGCAGACAGTAATTCAGATAACAAGTTATTGGACAAGGCGCTACAGAAGATTTAAAAATGCAATAAGATAAAGGCAAAACATGCTCCATATGCCCCTGTCAATGAAACATCTGGACCACTGCATTCATCATATTTTTTCTTTTGCTAAGCAGCTCTGCAACTTACATTTTCTAAATAATAAATTATAAAGACCAACCCAAATTTTTCATTTTCTGGCAAAACTTATTTCTGTTCTTTTTTGTCTGCAAGCATTTTTGTCCTACATTCCATACATGGTTCATTTTTGTTCATATAAAAGACAACATATTTTATATTTTGACTCCTATCTTCTGTAAAGGGTGTTATTTATTTAGATTTGTTCCTTTGGATTCCAAGTATGCAAGATGAGATGATCAAATGGTAACCATGGTGACAGAAAGCAGAGTTCAAATATTAGCAGGGTCATGTCATTCTTTCCCACAGTGCAAAAACTCACATTCTAAGACTAATCCCCAGTATCTAAAAATATATCTCCAGACATCTCATGTTGCCATTTATGGGAAAATACTACTGAAGCAGTTAACTAATGTTTCCATTGCAGAAAAAGAATCCCTGGTTGGTATAGTAAGAGAACCCAGTTTTAGGGAACTGAAATGACAAAGGCAAAGGGAGCACTCTCTTCTCTTCCAGAGTAATTTTTGAAGCTTAGAGCTACTCCTGAGCCAATAGGAATGAAAAACCAGATCCAGATACGGCCTACCATAAAAACAGCAATGACAATGAAATAACCCTATTTGACAGTACTTATGATATATCTGCATACACACTGGTAAAGTGGTCACTAAAGAATTTCTCTGACTAGGACTTTCTCACCAACCAGTCAGCTACTATTTAACTACTTGGTTCTATAACTGGCTGAGACCCAAGACTATCTGTGGCCTCAATTGCACCATAGAGTAGCTGGTTCATGGGCTGACTGTGCACATGGCCATGCTCTGTCTGCCCCGGGTCATGTGTGAGAGACAAGGATGATGCTTTTCCTTATGCCCACTTTAAAGTTCATAATGAGAGGCTCTGTTTTGATTTGATCCTTGGACTTCAGATTAGGAAAGTTTTGAATGACAAAAACAGCAACCAAAGTGACCATAAAAATCTTAGTTTACTTGCAAAAAATACAATTATTAAGTATCCAGTCTTGTTGCTTAAACAAGCTTGACACAGCTAAAATTTTAAATGAAGCTTTACTAGTTTATTATTTTATCAATCTTAATTAAGCTTGTGTTTTTTTAACCTCAGCTCCTTAGATATCCCAAATTTCTATCACCAGTTCTTCCCATGCTCTGATTCTGAAACTGAATTAAAATCATTTCTATTGCACAATTATTATCAACTACTGTATAGTATAATGTTATACATTAGATTCTCAGACCTTATTAAGCTTACAGTTGAAAGTTTGTGCCCTTTTACCAATTTCTTCCTATCCCCTGACAACCAGTTTTCTACAATCTGTTTCTAATAGTTCGATATCAAATCATCACATTGAACACTAACTAACTTACAATTTTATTTGTCCATTACATATCAGTAAATCTGGAGGGGAAAAACTATTTCTTTTTCAGCTTCATTGGACATTAAGAAAGAATGTTCCCTCTATTCCAGCTCCTGGGCCTTACTTTCAAACTTAGGCCATGTATCTCTAGATAGTAACATTTACCTGGTTTCCATTTACAGGGACTTCCTGGCTCCCAGCTACAGGGCATGTTTCTATTCTCTCTGGCTCTTTTCACAGTGTTTAAAACTTGCAAGTGCTTCTACCATATGTATAGGAACAACCTAAGACTGACTCACAACAAAGACTGGTGAAATGTCTATTATTTAGCAATGCAATGTTTATAATGTTATATATTGTAAATAAGTGTGTGCGTGCACATGCTCATGCAACAGGAACTATACAGAGGAGCTTGACGTAACCAGGTCGAGAATAAACCTGACGTGATGGACTAGGAGTAAACAAGACAGAGGGCTGGAGACTCTTGTGCAATTCTGGAAGAACGGATTGGTGGTGCAAGGGAAAACAAGCTATTACGAAGTAACTGGAAAAGTCATGTGCAATGTGATGGCTACAGGGAACTTTCTTCAGATAAAGATAGCAAGCTGGTTTAAGCATATGACCACACACGTATAACTTATCTTCCTAAAAACAGTTTGTACTGTGAGATGTTTTCACAGTACCGAAAGTAGTTTTGTGATCTAGCAAGGTAACCAAATGGGAACAATCACAAGGAACTGAGATCGTGAGAAACTGTGCATTCTCAAAATCTCTGCTCCAGGAAAGAAACTTGGGAAGTTTTTTGCTGTGGGCAACCACAGCAAAAAATCTACAAGCAGAAGAACTAGGGGTTTTTCTGTTTAGAAAATAGGGCACATTTAGTCTGAGATCATTTTTTGAGGGATGACAGTATGTATTCCAAGTTGTTGAGTTTAAAGCAAGGGATGTGGCTCTAGCCTAGGGCAAAGCTTGAAAGCACCTACCTTCTTCAGTTAGCCGAACACCTATGACTGAGGTGTAGGACATGGCAGATTCCTCGGAGGGCCAGCTCCGTGACCCAGGCAGCCTGGCCCTGAGACAGCTAGATGTAAGCACAGTCGCTCTACTTCCACAAAGACTGGAATACACCCTGAGAACTTGCAGTGCCTTCTGTTTACCCAAAGATTCGAGTCAGCTCCTTTCTCTTTGCCAAGCTCTAGTTTAAGGCAGTGAAGTCTTGGAATTCTAACATAGAGATATTAGAGAGATTTACGGCATAGTGCTTTTTGTTCTCTACTCAAAATAATATTAAGTAATTATCAAATATCTCCAGTTCTCATTTTTCAGCCCTCTGCTGGTGAAATGTCTTTCCTTGAATTATTTAAAGAGGTTTGCCCTTCAGCAATCTCTATAGACATCGCCAGGTTTCTTTTTCCCTATAGGCTAGATGACATGTCTCCCTCTTCTATATCAAACATGAGTGACAGTGATGAGATCCCATTTTAACTCTTCTCATCTGAGGGCTAAGAGGTGGGACTTCCTCTATATCTAATACTATATCTAGAAATATCAAGGAGTAGCAAATGACATGACATGGAGAAAGATACAACGATTTTGAAAACGCCATGCCTTTTTTCCTTCCTCTATTGTTAGTTATATAAATGATAGCTTAGGAATGCACCAGCCCACGCCTTGGGGTACTATGCAATCCCATGAGAGTTTACCAGTCCATATATTTTTCAGATGAAAGAAGAATTGTCACAAGTCAATAAAAGATTTAAATTCCTGAAGCAGAATTGTCTATGGTCTCCTGGCATTCTAACAATGGATATATTAATTTATGACTGAATTATTTACTTGAATGGATTGTGTTTTGCCAGCAATACGACAGAGATGGCAGTGCTTTCAAATATGTCATTTGCTCTCCCTCCCTACACTTTGGCCTCATTGTGGTTAGGATAGAACCCTGGCCTGGGTCTCCTAATGGCTGTAAACAGATGTGAAGTGTGTCCCTCTCCATTTGAAGTGCTTAAAAGTAGGTGAGTTTTCCATACTGTCCCTCCCTATGCATCAGCAACCCTACAGAGAGCTGGGATTCCCGAACCACAAAGGGGTGGGATGGTACCCTGGAGCACCAGGCAATCTGAACTGGACTGTACGTGAGCAAGACACACACCAATGACAGTTCAGCATCCATTTATTCCTGATACGTAGTTTATCCTAATTTGACAAATTCAAAGGGAAGTAAATTTTACAAGTTTATTAGTTACTGCCCCACGTGGTGCTTTTGTGTGTTTGCATGTGACTAACTCATTTCAACTTCAAACTCAAGTATTCCCAGTGAACAAAGCCCAGGTTGGAATCCAGGTTCTGCCACTAGCTGTAGGACCTTGGGTGGGTTACTTAACTCCACAAGCCTTAATGTCTACCTCTGAAAAATGCAGTTAATAATATTACTTAGTTCATAAAGTTGCTGTGAGGATTAAATGAGTTAACATACAGAAAGTACTTTGAACAGATCAAAAGCACTTAATAGATATTACTTTAGATTTTCATAATAAAATTTTAGTCATGATGTTCTTTAAAAGAATTGACTGAATCTGATATCACTATTGTGGGTTAAGAGGAGATGGTAGTGATAATGTTACAGAAAACCGGAGAAGAACCAAGCAATACTTAGAGAGATGGAGTTACATTTATTACGCACGGGTCCAGAGGAAAATGTCTCTCAAATTCTGGGCCCCAACATGGAGGAATTTCCCCTATTTATATGTTTTTACCTTCTTTGTCTCCCAAATATGGGGTGTTTCCGGTCCCCTTTGCAAGTTCTTAAAGAGCCCCTATGTGCTGGGGCCTTGAGGCCTCAACCAAAGGCTTGGCCTGGTGCCAGCACTGATAATTTCATCCGGGGAAGGTTTAATGGCCTCTCTGAAGTGGGAGTAGTCTTATTTCCCTTATTATTTAAGCAAGCAAGCATTTACAGAAGCCAAATAGCAGGATTAAAATTTCAAACAGCAGTTTTTATATAAGATGGATGCTTCAATGCCATGGCCAAAGGTGATGGTTGTCAGATTGAACATGGCAGAAGTTGGGGTGGCTGTGATTGTGATGGGGGTGGACTGTGTCTATAGAAGAGCCAGTAGGTTTTTAATCTTGAGAGCATAAACCTTGCTAGGAAACTCACTCAGAGTGTGAGGCCAATTTCATTTAGCTCCATTTTTCTACCTTGACTTCAGTGGCAGATGCCCTTTGAAGGACTGTGACAAACATCACCCACATATTTAGTAAATTCCTTCCCCTAATCCTTTAAGAAAAGATGGAATGTGCTGACTTCAGAGCTGTGGGCAGCATCAGTAAGTGGAATGAAATGTGTCCATTTTCTGGTTTGGAGCAGAAGCCACAGTTGTCTCTCCTCCCTCTAACCCAAGTTATACAAAAGCTGAGGGACAGGGCTGCTGTGGAGTCTCAACCAAGTCAAAATCAAGGACAAGTATGGTGGCATTGTCACTGTCACTGACCTGGCATTGACTGGCGGAGTATCCTCTTTCAACCTCTAGAAGTAAATTTCTATCAAGAAGGTGGTAGCACTTGGGATATAGACATAAAGCACCCCTCATAAGTGTCAGGTATTAATTAAAGAATAAATCAAAACCATCAGCTATTATTTTTAAAACTTTTAAAAAAATTAAAGGCCAACCAAGTATGGAGGAAACATGTGGGAGGCCAGGAGATAAAGATTGCTTATGGGAAGAAACTTCATACCTTAGAGAAGGCAGCCATCTGGAAATTCCATTTGCGTATCTGAAGAAGAACTATGAAGCTGAAAAAGAAGAGTAATAGGACTGTGTGATGAAGGGATTAAGTTAATGTTTTCCTGACAACAAAACAGCAGAACAAATTAATTTCCTCTTTCCCCTTAAGACCTGTTTCAGGAAACAGGATTTCTTCTCTCCTCTCCTTCCCAGTTTGTTCAATACAATTAGCAAACAGTACAAGGATAGAAAGCACATTCTTCTATGGCGGGTGACTGGAGAGACACATATGTCAAGGGGAAGAACAACTCAGAACTATCCTAGTCACAGTGTGTTAGTAACTTCCCTTTTGTTTACAGAAAGCTGGCCATTTTTCATGAAGAGGAATTTCAAAAGCCTGTCTCTTCTTGTTCTTTACTGAAAATTGCACAGCCAATGAATGATTCATCAATGGGAGACAGGACAGGTTGTTAATGTTAGTTTCCTCATTTTGCAAATAAGGTCCCGGAGCATAAGCAATCATAGATTTTTAGTTACAGAACCAGGACTAGAACACCACTTTCCTGACCTCTGTCTAATGTACATTCTTTCTCTTAGGGCATATCTGAAAACAAGCACTTGTTCGTTCACATCTGATCATAAACTCAGATATGAAGTCTCAGATTTCCCATGTCATATGTAACCTTCTCAATCTTTGCTGATAAATGCAATTGCAGCATTACAGCCTCCAAAAGGCAGGTGGGCATGGGGGGCAGAGTTATGTAAATGCAGGTATTTCTCGTACACTTGGTTGCCAGGATCCATTCCTGGAGTGATTAATTTATTCAACAGGTGTTTATTGAGAGCCAACTATGTGCTAGATACTATTGTGCTGGATACTTGAAAGAATCTAGCCAAAATTAATAGCAAACAGTATACGTTTTACTCCTATGAGTAGGATGCCAAGTTTTCTGTAAAAGAAGCTAAGCCTCACCCTGGCTGCTGTGGTTATAGTAACTGGAGAGAGCATTGGCCCATGCCCCAAAGGGTCTCAGGTTTGATTCCCAGTCAAAGGCATGTACCTGGTTGCCACCCCCCTCACTCCTCAAAATATCCTGATGTGAGGATTTACCAAAAAAAGAAGCTAATCCTTTTTTTTGTTTGTTTAAATAAAAGGTCTGGGAAGGGAAAAAAGGAGGCGAGAGGAGGGGGTAAATGAAAATACATATTTGGGTGAGCACTGATCTGTGTGCAACATCACATTTGAAAACTCTAACCAGTCAGCTCACTAAATATGGTAGGATGACCACATGATACTAATGTACCCAAGACTAACTGAAAGGCAAGATTTGAAACTAAACATGCATCATTAGATTGTCTCAGAAAGACTCATTGAGCCTACTTGGCATTGCCTCAGGCAAGGAGTAATAACAAGATCTTACTTATTTCACCTCCTCACCATGGTTCATGAAAGAAACACAAGGTAAATAAAAGGTGGAGGTGGGTGGGAAGAGATCAACCAAAGAATCTGTATGCATATATGCATAACCCATTGACACAGACAATAGGGTGGTAAAGGCCTGGGGCGAGGAGTGGAGGCAGGCTAGAAGAGGTCAATGGGGGGAAAAGGAGAATGTGTAATACTTTCAACAATAAAGATTTTAGATTAAAATAAAATAAAATACTTTTTTTTTTTTCAAAAAAAAAAGAAAAAGCAAATTTTAAAATCACCCAGAAGATCTAAGTCACAAGAGGACAAACTGAAATAGCTGCGAGGCAGACTTGTATTTTCCCCAGGACTGTGCATGTCCACATCCTAAACCCGCCAGTGAGCAGCTTGTCCTCCCTGCCCGTCTTCTGATCAAATCTCTGCTGACACAAAGGAGATTGACGTGAAATGCAGGGAAAAATACCTGCCTGGAATGGGTTTCTAATCAGATGTTTTAGATGCTACCAGGAAGCTGTAGATGCATCATGTGCCTTATGGTGTTCCAGAAGGAGGGAAGCGCCAGCTTCCTGTCCGAGGGCTCTTCAGGCCTTTAGTAGGTAGTCAGTAGCCCACAGAGCTGAGGTCCCTGGAGTCCCCCACCATGCCCTGGGCTCATTAATTCTGTCCACTTCTGCCTGAGGCAGGAAGCAGGATTACTAACAGCACTTGAATCAAAATATTATGGATAACAAGCTGCAGTGACTGTCAGGTATAAACAATGGTATAAACAAAAGAATCTATCATTAGATGTTTAAAAACATCTTAGAAAGCAAAGGAGGAAATCTCATACTTTAGAAATAAAATCCTCTTATATTCCAAATCCCATTAGAATCAGTTCCTAGAAAAGTCCACCAGGACTTTCTTCATTCACAGCGTTGGTGTGATCAACAAACACATCCTCAGCTGAGTGTGGGCACTGCCTCCTGCCAGCCACCGGGAGACACTGAGGCCTTGCAGAGGACATGCACTGGCAGAGCTATTTGAAGATGACAGATAACAAAGCATCTATGAAATATATTGAAATGGCAAAGGGCTGAAGATAAGGAGGCCCATTATGAGGTCATTTACTAAACCAGGCATAAGTGTTAAGGACTTACGAATATTTCACAATTTACCCTGGCCAGTGTGGCTCGGTGTTTGGAGCATCGTCCGGTGCCTGGAAGGGTCATGGGTTCAAGTCCCAGCCAGGTTGCAGGTTTGATCCCCGGTTGGGAGCATGCATAAGGCAATCGATGTTTCTCTCTCGTCTCTCTCTCTCTCTCTTCCTCTCTCTTCCTTACTAGAATCAATGGAAAGCACATCCTCTAGTGAGGATTTTAAAAAATTTTAAATTTTCAAGAATATTTCACAATTTAAAATCAAATGCATACAATCACACAGGCTTTACAGAAAGGGACTTAGTTGAGAAAGTAAAGGAAGAGCAACTTTTTCTAATTCGTCCACCCACAGGGGATGCTTTTTCCTAATCCCAGCAAAGGAAATTCATGTGCTAGCAAGAAGCCTGTTTACAATTAAAACACACAAACATCATATACACACAGAGAAGTATTTGCACCAAGTAGTTAGCAGTGGAATGGGGGGAAGCCAAATGAGAGAAAGGTTTAAATTGGCATTAATAACATCTGCCCCCAACAATATAGCAAAGATATAAAAGTTAGAATGTTAAAATATGTTAAATGATTCTATCTCATTTATGGTTTAATGAACCTCATTTAATTCAAAAAGAGTTGTAGGATGGGGTCATCTAGATTTTTAAAATATTCTTGTTAATAATATTACTAAATCTATAAAATTTGTATAATCTCTAACTTGCAGAGCTTGTGACCATGTGAAACATAACTGACCAGAAAACCAAGTGAAGAGAGCTTTATTCCTTCTCTGATAATTCAGAAACACTCAGAAGCTTTCAAAGCTTCAGGTGATTAGTGGGAATATCTACAATTACCATATGTGCTATGAAAAAAGAATTGGGCCGAAACCGGTTTAGCTCAGTGGATACAGCGTCTGCCTGCGGACTCAGGGGTCCCAGGTTCGATTCCGGTCAAGGGCATGTACCTTGGTTGCGGGCACATCCCCAGTGGGGTGTGTGCAGGAGGCAGCTGATGGATGTTTCTCTCTCATCGATGTTTCTGGCTCTCTATCCCTCTCCCTTCCTCTCTGTAAAAAAATCAATAAAATATATTTTTTTAAAAAAAAGAATTGGGCATTTTATTCTCTCTGGTTATTTTAATGTCCTCATCCTTTAATTTATCATTTCTTTTGTATGAATGTACATGTACACACACACACACACACACACACACGCTCGCACGTGCATGCGACTAAACCTGTAAATACTCCCCTTAGAGCTCTTTATAATATTGTTTTCAGATGTGACCTTTGCAAACAGCTTACTCAACCAAAATTAGATCAGAATGAAATCTGAAGGATATTCCATCCTTTATTCTTTTAAATTAGCCAGGAACTAACTCTTCAATATTTATGACCACTCACTGAAAATACATGATTGTTCTATTGGGAAAATAAGGTTGCCTTGAGGAGAGCTGAAAAAAATCTGATTTGAAAGTTCAAGTTAATAACCTCCACAATTCTAATAGGGCAATGTTGTAAATGAGACCTAAGTTAATAGGTACAGCAAAAGGATGACCTCTGTGGATTCCAATTAGAATAAGCATATCAAGGATGGGGACCCATACCACAGTTATGGGTGGGAGGCATGGCTCATGTCATGAATGGGAAACAAAATTAAAAGCTGAATATAAACAAAGTATTCCTTTCTTGCTTATTCTCTAAAATCATTATTATCTGAAGTATAAGAATTGTCAAAGGTTTAAATAATTCTTGAAAGAAGCTCAAAGTATTAATGGTGACTAGAACATGACTATTCAAGATCTATAGACTCAAATATCAGCTCCATTATTTGTAAGTTCAATGATTTGGCCTCGTTAGTTAATGTCTCTGAGCTCCAAGTTTCTTATCTGAAAATGTGTCTATTAATATCTAACTTATAGAATATGCAAAAATGCCTAACATAGACTTGCTGACTGGTACATGGCAGATGCTCAATTGCTCGTTTTCTTCTTCCTCCCCTTCCTTCTTAGATATTTAAGGATTACCTTAGAGAGTACCAGTGTATTCAGAAATATGGACACATAGGACATTTCTCCAGGAGTAACTGCTTTTTTTTTTACCAACAGTTTAATTGTGTGTTTTAGCGTAGCATTTGCCTTGTTAATAATTATATATGTAAGATAAAACATGTTATATAAGTGAACTTGATGGTCCCATAAGGCAGTGTGGCTTCGTATATAAGACTGGGCTCCCAGACCATACTACCTGGGTTTGAATTCAATCTCTGCCACCTGCCAGCTGTATGACCTTGGAAATGTTGCTTAATCATTCTCTGCTTAAGTGGTCTTAGCTGCAAAATGGAGATTAAGAAAAACATTTTCTCTTAGATTTGTGAAAATTAAATGACCTAATCCATAAAGAAATTTAAAATAGTGCTTTATACACAACAACAGTTACATTGAATATAAAGCCATTATACTAAAAATTTAACCCTAGAAAACAAAGAAGTTCATGGTGATTTTTCACAATGAAGGAGTACACTTCCATTATCGAAGAAGTTTTCATTAGGATTCCATCAGAAAGTGAATCAATTTTCAGTTTGTTGACTAGAAGGGTGCCTGGAGTAGCAGCAGAGTGCTTAGCATAGATGCAAGTCATCAAGAATGTGGATTAATTTTTGTGCCCACTACGTACAAGGCCCTTGACAGTATCTCAGCTCCTAACTCCTCATTGTTTGGAGAATTCCCAGGAAGAAACTTATAGAACATGTGTCATCTTACATATATAATCCACAATAGAAGTTTTCATTACTGTGCACTTATTTTAATGTAAAATGAGCTTGTTCCTCTAATAAACGTGAAGGGTTCTATATGACGAGGAATAATCACACTCCTCCAAGTGTTGGAGTCAAACCTCAGGAGCTATTAGTAGGATTCTTGACTAGGTAAATTTCAGGGAATGCTGATATTTGACTGAATCAGTCAGAGCTCCTCCAGATTAGGGTAGCACACCAAAAGTGTCACTTTTGAGTTTCTGCAACATGCTTCTTCAGGGAAGCGGGAGGGGGTTCCACAAACTCTTGAACGCTAGTGAGATAACAAAGCATGTTTTCATTAGACCTCATGACAGCCCCAAAGATTAGCCATGGAAAGCCATTTTCATTAGAGGAATAGAGAGAAGGCAAAAGAAAGGCTGTCAGAGTTTCCTCTGATGACTGGTATGGCCAGGCTGGGCCCTCAGCAAAAAGCCAGGTAACTGCTGCTACCACCTCCTTGCCTTTCTGTTCTGACAAACACTGAAAGAGCCTGTCTGTCTCCTATTCTCTTCATTTTCTTCCTCAGCCTCTCATGACATAGGAAGGCAGTATGTATTATTACGGTTTGTTCCAACTATGAAGCTATTAACTCCCAACTCCAAATCTATGTGCCCTGCTCTACTCTGGTACTGGTGCTGGGATTGTGAAAATGACTTTCTTCCTTGGCCAGCTATTCCTGATAGGGTCTAACCAATAGGGGGCACTAGAGGGAGTCTGGGAGGCTGGGAGAAGGTTTTGTTCTTCCTGTTGCTTGCTGTTTAGGTCAGCATCCCTCAGCAATGGCCTTTTGCCCAGGTAGAGGCAGCTGGTCCCAGGCTGCAGCATCTTTTGTTGGAATCACCTTGCCTTCCTCAGAGGTCTGCGTGTAGGTCTGCGAGAAATCTCCTCCCAACTTCCAGGGTCTCATCACCCCAAATGCTTCCCTTGGCTTACCCAGTGTGGGGACTGACTGTTTCCTGCAATTACCATCTCTGTGATTTCCTAGTGACCCCCTTTTCAGTTTTCCAACAATTGTTTAACCAGTTTCTTATGTTGAAACATAGAGTAAGACGTCTGCTTTCTTTGATTGACCTACTATGTCTCATAGATGCAGGAAACATCTAAACCTGTAGATAATTGTTATGACTTTATTTGAACCAAACTGACATTTACCAAAAAGCAAGATCTCAGGTGGTCCAGAGAATGACAGTTTTAGTATCTTGTATAAATCTGTAATTAAGAAGGGAACACAAGGAAGCCTACATGAAGGTGTGAGAAAACAAGGTGGGGGATTGGATTACAGGAGAGTTAAGATTCTATACTCTCTGGAGGGTGGTTATGCTTCAAAGAGGCATTTCAAAGGTGTGATAACCTAGATGCACAAGAACAACAGACAGGGTTTGCCTAAAGCAAAGATACATTTTTTTACTAAAGAAGTTATATATATATGCCTGAGGCTGACTGCCCACCATGACCTGCCCAGCTAGGAACCTATGATCAAATCACTCTGTGAGGTTACTTTCAGTTAGATTTACTACAGTACCCTATTCACCCACAGTCTGCTCTAAACACTTAGGGAAAATGGAAGCAACAACATGAAGTAAATGAAATCCATTCCTCATCCTTTTCCATAGTTCTATCTGTGCCATCCTCTCTCCTACATGAATAAGCAAGTTACTCAGCAAAACTGTTCATTTCTAATTAAGTTGTAAGCTAATAATGGCTTAAAATGTAAACTCTCATGTTACTGACATTTTCCAAAAGTTTTTGAAAATTATGTTTTAAATTAAGTTTAAATAGAAATGTTCAATCAATTTCAAATGTTTGGCATTGAGTTGGACACTATCAAGGAGACAAATAGATTAGAAGGGTGGCATACAATAATGTCCCTGTCCTCAAGGAAATGTGCTTGAGGGAGAAAAAGTCAATGTACACACATTAATAAAAGGAATATATAACACATAATATAATTATAAACTGAGTTGGATGGTGCAGACCACAAATGCATTATAAGATGAGAAGTAGAAGAGTTCGTTGGGTGTCAAAGTAACTGGGAGGACTTCGCAGTAGATTATGATGGATTTTGATGGAAATAGGGAAAGAGTATTGGAAAAAAACTGTCCAGACTGGGAAACAGCATGAACAAGGGTAGGGAAATGGAACACTAGACTTTGATATGCATATCCAAAGTTACCAATAAATGTGAACTTGCCAATATATAGATTTGCCATATAGTTTTTCCATATAGATTCTCCTAGGTTTGCCACCAAAGCAGAACTCAGATTCTGATGAACTTATAGTCAAATCAACTGGAATTCCATTTGCCACTTAGAAGGAGCCTCTGTGAAAATCAGACTCAAGTGTCACTCAACTGTGGTCATTCAGAACCACACTCTCTCATTTTTACCAACAGCTGGGGATTTGATATTTGGGATTAATGTTCTGGTAATCCTTTTGATTGACCTGGCGGTTTGTCCAAGAAGTTTCCATCCTTCAGAAATGACTCATTTAGGAAAGCAAATAGGTCTTAGATATGCCCCATTTCCTTCCAAGGAGTGTACTTGGATAGTGTGGAGGGGATGTTGAGGAAGTGAGTCCAGTGACTTTATCTGTACTTTTTTTCACTTGTATGAAGAAAACATACAAATGAATCATGTGAAATGTATCTACATATGAAAGCAATGTATGAAAACCCATTCTTTTACAAAAAACTAAATTATAGTTTTATTATTCTCTGCAACAAAAACAAACAAACAAACACAAAAAACAACAACAACAAAAGAAACAATTCAGACACAAATACCAAATGCAAGTGCTTGTTAGAGAAACCTGCAGGATCTTAATTAGAATAAAATCTCTAGAATCAGTATATTTAAAACAAAATACAAATTGTATCATTAATTACCAAAACTGACCACTAATCAAGTTATGACACTATACCTGGTTAAAATCAGGTTTTAAAATGGGATTTTTAAACAACTTTTGTAAAGTTTCATAAGGAATGAAGCAGATAATGCATCCGCTTCACCAAGCACATTTATAAACCAGTGAGTTCAAGTGGTAGCAGCATTCTTCAAAGTATAAACAAGGAGATAATAATAGACTTAAATCCTGACCTTTCCCATAAAAGCAACCATCCTCTCCTGGGCCCCTACCCTTCTCTAATTTACAGTAATGTAATCCATATGGAAGAAGTCAGTATGTGTTTGGGAACCAACTGCTCCACTTTCTTTTCCATCACAAAAGCCAGTTGTTCTTCAGAACCATCCATCAGGATCACATTACACTCTGAAGCATTAAAAAAGGGGGCCTGAGCTCAGACCTCCTGCTGAAAAGTTAAGTTGTCAGTTGTTAGGCAGAAAATCAATCAGAAATACATTTGAGACAATGGCACTCTGCCTGGAATTACCCTGGGCTAGAAAACATCAACCCAGAGGCAAAAGAATTCTAATGGTTGGAGATACTCACATGTCTTAGACAAGGCAGATCAATTTATTTAGATACCTGTTCGAAACGGAAATATGCTGGTGCCAAGTCTTAGGTTTACATACAATCATAGCAGAACATTTGCAAAGTTTTCTCAAAAGGATCAAAATAGTCTATTCCTCAACATGTGCCAGTACTTCAAAAGTGTTACAGATTGCTTTAACTAACTTACATTCCTATCCCTAGATCTTACGAAGGTACAGTTTGGGTAATTTATCACACTTTTGCAAATGTTCATGGAAAACACTTCGGTAGCCAGTATTACCACAAACCCACCATAGCCCCTTGCTGAGTGAGTGGGAGGCAGGCAAAAATCCTGGGCCACACTTTACATATAGACTAGTCTTACTTCCAAAAATCAGGCCTTGACCCTTAAGAGTAATAATATCAAAAGTAATAGTTACCATGATTTGAGCACTTAGGTGTCTTCTATCTTAGTGCTAAGGCCTTTACATGCTCCTATAACCCTCCCAACAATTTTAAGAGGTAGGGCCTCTTACCTTCATTTTACAGTCAGAGAAACTGAAACTTAGAATGAGTCATTTATTCAAGGTCACTTAGCCTATGGGAGGAACCAGAAGTCAAGGTTAAGCTGAATGATCCCAGATCTCCATGCACACCACTTGGTGATGCTACCTCATACACATAATTAAACATCTATGCACAGAGGAAAACCACCCTAAATCACAGAACACTGCTTCAACCCAAGCCAACCAACCTCACAAATGTTTCTGTGCCAATTGTTTCAAGAAAGCCAGAGAGCTTGGCCCTATCACACCCAGAGTCCTACTGGGTCAGGGATGCAGTATCTTCATGCATGTTATCAGAAATATGAAATTTTGATTATGTGCTCAGAAAGTTTGAGGCCAGGCTGTGCTCAAGTTTGGAGCCTCATTAACCAATCATTAAACAACTAGCAGTCGCTGTAACATAAGTATGCCTTTCTACATGTCTCCACTCATCTCCTCTCCATTGAGGCGTGCTGGTGCCTGGTCCCCTAGGATGTGTCAAACACAGGTGTGTTTATTTGGGCACCCCTTTCCTCACCACTAAGTTAATATGTATGACTACTTAGAGTAACGCTTTAAACACTGTGATTAAATCATCCAAAGACTTTCAAGCATTTATTCCTATTGAATATTTGCCTGTGGGGAGAAGAGATATTCCCATTTTACAACTACAAAGATTTACAGGCACAGAGAAATTACAAAACTAAAATTTTCCAGCACTTGGCTAAGTGTGCTGTTGGAGTTAAGCACATCTTTGTTAATGAAATAGATAATAACTGAGGCATCCGTTATGCCACCCAGGCTCTTGGAACTCCTGCTTGATTCTCCTGGCTGCCGGGCATATACTTTATAACCTTGAATGTGTTCTACCTAAACTCTTCACTCCTGCATTCACCTAGTTAACTCATATGCAAGTTCTATTCTAGCTTATGCTTTAAGTGCAACAACTATGTTTCCTAACCCAGAACTGTGCACAGGCTAGTCTGGGATTAACATGAGATAATTTCCCTTCTTAAGGAAAGGTTGCTGAGATAGCTCAGCGTAGCTGTTACATGTACAGATACTGGAGCCAAAATGCCTAGGTTCAAATTCCAACTTCAATCTCATATGTGACCTTGAGCAAATTAATTAATAACTTGGTGCCTCATTTTCCCCATCTACAAAATGAAAATAAAGATGGTACCTAATTCGTTGTCATTCTGAAAATTAAATGAGTTAATGTGAAGTCTCTAAACAATTTGTAAAATATATTAAATGTTTGCTGTTTTTACTATTCTAAACAACCTTCCTTCCTCAATCTCAGAGAAATAACTCTTTTGTGCTAAGACATTCTATTCCCTGTCAATCTCATTCAGAAGGTTCTAATCAAATAAAATTCAGCATCTACTATGTCTTCCTCTCCTCCTTTCCACTGAACCACACCCAAAGTTGACATGTAGTTGTGTTGGAACCTATGTTAGTCCCACAGGCAGGCAGGCTGTGGATGTAGTAGTTTTCCTCTAAAAAAGTCAGGCTTTCCTATAGACCGAGATGGTTCCAAATTTCTAGAAATAACCCTCACAATAGACATCACTTCTTTGCTGAGTCACAAGCCAATTCTATATTTTTCAATCCAAATGTGCACCTATTGTAGTTAAATTAATATAAATTAATATAAAAATTAATATAAAAATATTATGGGTTTAACTCATTATCTCTAAGATTAATCTACATTTGCCTTAGGTGAAATTAAATTTTTATACTAAAGAAAGCAAGTTAGAGTTTGTCATCTCAGTGACTTACAGTGACTGTCTTGGATAATGAGGTTGCTTATTGGCCAAAGGCTTTGGCCAGGACAACTCTCCACAGGCCAAAGCCACTCTACCAAGATGGAATTCAAGTCCAGTCCATGCCCTCCAAATAGGTTGGATTCATGGCTCCCTTGAATTCAAATTATAAATTTTCTCTTTCTTCAATCAGATTTGAGTCTGCAAATTCCCACCAAGATTGTTTCAGCAGTTGATTAGATTCATCTAATCCATTTACTGGCTAGTTCTATTCTGAATACTTTTCATATTTTGTTGTGGGCTCCCACCACAAATCTTATAGATATTTAAATGACAGCTGATTGAATTCTGCATATTGCTCATCTCTATCTGATTCAACAGACCCCAGACATCATACTAATAAGAGTAAGGAGATAGGTTCATCTGGATATTATTATCAACTGCAGCTCATTTATAACAAATATATGCCTTCAAACTGTTTTTACAATTTGAAATCATTTTTATCCACAATTCATGTTGTTAAACCTCTTAATTTTGTTATTGTTAAACCTGAGAAGTTAATTTTATCCTATTTTTTACTTATTTGGTTTTCTTATTATAAAAGCAATGTAATCTTCCCCAAAAAAGAGGAAAACCTAGCTAAAAAGCCTAAACTTATCACCTTCTGTCCCTGAAATCTTCTGCCCAACCTCATGCAAAGCTACCTATGACCTCAGAGCTGGCATACTCTCTTAAAGCTGCCCCCCTATAGCCTTTACAGGGTACTTTAACTTTGAAATAATTTTAGACTTTCAGGAAAGGTTTAAAAAATACAAAGAATTCACAAGTACACCACCAAGATTCCTCAAATATTATCATTTTATTATATTTGCTTTATCATTCTTTTTATATCCATTGATATATAGTTTGTCTTCTGAAACACTTGAAAGTAAGTTTTAGACAGGTGTTATTAACTTTGATCACATAGTTAAGATTATTTCTGGCAGGTTTCTCCACTGTAAAAATACCAGCTTTTCTTTGAAATTAGTAAGTATATTGTGGGGAGATACTTTGAGATTACATAAGTATCTTGTTTTTCATCATGCTTTCACCATCTGGATTTAGGAGTCATTGGTGATTTTTGCCTAAAACAGTCATTAATATAGTGGCTGCCAAAGAGTGATTTTTCTAACTCCATCAGTTATTCTGTCTTTATTAATTGGAATTTTACTGTGAGAAAGAACAATCTCTTCTCTCCCATTTATTTACTTATTCCATTATTTATAACACTATGGACATAAGGATTTTTATTTTATTCTTTGGGTTATACTCCATTACTATCAATAGTTATTATAATGCTCAGTTTGTCCCATATTTGGTCAGTGAAAGAGCCTTCAAGCTGGTTTCTGTGTTTTTTGCAATGCGCCCCTAATTTTTTGAGCACTTTCTTATTTTATGGCACTGGGCTTTCTAAGGACCACTCCCTCCTGGGTTGTCTTATTTATCACCACCCAAGGGCAAGGTAGTTTGGAGAGGATTTCTATCTCCCCATCCCTCTCCCCAACGTGAAATATATAGTTTCTTCTCTGCCTTGAAATTTTTCTGAATACAACCTCATCTCGTTTATCCCTTTCTTCATATAAATTTCTTTTACCTGCTTTTTATCCTTGTATTTTTAGAAGTGATTCTTTGCACAGCATTTGCTTCTCAGGCTCTTTTTATTGATTCTGGTCTTTGAAACTAGAGAGAAAAAGCACTAACACAGACATAACTCTCTCTTCTCAGCTTCTCCAATTTATCAGACACTATAAGAAGAGCCGTAAGACCATTAGAGTCAGATCACTTAAGACAGAGAGTCATTTCAAAAGAAAGTAAGGGAAATGACATATATAAAAGAAAACAAGAGACTATTTTAAATGTACTACCATGAGAAGACATGTAAGTGTGGCTCCTACACAGAGAAGATGTAAGGTTTAGGGCTGCCCAATGAATAATGCATGCAGAAATTACATCAAGGAGTTTAATTTTCTGTTCATGGGTCAGAGGTCAGGCTTTGGTCCATCATGGAGGGAGCCTTCAGGGAATAATTCTGAGAATGGGGAGGCAGGAACTGTAATGAAAGGATTTCTATGTAACCATGAGAAATCCCATATATCTGGGAGTAGAGACACCAAGAAAAAGATACAAGAAAAAGTACATGGAGGGTTAATGTGGACATTACTAAATATCTCATTGATAAAACATTTTCTTTTCTCTATTTATGTATATGGACAAATTTCTAAATATATACAAATACTTATCTTTTCCACTTAAAAGCATTTTACTTGGAAGATAATGAAGAGAAATAAATATATGTTTCACTTTTAGGTTAAAAGATATCTTTTATATAATACTAGAGATCTGGAGCATGAAATTCGTGCACGGGTACCATCCCTAGACCTGGCCTGTGATCAGGGCCATCTTCTTCAGCTGCCCGCAGCCAGTCCCGCCCCCTGCCACTACCCACCCCCAGTTCGCCATTCACCATCGGGTGATCGAAGCCTGCTAGCCAGGGAAAGGAACCAAGAGGTGGTCAGTGTGCCTCATAGTGACTGGTCCAGTGGTCATTCTGGTCATTCTGCCATTAGGATCACTTTGCATATTACCCTTTTATTATATAGGATAGAGGCCTGGTGCACAGGTGGGAGCCAGCTGGCCTGCCCTGAAGGGGGCCCCAGATCGGGGTGGGGGGGTCCCCGCTGGGGGCGGGGCCAGCCTGGGCGAGGGGCTGTGGGAAGTTTGCAGGCTGGGCACGCCCCCGGCTTTGTCAGGAAGGACATCCGGAATGATGTCCAGAAGACGTCCAGTCTATCCGGTCTAATTAGCATATTACTCTTTTATTAGTGTGTGTGTGTGTGTGTGTATATATATATATATATATGTATATATATATATATATATATATAATCTTCAGAAACAAGCCTATATCTCCCAAGGGATATAAGAGTACTTCTTGGTTATATAGACTTGTGTCCAGCCCAATCAATGTTCTATATGATTTCCATCTAGAGAAACTTAATGTGCTGTAAACCTTTTATCCAGGCTGAAATACTAGCTATCCTGCCAAGAGAGAAGAGACGTGATAAATAGAATATATTCCTTTTTCTTTCCTAAGCCACAACTCTTCCTAGAGCATGAAAATGAAATTTCATGTCCCAAGATAAGAAAAACCTTAGGGTCACCCCTCCGTATCCCCAGAGTCAAGAATGCCTCCCTTCCATGCTGCTTCTGCATCCACACTTCACTCTATCCACTGTAGTTACCTGGGTTCTAACACGGACCTGCATTCAGGAGGAGCTTCTAGAGAGGAAGGTTTTCTTTGTACCCTTCTATTTTCTTCAAACGTTGTTGTTGTGGAGCATGTTTTAGGTCTTTAATTTTATAAACCAAAATATTTTAGAGAAAAGAAATGTCTCACTCTAAAAATCCAGAATAAGGCACTAGAAAACACTAGTTCCTGATCTTGATGGGCCTCTGTGTATACAGTACTCGTCTAAGATTCAACCTCACCCAAATTGGAATTCATACAAAAATAGGGAATCTCTCTGCTCCCATTTTGTGATGGATTAGAAGGGGAAGGCTATAAGATAGAAACATTGCAAGCAACTATATTGGATTAAGTACTGATTGTAAATTACTATTTTATACTCTGAGAGCTGTCTGTGATCCATAAAGGCAAGGAATTAACTTCCTGCTACTCTTCAAGTTAGGGAAAGGCTCATTTAATGAGTTTTAGGCAAAGGAAAAATCTTAGCTTGGCCTTCTGCTATATTTTTATTTTCTTTCATGATCTTGAACTTACATAAGTCCTTTCATTACTCTATGTGTGAGCTCTATTAAAAGCCCGTTTCTCTGTCCAAGGGTCAGGGGTCAGGCTTAGATATGTCACAGATGGGATTTACTCTGAACACAGAAGCTCTTGTCTGTCACTCATTCTCCTTCCCCCAGGAATGCCGTCCCTGAGGGAGGATTCTCTTCCTCGGGTAGTGATGAAAGGTTCAAGGCTGTACCCTTTACTCTGGAAAGAGGAGAATCAGCATAAACAGTACAAGGAATTAACTTGGACTTTTCATTATAATAAAACACTTGAAATAAAAAATATCTTCCTGATGAAAACCAAAGGCATTTTTGCTTATCTGTTTTTACTCATTTACTATCCTATTTTGAAGAACAAACAAGGGGCAGAGGGAACCTGAGCCCTAATGTTTTGAGGTGAAAATGTCACACTCAGTAGCCCAGCTTCCACCTCTTAGGAGCTCCCACCAGTTAGAGAAAATGGAGATCCTTTTCAACCCTTTCTTCACTGATTCTTCCCAAAAACAGCAAAAGAATGTTTACAAACTGCGTATCTTTCAAAAACATTTCCAGAATATAAATGTGGTCCATAAACATTTCCAGAATATAAATGTGGTCCATGAACAGTCAACTTCTTGTGGTCCCTTTTCTGTCCAAGATCAGAAGTAACTCATCAATAAAGAAACAGAGAATTTCTTTCCCACATTATGCACCATTTTCACCAAAGTCTACAGGAATGATGAGGGTGAAGAAAATAAACAGTCCAAACTCCTCTTATCATCACCCCACCCTCCCACCACCATGACTCATGTACTCCATTTTTTCTATCTCTCCAAAAATCAAGATTTCTCTCATCTATTGACATTTCTTGCTCCTGACATTTCTCTGCTCTAAGAGTTCTGTGCTCATGCAGGCAGAAATTAATCCAGCATCTCAGACTATTAACTCTGGTAACAATCCTTGAAGAAGGCATGTAGGTCTCCCTGCACAAACCCTTGTAAGGACTGAAGTTTGTAGCAAAGATAGAAACAAGACATTTAGTGCAGATAACTTGGCACTACCCAACTAGCTAAGTCAAAATGTTAAAACACTTCTCTTTTTTTTGTTAACCATAACTAAATACAAACTTTTCTTCATGATCACCCATGGAGATGATAGGATAGAATGAAGGAAGAGATAAAAGGCATATAGTTTGAATAGGATTGAGGAATGGGGTAAAAAAAAAAAAATGTCTAAAAATTTAATGTTTTTGTTTTAGGCCAAATTAAAATATCCCATGGGTTATGACAGCTTTGTCAAAATGACCACATAAAAAATAGATGAATTACTTTTATAAATTTAGGGAGCAGGCAGCATCAGTACAATTTCACTGCATTTTCCCTTCCATAAACCTGGAGGAAAAAAAAATCTCTGGGCCAATCCATGTGAGGGAGAAATACTATCTAGGCCCTACTGGAATGGAACTAAGAACATTTCAGGTAGGGATAGCAGGAACTGGAGAGAACATCAAACCCAACATAAGCAACAAATTTACCTGGGAAATATCTCAACATCCATATTCAGAGATAAAGGGGCCATTTTCAACATTTGTATTTAGTGTGTGTGTGTGTGTGTGTGTGTGTGTGTGTGTGTGTGTGTGTGTGTGAGAGAGAGAGAGAGAGAGAGAGAGAGAGAGAGAGAGAGGACTTTGATTTGTTGTTCCATTTATTTATGCATTAATTGATTGACTTTTGTATGTACCTTGACCAGGGATTAAAACCATAACCTTAGTGTAGCTGGACAACTCTCTAACCAACTGAGCTACCCAGCCAGGGCCTCAAACATTTTTAATGTGAGTTGGATTCTTACAACTTCGAAGTCAAACAAGCTGCAATTGGATTCTTAGAACTTCGAAGTTAAATAAGTGCAATCACCATTTCACAGTAAAACTCTCTCAAAGACCCCAATACTCTGATTCTCTGGCCCTCCAGTCTGGGATACCTCAGGGACAGAAGCCCTCTGGTGCGAAGCTCCCTCCTTTGCCAAATTCAGAGGTTTTTGTTGCTCAGGGCTGTGCTGTGCTGGGCTCTGCAGAATCCCAGGTGAAGATAATCAGGGACATGTCACAATCAACACACAAGACCTTTTAATTACAAAGTGCAAATTTATTCCCAGAATTATAAACAACTGCTTTTTCAAACTGAATAAATTTTAAAGGGCACACCAGTCTTGAAAACACTAGAGAGAAGGGAAACTGGGTATGAACACAAGATTATTTTTAAAAGCAAAAAGGGAAAAAGAAAAAGGTATAAGGAGTTTATTTGACTCTCTGAATTTAAGAAAGTTCCTATTCCAGTTAAAAGATGAAGGAATACACTACAAGTCTTTGTCCACTCCTGTCCATGAATATCAGTGAGTATCTTATCTTGCCTATTTATAATAAGAATAAATAATGCCATTCTTCATTTTGGGGGGGGGATGTTCTTTCCACTTTTTATTTGGCATGTATATAGCAAATAGTATAGCCATAAATTCCTTTTAGACGAAAGAGAAAATTAAGATGCATGTCCTAAGGCATTAAAATTGCACCATAGTGAACTGTGACAATATACCTGAGAGATTATTCTTATGAATAATCCTACAGTGAATGACTTTTTTGTGCTTAAAAACACATAACCATTTTAAAGAACATTAAAGGATGTGTTACAATTCTGTAACAAGTGTTATACTCGATGAAGAACCAGATTGGCGGCATAGGCAAATACCTATACTCGCTGCCTCCCACAACCACATCAAAATTGCAACTAAAATACAGAACAACCATCATCCAGAACCACTGGAAAGCTGGCTGAATGGAAATCCTACAACTAGAGAAGTAAAGAAGAAAGCGCACTGAGACTGGTAGGAGGTACGGAGACTCCGAACAGGCTAGTCCAGCACCCGCATGTGCCGCTTTTTTGATCAGGAAGGAGATTGCCTCTGCAGAGGCCACCTGGAGAAGCAAGGGTTCCAAGCCCCACAACAGTCCCCCAGCCCAGGGTCCCAGAGCTGGGAAAAGAAGTCCCTAAAGGCAGTAGGAACTATGGGCTGTAAAAACCAGTGCAGGTTGGGGCTGAGTGACACACAGGCTGCTGGAGACCCAGCTGCTCCTCTTAAAAGGCCAGCATCACGAACTGAACTTACAAGCTCCAGCTTCCTCTGAGCTCCAGTGCCAGGCGAGGCTCTGCGGGACCCAGACACATATGACTGTCTGTCATCAGGCAGGAACTCAGGGGGGCAGCTTTCTTCCAGATGGAGGTACTCCCAGCGGTCATTGTTCCCATGCTGGGACCCCCCTGATTTCAGGGCTGACTGGCAGCCATTTCTGTTTGCTCAGCCCTGGTGATTCCCTGAGACCTCACCCCACCCAATTTACAACCCCACCCAAGCTGTATGCAGCGGCTTTTGCATATGTATGGCCTGTCCTTTCTTAGGCAACAAGCTGCAGCTGGGTCAGAGCACCCCAAACCTACCAATAAAGGGTCCAACACCCGGCACCAGCACCACCCTACCTTGCTCCACAGCTGGGCTTCATCTGGGCACTTCCAAACCCCAAAGAGGAAGAATCTGCAGATCTCTCTGTAGCTCCTGCTGCGTGGTCCCAGGCATTGGCTGATTTTGCACCTCCTTGGAGACCCAAGAGCCAGTGTACCTAGTGGTCACTGTGAGACCATACCAAATTACAGCTCTTCACATCCATAAGCAACACACTCAAGGGGCAGACTCAGTGAGCACCAAAACCCCACTGAAGCAATTCCTGCTTCATAAGGGTGTCTCCTGCATAGCAGCTCTCTCACTGTAGTGGCATCTGGTCCCCACAGCCAGTTGGCCTGGAGGTCAGTTCCTCCCAATGACACCAACAGCAATCAAGGCTCAACTACAACAAGACTGTGCACACAGCCCACAAAGGGGTGCACTGCAAGCATGCAGCCTGCCGGCCACAAGTTTGACATGCTTGCTTGACCTAGAGTGTTCACCTCAGGTGACTGGGGAGGCTGAGCCACTGTGCCCTATAGGACACCTAGCACACAAGGCCACTCCATCAACTCAAAGAGACTTAGCAGCTCTACCTAATACATAGAAACAAACACAGGGAAGCAGCCAAAATGCAGAGACAAAGAAACATGTCACAAATGAAAGAAATGGAAGAAAGCAAACTACTGGATATAGAGTTCAAAACCACAATTATAAGGTTACTCAAGAATCTTCTAGAAACCTCCAAGGAACTTAGACTTTCAAGAATCTTAGTGAGAATGCCAAAAAAAAAAATGGAAAAGGACCAGTCAGAAATTAAGCATACACTGACTGAAATAAAGAATAATATACAAGGATTCAACAGTAGAGTATAGGATTATGAGAATCAAATCAATGATTTGACATATGAGGAAGCAAAACACACCCAACCAGAAGAGCAAAAAGAAAAAAGAAACCAAAAATATGAAGATAGTGTAAGGAGCCTCTGGGACAACTTTAAGTGTACCAACATCCAAATGGGGGTGCCAGAAGAAGAGAGAGAGCAAGATATTGAAAACCTATTTGAAGAAATAATGATGGAAAACTTATCCTACCTGGTGAAAGAAATAGACTTACAAGTCCAGGAAACACTGAGAACCCCAAACAAGAGGAACCCAAAGAGGACCACACAAAGACACATCATAATTAAAATGTCCAGGGCAAAAGACAGAATCTTAAAAGCAAAAAGAGAAAAATAGTTACCTACAAGGGAATACCCATATGACTGTCAGCTGATTTAACAGAAACTATGCAGGCCAGAAGGGAGTGGCAAGAAATATTCAAAGTGATGAATAGCAAGAACCTACAACCAAGATTACTCTACCCAGCAAAGCTATCATTTAGAATTGAAGGTCAGATAAAGAGCTTCACTGATAAGAAAAAGATAAAGGAGTTCATCACCACCAAACCAGTATTACAGAAATGCTGAAGGGTATTCTTTAAGAAGAGGGGGAAGAAGAAAAAGATAAAGATAAAAAATATGAACAACAAAATGGCAACAAATACATATCTAACAACAATTCAATCTAAAATTCAAATGAATAAAAAATCTGATGAACAGAATAAACTGGTAAATGGAATAGAATTAGGGGCATGGAAATTGAACAGACTGACGATTCTCAGAGGGAAGAGGGGTGGAGGGGGTGCAGGAAGAGATTAGATGAAGATCTATATGCATGTATGCATTACCTACAGACACAAACAATAGGGTGGCAAGGGCCTGGGGTGGGGTGGGAACTGGGTGGTGGGAAGCTATAGGGGGAAAAAAGAGGGACATCTGTAATAATCTCAGCAAAAAAAGATTAAAAAAAAGAAAGAAGTGTTATACTCCTTCAGAATCAATATCTGATTGCAACATGGCATTTGTCTTGGATTTTAGGCTGTGGTCATGGCTCACTCCCCTAAGGAAAGCTCTCAAACACTCCTAACTGTTAAAACTAAAGGTCTATGTGCTACCCATAAGGGGAGAAACCACAGAGCTCTCTGGTCCCACAGTCTATTCTTTTCCAAACAAAATTCTCCTGCCTCCTTGCCACAAACTCTGTTGCCATCTTGGGTGCTTTTTCACAGTGTCTCAGTGGACCCAGAGAGCCCAGCACAACTCTAGCTTCTATATAGAACCTTAGGAGGAAGGTGTACAGTATGCATCCCAGATAAAAATGGGGTGATGCTTAGAGAACAAGAGCTTCCTCTTATCTTCCTTCCCTGCCTGTCTGGGGTGCTCACACCCATCCCTCTCTCCCTTCAGGCTGGGGTCAGCCTGGAGACATGGAACAGGAGAGAATGTCCACCTCAAAGGGATGAGCAAAGTAACCTCAGAAATATTTCTACAAACCTGTATTAAGTGGGAAAGAGGCCATCTTAAGGTGTTTAATAGCAACAGGAAACATGTTGTATGTTTGCAAATCTCAATTATCCTTACCATTACTCTTCACTTAACCAATCTGAAGACCAAATGTATGCCCCTCAAATCCAAAGCGAGCCTTGGGCACATCACAAAACAAAACATGGGATTTCGCTGAACATACATGGTTCTCCCTCTTTGTAAGAGTTCTGGCTAAGGGATGTCTCCCATTCTAGATTCTAGACTCTAGAGAGCTTCATGCTGCTCTCTACTGAGCTGGAAGTAGAGAAACAAATATTTACTTATTGGCCCTCTACTCTGGTTACACATTAGAACCACCAAGGGAGATTTCTAGAAATACCAGTGCCAGGGGGTCCCACTGGAATTAATTGAGAATCTCTAAAAGTCATTGGGCTCTCCAATAACATCTCCATTTTAAAGGAGTGTAGAGAAAAAATATATCGTTGAAGCACCATTAAAAAAAATTCTACTCAAATCTTTCTCCCTGACCTGTCAGCTCAGCCCTGTGCCTTCTAAAGAGAAAAGACCCTGTGAAGACAGAGAGAGAAGACAGCCATCTGCAATCAAAGGCGACTGGACTCAGAATGAGACCGGTTCTGCTGACACACTGATCTTGGACTTCGAGCCTCCAGAACTATAAAGAAATACATTTCTGCTATTTAACCCCACTCTGTAGTATTTTGTAATGGAAGCTCTAGCAAACTAACATAGCCCCTAAGGACAAAATCCCTTTTGGCCTCTTTCTGCCCCTGCCACAGCATCTCCTACCTGCCAGCATGTGGTTCTTCAATAGGTTGTCTGGTTATGACCCAGGAAAAAATAAACAAAATCCATATAGTCTAGAGAGTCAAGACAGAATTTTTCTTCCCCAGTCACTCGCCTCCTTTTTTTCCCTTCTGCATTACTAGTGAGAAGCAGGACTTATTAAGACAGAATGAAGATAAATATTTTGTTGACATAAAAATGCATGAGAATTATGTTATAACAAAGGTAAGAACCATGGATTGGGGTACAAAACAAGAGAGTCAGCACCCAGAGAATAAGTGTGGGGAGCAAGAAATCTCAGAAGCTTGGGACCACTAGGGAGAGTTATATTAATGATAAGAACAAAAATTAAAATACTATTTTAATTATATCTTCTTCCCTCTCTGTGATCCATACTAAGAAAAGACTAACTAGACATCAGTTGAACCTAGAAGATACTCACAATCTATCAAAAAGATGAGAAGTAATCAAATATCTAGACTCGTGAAGTTTTCATTTCACCTTCTTAATCACATACCAGTATTAGCCCTTTAATTTCTCTGTAGGCAAGCTCAATTAAGGAGTCCAATTTTCTGTTCATGGGTTAGAGGTCAGAGGTAGATGTACATCAAGATGGTGAAATCTGATCACCCCATGTGCGTGAGTTCTTAAGGGAAGATGATCTTCCAATAGCCATTGAGACTCAGGTAAAATAGCTCAGGATAAATTGTTTATGTTAACTGTCAAAATACTGAAATGGCAATTTTCTCAATACATAGACCAAAAATAATCTTCAGTAAATGTTTAAATTTAGTGAAGTTACTAAATGTCTCAATTTCAGGTGTAATAGGGAAAACATTAATTTATTTTTTGAAGCTTAATGTCAAACAGCGTAATTCAGAATAATTTGTTCAAGGGCCATTTGTGGGACACAAATATGACATAATTACAATCCCTATAACATCTTATTCCCAACTCTCATTTACATACTTATATTTACAGTTATAGCAGAGTTACAATCATGACCATCCTACTGCCATTTTCTCCCTGGATTGGGATCAGAGGTTACTTCTTCAAGGAGCAGATGAAAGGTTGATAATTCTCCCTTAACCTTCCCCGTCCCACACTGCTCAAGCCCAGTGGAAGCTGTTACCATTTTTCCCATCTTCAGTCTGCCAAATGAATCCAAATGTTAACAGCTTGGGGCTGTTAAAATATTTTGACATCACTCATTCCTCATTCTATCCTTTGTTTTTTTTCCAGAAAACAGTGTCCTTTACCCTCTTCCTGCCCCAGCTTTGTCTTATCCTCAGAGGATTCTGCTCTCCCTGGAAGGGGCCTGATGGCTCTAATTGTTCCAGAAATATATTGAACCTGGGCCCTGTGTGGATCTCTAAAGGGTTGCATTATCCCTCAGTACAAACATTGATAATAAAAAAGCAGCAAGTGGGTGGCTGTGGAAATCTCAGGTGGAGGGTGGCAAAGTGTTCAGTACTGTTCCTGTCTCTTTCTCTACTGGAGGCTTTGGTAAGTTCCTACAGAATTACTAAACGCCCATGGAAAAGTTGGCAGGAGGCAGAGGGGGTCCTTGGATTCTGGCAATGTGAGAAAGTGTTTTCAGTGAGAACTGGAGACACATATCCAACAGAATAAATGTGACTGAATAATACTTTAAGATATTAATTCATATAAGTCTTCTCCTCCTTTACTTTCCATTGTTGTCCTATACTCAAACATCAGAGAGGTTATTCTTTGTCTCTAAAGAGCTAAATAGTGGAGTTGGAAGCAGAAAAGTACTGGAAGATGTTTTTGCTTTTCTTTTGCAAAACCTAAATATTAGGATATGGGGATTTGTGGCAGTAGAAGGAGCAGTTTGATGAAACATGAAAGTAGAAGGCTTCCTCTTGTATTTAAGAGAGATTAACAATATATATTAACTAGAGGCCCGGTGCACGAAATTCATGTGCAGGTACGGTCCCGTAGGCCTCGCCTGCGATCAAGGCCATCTTCCCTGACTGCCTGCAGCCGGCCCTGCCCCCCCGCCGCCACCCACCCCCAGTTCCCCTTTTACCATCGGCGATTGGCGCCTGATGGTGGAGGGATGGGCCCGAGAGGTCAGCCGTTCCTGCCTGCTCACTGGCCCTACTCCCACCATCGGTTGCCCTCTGTGTGTGGGGTGACTGGTGGGGTGGGGGCGTTGGCCTGGCACCACCCACATCCCCCACCACCCACCCCCAGTTACTCATTCACCATCAGGCAATCGGAGCTTGCTGGCCAGGGAAAGGGACCAAGAGGTGGTCAGTGCGCCTCATAGTGACTGGTCAAGCGGTTGTCTGGTCATTCCACCATTAGGGTCAATTTGCATGTTACTCTTTTATTATATAGGATTATCCCAATTACTTATTAGTTTCTTATAAAATAAATTTTATTAAAATATAAGGGTATCATCATTATATTTTGCTGCCAAAATATTTTAGGATCCCAATCTTAACTTGCCAATCGAAAAAGAACAAAAATAGAGATCACTGAATTGCTGCCCTCTCCACTGAATGTACATAGTATCTTAATTTTTAAAAACACTAGAGTAAATATCATAACAACAACAAAATTATGTGAGTGTCTCCTCCACGTCCCGCGTGGTTCAGGGTTCAGGTTCAAGGTTCAGGTTCTAGAGGAGGCCACACACAAATGAAAGAGACTAGACAAGAAAATATAAATTTGGGAATTGGGGGCCAGGTGGGAGCCCAGCTCAAGAGGAAGGACTCCACTTTGCTCTGGCCTTGCTATCCCTTTTATTCAGGTTTTGTGATACACCCATAGGCCTTAGGCAGGCAATTCCAATAATAGCCAATCAGCAAGGATTTACATAAAACTAAAAGGTGGAAGTTGCTTCAGCTACCATTGTCTCAACTAACAGTGGGTGCAGAGCTCTGACCTTTCAGAGCTCAAGGTCTCCAGCCTTCTGGGTTCCTTGTCAACACCTCTCTGCTAGTGAAGACAATGGGCGGCTTCCAACAAAACTATACGACCAATTAATCTTTATCCTGAGGGGGGAGAGGGGAGAGAGGAAGTAGAGGTGGAAGAGAGCATAGAGGGGATAAATGACAATGGGAAAAATGAAATAAAATAATAAATAAGTTAAAAAAAAAGAAGTTGCACTCTAATAGGGGATGTGGAAGAACATAACAGCCTAATTCCACCATCCCAAGTGCAATATATAATCCTTTTATAATTTCACCCAGCAGATGTTTTATTTGGTCTTGTTCTCAGGCATCTGGTTTTCAAGATGGCTCTGTTACATCTTCAAGATGGCTCTTACACCTTTTTAAGTCCAATGGAATAATATTAATTTGAGAAACATACCTCTCCATATCATAAATCTTACTTCTAATGACTCCCAAGATAAAATTTCTCTTACTTTTCTTTTTCCTGACTCATGCCCTGGCTTCCTCTCAGATTCTACTCATGAAGTAACTATGGTTCCAATCCAAACAAGGTATTCTAGACTCTCTTTTCTAAGTATAGGACTTTTCAACTGTAAGGTGTTAAAAGAGATGAGGAAAGAAATGGAAGAAAATAAGCTGTGGCTGATTAGAGTTTGTTCAAAAGGGCATGAGATGATCCTCTTATAATTCACAGGGGTTGATAAACTGCATCAACAGAAGCCAGAGCCAACAAAATGAACCAGTGATTGGAGATGGGGTGATTTTTCATAGAAAATGGTGAGAATAACAGGAGTTTACTAGAACTTCCCTGGAGGGTATCTTCTGAGAGACAGCTAACAAAATATTTTAACAGACAAAGTCTTTGTTTCTTTCAATTTACTGTGTATGACTAAAGATTGATGAAGATAAAAGGATTAGTGAGGGCCATGCAGGATTTAAGGTTGGTGAGGAAAAAAAAGGAGGTTGGAGACATATGAAGAGTAAAGGAGAGAGAAAAGGATTGGGGGTTGAGAATCTCTTACCATTGTAATTTAGCCATTTATTAAAAACTAGTAGCCCATTGCAGGAAGATTCCTGCAATAAAGCTTCCTGCTGCGCTCTCCCCCGCCCCGCCTGCTTTCCTCCCTTCTCCCCGCCCCGCCTGCTTGCTTCTCCATAGCTTCGCTCCCTTCTGCAGCACTTGGCTTCTTTCTATGCTGTCTTGATATGCAAATTAACCGCCATCTTGGTTGGGTTAATTTGCATACTCACCCTGATTGGCTGGTGGGCGTGGCCTGGGCATAGCAAAGGTGCAGTCAATTTGCATATTACTCTTTTATTAGGTAGGATAGGAAAGGAGTCATGACCAAGTTGGATTTACTCCAGGGATGCAAGGATGGTACAATATCCACAAATCAATAAATGTGATACATCACATAAACAAACTGAGAGACAAAAATCACATAATCATATCAAATGATGCAGAGAAAGCATTTGACAAAATCAAACACCATTTCTTGATAAAAACTCTCAGCAAAGTGGGAATAGAGGGATCATACCTCAACATAATAAAAGCTTTATATGATAAACCTACAGCCAACATCATTCTCAATGGGCAAAAACTAAATCCATTTCCCCTAAGAACAGGAACAAGACAGGATGCCCACTTTCACCACTCCTGTTCAATATAGTACTGGAAGTGCTAGCCATAGCCATCAGATAAGAAGAAATAAAAGGCATCTAAATTGGAAAAGAAGAAGTAAAACTGTGTTTATTTGCAGATGACATGATACTGTACATAGAAAACCTCAAAGACTCCATCAAAAAACTGCTAGACCTAATAAATGAATTCGACAATGTAGCAGGATACAAAATTAACACCCAGAAATCTATGGCCTTTTTATACACCAATAATGAACTAAGAGAAACTAAAAAAAAAATCCTACTTACCATTACCAAAAAAATTAAGATACCTAGGAATAAACTCAACTAAGGTTGTAAAAGACCTGTACTCGGAAAACTACAGGGCATTGAAAAAAGAGATAGAGGAAGACATAAACAAATAGAAGAACATACCATGTTCATGGATTGATAGAATCAACATCATTAAAATGTCCATACTACCCAAAGCAATCTACAGATTCAATTTAATCCCTATTAAAATACCAATGGCATATTTCAATGATCTAGAACAAACTCTCCAAAAATTCATCTGAAATAAAAAAAGACCCTGAATAGCCATAGCAATCCTGAGAAAGAAGAACAAAGTTGGAGGGGTCACAATACCAGATATCAAGCTATATTACCAAGCCACGGTTCTCAAAACTGCCTGGTACTGGCTCAAGAACAGACATATTGACCAATAGAACAGAACAGAGAACGCAGAAATTGACCCAAGCCATTAGGCTCAATTAATATTTGACAAAGGAAGCAAAAGCATACAATGGAGTCAAGACAGTCTCTTCCATAAATGGTGCTGGGAAATTTGGTCAGATACATGCAAAAAAATGAAACTAGATCACCAACTTACACCATATACAAAAACTAACTCAAAATGGCTAAAGGACTTAAATGTAAGTCGGAAAACCATAAAAATCCTACAA
Source organism: Cnephaeus nilssonii (assembly GCF_951640355.1). Lineage (NCBI taxonomy): Eukaryota > Metazoa > Chordata > Mammalia > Chiroptera > Vespertilionidae > Cnephaeus > Cnephaeus nilssonii. The sequence continues at coordinate 71,172,191 of NC_137072.1, read as the reverse complement.
GACTCCATAGGCAGCAAAATAGCAGACATAAGTTGTAGCAATATCTTTACCAACACAGCTCCTAGGGCAATGGAGACTAAGGAGAAAATAAACAAATGGGACTACATTAAAATAAAAAACTTCTGCACAGCAAAAGAAACCATCAACAAAACAACAAGAAAGCCCACTGCATGGGAGAACATATTTGACAATGATATTTCCAATAAGGGCTTAATCTCCAAAATTTACAGAGAACTCATACAACTTAACAAAAGGAAGATAAACAATCCAATCAAAAAATGGGCAAAGGACCTAAATAGACACTTTTTGTAAGAGGACATACAGAAGGCTGACAGACACATGAAATCCTGCTCAAAGTCACTAATTATCCGAGAGATGCAAATCAAAACGACAATGAGGTACCATCTCACACCTCTCAGAATGGCTATCATCAACAAACGACAAGCACTGGTGAGGATGTGGATAAAAAGGAACCCTTGTACACTGCTGCTGGGAATGCAGACTGGTGCAGCCACCGTGGAGAACAGTATGGAGTTTCCTCAAAAAGTTAAAAATGGAACTCCCATTTGACCCAGTAATCCCACTTCTAGGACTATATCCCAAGAAACCAGAAACACCAATCAGAAAGGATATATGCACCGCTATGTTCATAGCAGCACAATTTACAATAGCTAAGATTTGGAAACAGCCTAAGTACCCATCGGCAGATGAGTGGATTAAAAAACTGTGGTACATCTACACAATGGAACATTATACTGCTATAAAAAAGAGGGAACTTTTACCATTGGCAACAGTATGGATGAACTGGAGAGCATTATGCTAAGCAAAATAAGCCAGTTGGAGAAAGATAAATATCACATGATCTCACTCATATGTGGGATATAATGATCAACATAAACTGATGAATCAAAATAGATCCAGAGACAAATGGCAGGGAAGGTGAGGGGGGAGGGGGGGCGGGTTAGAGTGCAACCAAAGGACTTGTATGCATTCATATTAGCATGACCAATGGACACAGACACTGGGGTGGTGGGGGCTTACCCTTGGGGGTGGGCATGGCTGGGGGGCGGTCAATCAGGGAAAAAGGAGACATGTAAAACTTTAGAAAAAAAACAGGAAAAAAAACTAGGAAAGGAGCAAAATGAAGGCCAGACATTATATATGTAAGCATGGCCATCTGGGCAGCTTCACCAGGAAGCTGCAACTTTACACTCCCCAGGGAACCACTGCTCCATTCCCCACAGACCATTAGGGGAAGGGACTGGACAAAGGGGAAATATACATATGGGCAGTGAGCTGGGATGTCATAGGGAAGGTGCTTGCTGCCAGTCAAACCTGAGGGGGTGGGGCCACTGTAAACTTTGGAAATTTTGGAGATAGATAATCCCCAAACAAAGGAATTCTCACTCTCTTGGCTCTTGGCTCTCTTGGTTCTTGTGGAACATGGCATTCACCCATGTTCCTTCCTAGAGGCCACATGGCCCATGGCCATGCAGACCCCACACACAATGGACTGATGGACTATCGCTGGGTACACAAGCTAAGCTAGCCTGATGCTGGACTAGAGTGTGCAAATATGAAATGGAAACTCTGGGCAATGGCTTTAATCCTAGCCCTGCTAATGGCACAGCTGGACTTTTTCCTTGGAGGGACGGAGGGAGATGGGACCTTGGAAATTCAGGTGTCTAACCCTACACAAATAAATGCCACTCACCCTCCCACGTGAGTCTCAGAAAATTATTTTTCTTGTGACATCACAAGAAGCCCGCTTCCCCTGGCAACACGTGGGACAGGGAGAGCTCTCCACCAATAACATTGTCTCTTGCTGACAGCAGTGATTTTCAAACTCCTGAAGAACCTGTGAGTTTCTCTTCTTGGCCTCCCCTCCCCCCTGCTCCCCCTTTTTCCAGCCTGAAGTGGGAGTGGGGGTAGGGCAGGTGGCAGGGAGCAGTAGAGTGGGGTCTCCACAGAGCCCCAAGGCTCTGGCTGCTCTTTCCCAGGGTGTCCAAGTGACCCCATCCCACCCCTATGTTATACATATCCCCTATCCAAACAATCTCTCTGTTTCACACTCAGTGAAAAGAAACACAGTGGGCAATTTCCCTAGGAACAAAGGAGGTAAAAGCATGCTCCCTTTCCCTCCCCAAGTCCTAAGTTTAGAATAAATAACTATTCCTTATACTGATTTCTTTCCAGATCAAAAGAGAATCTCCCCTGTAAAATGGAAAAAAATTGTAATTAGACCATTCACTATTTCATCTTATCTGAGCTCCAAAATAATTCTGAGCTGTAGGAAATGAGGTTTTACCTTCTTTTTACAAATGAAGGAAGTCTGTATATTGCCTATAATGAAACCAGTTTTACTGCTCAAACATTAATTTTATTCACAATGCTCCATTTTTGTGAGGGAAAAAAAAAACTAATAATAAGTCATTCTATTTAGCATTAGATTCTATCTCAAACCTAGCTAGGAACAACAAGTTATTGAAGAAGCAAAGTAGATTTGATGTAAAATAGCTAAAGAGGAGTTCCTGGCTTGGTTACTTGTGGGAGAGGAGAGATGGGAATATATTTCCAAAAAGGCGAGTTAAACTGCCAGGAACATCTGCCACTGTGGAAAACTGAGGGTGTGGAGAGCGTCTTTCTTTCTCAAGCACAGTGACCCCCTTCGCAGCTATTATTGTTTTCCGCTGAGACCTGTAGAGATACAAAGGTCTCAGAGCAGGATGTTGAAAAGGCAAATGAGGGCTGCTCAAATGATCACACTGAACAGGCTACACTGGAAGATGAGATCTGTGTGTGGCCAAGTTCAGAGACACGACCAGCTGCCTGAGCCACCAATTTCTAAGGGGCATTCAAGCATCCCTGAAAATACTACAAAACGGAAAAATCTCCACCTGCCAGATCGCCTCTCAGGTAGACTACTGGACATGGGCGAACAAACACACTCCAGTGTGGAATGGGCACAGTTCTTGAGTGACAGACAGGTGCTAAGGAAGAGTGGGTGAACTGCAAGGCTTTGTTTTTTAATTGCTTTAGATACAGTCAGGGCCTGGGATTATAAAAGAAAGTTGGAGCCCCACTCCTGTTTTCAGTCCTTCTCATGTAGAGTGCTGCATAACTCAGCCTCCATTCAAACAAACATAGAATAAATACTTTTTTTTTTTACTTTTTTTTTGGTAATCCTCATGTGAGGATATTTTCCCACTGTTTTTTAGAGACAGTGGGAGGGAGGGAAGCAGAGAGGGAGGGGAAAAGGGAGAGGGAGAGAGAGAGAGAGAGAGAGAGAGAGAGAGAGAGAGAGAGAACATCCATGTGAGATAGACACATCGATTGGTTGCCTCTCACACATGCCCCGATGGGGGCCAGGAATCAAACCTGCCACCCAGGTATGTGCCCTTGACTGGGAATCAAACCCATGACCCTTCAGTGCACAGGCTGACGCTCTAACCACTGAGCAAATAAATAAATAAAAAACAGCCAGGGCTAAATATTTTGTTAAATACCCAGTTGAAGGGGAACCAAATTAACAGTCAGCCTTGGCTGCCCCATGTCTTGTCATCTTGGTCAAAGACAGGAAGATCTTTGGGAGAGAGTTAGGCCTAATGTTCAGTATCCAATTAGTACTTATAGAGTACCTACTGTGTGTCAGGCACTGTTGCGGGAATACATCAGTGAACACACAAAAATCTTTGTGCTTGGGAATCACACTAGTTTGATGGAAGGAGGCATAGGATAAATTTAAAATATGTTAAATTATAAAGTATGTTAAAAAGAAGAAGGTCAAAATAGAACAGAGTAAGGAAAATGGGGTGGTGTGTGGCAGGTGGGGGTACATGTGCAAGTTTGCATTTTACACAGGACAATCAGGATAGAACTCCTTGAAAAGGTGACTTTTCAACAAAGGTGACTTCCAGAAAGAGGTAAAAACGTGAGGCTGGCCTACATGAGGGAAGAATTTTCCCAGAGGCAGAGGAAATAGATAGGGCCAGGGCTGTGGCCCCATGGTGAAAATGTGCCAGCGCTTTATAAGAATAGCAAAGAGTAAATGAGGAAAAAGTAGGAGATGGAGTCAGAGAGGTAGGGCAGGGGATATTGGGTAACCAGATATGTAGAGCCATGTAGAGCAACATAGGATTTTTATTTTACTTTGAGTAAAATAGGGAGGGCGTAGAGGATGAATGATATGATCTGGTTGATTTATATTTTAAAAATAAAATTCTACCAGCCATGTCAAATATAGGCTAAAGAGGGAATGGAGTAGCAAGGAGATCAGTTAAGAGTCCTTTGCACCATTCTGGAGAGAGATGTTAGTGGCTGGAAAGCAATTTTTAGCAATTGAGGTGGTGAAAATTTATCAGATTATGAATTTAATTCCAAAAGTAGAGATGATAAAAATTCCTCAACAGATTGGACATTCAGATGGATAAAAATTCCTCAACAGAAAAAAGAAAGGGCGGGAGGGAGGGAGATAGGGATAGAGGAAGAAAAAGAGAATTCAAGGCTGTATTTAAGGTTTGTGGTCTGTACCACTGGAAAAATGGAGTTGCCATGGACTGCTATGAGGAAGACTTCAGGTAAACAAGTTTAAAGAGAAGAATAGTTCCATTTGGCACGTGTTGATTAGAACTGTTAAGACAGTCAAGGAGAGATGCTGAGAAGGCAGTTAAAAGTCTCAGACTTAACATGTTCAGTACCAAACGTTTGGATACATCATCTGTCATCCCCAATCCAAAGCATCTCTTCTGTTCCTCAGGATATAGAAATTCTACTCAAGACAAAAACCTCCCTGGACTCCCTCTCTCTGTCACATTCCATACCTAATTACCAACAAAGATGAGCAGTTCTACCTTGAAATGTATTCAGAATCTAATCATTTCTCATTCTTCTCAAAGTCAGTAACTCAGACCAAACCACCATCATTTTTATCTATTAAAATTAATATTTGTCTAAAACCAAGATGAAATTAACTCCTGGGCTAAATGTGAAACTTAATATCAAAAATTATTTTATTCTTATTACTTTAAAATGTAGTAAATTTATAAAGTTAGATATTATACTACCAAAATTATAATTTTCTGGCTCTCACAGTCACGACAGTGCACATTTGCAATACCAAAGGGATTTTACTTTTCACTAAGGGTGGTATTTGAGGGCAAGCTCTTCCATTTTAAGGCACTGCTGATACTGGTGTCTCCACCAAGGCTTTCCTTCTTTTCTAGTAGTAGTCACAGAGTTAAAGACTTCTTATCTCTTCACCTCCTGGGTTTAAAGTTTTGGTTGAAGGTGGTGATATATGTCATTGAACCAATCCCACGAACTCTGGGCATTGCCTGAGAAACATGCTCTTCTGATCATTTTCAGAAGCCCTTGTAAGCCTTTGCTACTATCTGATATTTCTTATAAGTTTGCATGTGTTTACTTTTAACACAATCACTTTTTTAAATCTGTCCTTAGACCTTGGATCTAGAAACATGGCAACAGAACAATGCAACTCTCTTTCAAGATAGAAAAATTAGCTCTGGGCTTTCCATATATACCTCAGTGTTTATTGCATGAGCACCAACAGCAGCACCTTCTCTGTAGTCAAATGCTGGGGGAACCATGTAAGGTGTCATGTAAGAAACACTTGCACATTCAATGTACTTCATGTTGATAATTTCTTCAGTAGGTTCTCAAAGCAAAATACTTTCTCCTCAAGCAACCCTTTGATAGTGAATCCTGTCCTGTTGGTATTTTGCCTGCCAAATGTAAGAATATGCCCCTTTCTTTTGAGTAGTCTTTTGTTGTTGTTAAACCTCGCCCGAGGATATTTTTTGCATTGATTTTTAGAGAGAGTGGGAGGGAGGGAAAATGGAGGGAGGGAGGGAGAGAGGGAGAAAGAGAGAGAGAGAGAGAGAGAGAGAGAGAGAGAGAGAGAAACATTGACGTGAGAGAGACACATCAATTGGTTGTCTCCTGCATGTGTCCCGACCGAGGCCAGGGATCCAACCTGCAACCCAGGTATGTATCCTTGACCAGTAACCCCCAACGCTTTGGTACTCAGGCCAAGACTCTAACCATTGAGCATGACAAGCTAGGACTTCAGTAGCCTTTTGAACATGTAATTCATATTCCATCATTTTTGGACACCTTGTATAAGTCCTTGATAAGGTAGTTCAAAAATTTCTTGTAGGTCATGAAACTTGTCTTTTGTTGAAGAATGTTGATAGTGGCCCACCATCTCCTGCCTCCAGTTCAGTAATCCTGTTATATTTTTTGATGCTATAATTATTTCCTGAACACACAACTAAAGGGTGTGAACAAAATATTGATTGCTATCCTTGAATCACAAATAGCTTTCACCATATCTATTCCACCGTCAATGTCAACTACATGACAATATATTTCCTCATTTTCTATTCAATAAATATTTCTTCAGTCAGATTCACTATGTTGTTGGCTATGAGAGACCCCACATCTCTCTGCAAGCTAGTAAACAGAAACAAAGTTGAATTTATCATTAATCTACCAGGCTGTCAAACTTTTAAAAAGACATATGGTCATCTCTGCATGCCCAAATGTCTAATGTATGATTTACAGATGTAATATATTTAATGCACTGCCTTTGTGTTCAAAGCATTTAAACTCAGAAAAAGATATTTTTGGTAGTTTGTTTTCTAGAAGAAACTTTTATCTAACATTTATGTACATTCATTAAAAATTCTTCATCTTTAAGTATTGAAAATTGTACACAGGCTTTAACAATCATTTTAACAATTCTTTTATTTAAATGCTTAGTCTTCATAGATTCATAACTATAAGGAATCATCTTCTGAAAGGATTCAAATGGAGTCTGTATTTCCAGACTTGTTATGTAAACAAAATGTATTTTAGGTACTTTATGTTTCTCTAACATTTTATTTTCTTCAAATTTTTATTATGTTTTTTTTTGCAAATTTTTATTATGTTTTAATTGAATATTATTTTTATGGACATTATTGAGTATGATTATAGAGTTTTTCATTCCTGTAAATACTGGGGTGCCTATGCTCACCCCAACTAAGATATAAGCTTCATGGATGCAGGAAATCTTCTTTATTCACTGCTATATGTTTGGTACCATACCCAAAGTCAAGCACATAAAAGACACTCAGTAAATATTTGCTGATTGAATTAATGCATGAATGGATGCATGCATGAATGAATAAATACATTGCAGCTTCTATAAAGAATAAAATCAATCTACTCATATTGACATGGAAAGATGTCTACAACATAGTTACAGAGTAGCATGCCTTTTATATAGTCACTTTGCTCACCATAGTATCTTAAGGAACTGGCTTAAAGTCTGATATATAGGAGGACTTCACAAGTATATGTTGAACAAATGAATGAATGAAATGAAATGAATACAATAGCTTCAATGGTTGCAATAATTTCCTCCAGTCTCTCAACATTTCAAACCATTGTCTTCCATTCATTCATTTGTCCATTTATTAATACTTACATGTAATCAATGATCTTTCTAACATGCAAATCTGATTACATTTTCTTGCCCCAAATTCTTTAATAGCTCCTCATACTACCAGGATAAATTTTAGCATCTATAATAGGGCATCCAACACTTTTCATTATCTGTATTCAGCAAACCTATGCATATCTCCTGCCATAGCTTCTCATGCCCTCCCCATGCCTTAAGTGTTATCAACACCAATTGTTTGTTATTCCCTAAACATACCAATACCATGTTCTTTAATTGTTCCTGACAAGAAATCTGCTATCACCCTTACCTTTGTTTCTCTATATGCAACGTGTCCTTTTCTATGTCTGCTTTCTTTTTTTTTTCTTTTCTTTTTTTTGTTTGGCTTTATTTTGTTTCTTATTGGTTTCAAAGAGGAAGAAAGAGGGAGATAGAAACAACGATGAGAGAGAATCATTGATCAGCTGCCTCCTGCACACCCCTTACTGGGGATCGAGCCTGAAACCCAGGCATATACCCTGACCGGGAATTGAACCATGACATCTTGATTCATAGGTCAACACTCAACACTGGGCCACACCGGCTGGGCTCTATGTCTGCTTTTAAGATTTTGTCTTTATCATTGGTTTTGAGCAACTTAATTATCATGTGCCTTGGGTTTTCTCTCTTCGTGTTTCTTGTGCTTAGATTTTGTTTCTAGTTTTTATTAAATTTGGAAATTTTTCATTAATTACTTTTTCAAATTTTTTTTTCTGGTCCCCACCTCCCAACCCCTTCTCTTCTTTGGGACTACTCCAATTACATGTATATTAGCCACTTGACATTCTCCCATAGATCACGATGCTCTTTTCATTTAAAACAAAAAAACTTTTCTTCTCTGGTTTCATTTTGGATAGTTAATATTGTTGGGTCTCCAAGTTAACTTACGTTTTTTTCTCATGTATAACCTGTCATTAAAACCATACATCGTACTTTTTATCTTAAGCATTATAGTTTTCATATCTAGAGTTCAATTTAGGTATTTTTTATATTTTCCATTTCTCTACTTAACTTTTGTACCTATGGAATCTATATATATAAAACCCTAATATGCAAATGGACTGAACGGGGGAACAACCAGTTGCTATGATGTGCGCTGACCACCAGGGGATATACGTGGAACATGGCATGCGTCGGCAGCAGGCAGCAGAGCGAGGAACATGGTAGGCATTGGCCACGGTGGGATGGTAGAGCAGGTGAGGGGGGCGCCAGACCAAGGCAGGGCACCGGTTGCTGTCATCGGGGTGAACCTCTGTTGGTTACTGAAAATTCTTTGCTCCCGCGTGCCATGGTCCCACCCGGTGCTTACACCTGCTGCCATCGCCAGCCCGCTTGTACCCGCTGCTGGCACCAGAGCTGCCACTCACACCCACCGGCAGTGCTGGCCCCAATCGCTCAGCGCCGTCAACAGGTGCAAGCGTCAGCTGCCAGCCCCGATCACCCCTGAGGGGTTCTCCACCTCCCCTTGCTCCTGAGGGGCGATCGGGGCCAGAAGCTGCCGCTCGCACCCACTGCCAGAGCCAGCCCCACTCGCACCTGCACCAGCGCCGGAGACACCACTCACACACACTGCCGGCGCCCTGATCGCTCGGCGCCGTCAGCAGGTATGAGCGGCCCTGATTGCCCCTGAGGGGTTCTCCACCTCCCCCTGCTTCTGAGGGGCGATTAGGGCAGCAGCTGCCACTTGCACCTGCTGATGGCGCCAGCCCCAAACACTCTGCACCATCAGCAGGTCCGAGCGGGGCCGGTGCCATCAGCATGTGGGAGCAGAGGTGGCAGGAATGGGGCTGCTGGCAGACAGGGAACTGGGGGGAGGGAGGGAGGGACGTGGCGGCGGGAGGGACATGGAGGATGGGCCTAGACCCACCCCTGTGCTCACTGCAGCCTCGCGGCCCACAGTTCCTTTCAAAGTGCACGAATTCGTACACTGGGCCCCTAGTATAGTTATAATTGTTTAACTGTTCTTGTCTGCTTTTTCTAACATCTGTGTCACCAGGTTGTTTTTGAGTGATTAATTATTCTTTTCACTATGGATCATATTTGCTTAATATTTTGTGTGCCTGGCAATCTTTGTTTTAATGACAGACATTATAAATTTTAACTTGCTGGATGCTGGAATGAAGTTTAGTTACCTAGAAATAGTTTGATCTTATTGGGCCTTGCTTTTGTGATTTGCTAGGCAGGTCCCAAATGGTACTCCTATCTAGGGCTAACTATTCCCCACTAGTGAGGAAAAACTTGCTGAGTATTCAACACAATCCCCCATAAACTATGAATTTTTCCAGTTTGGTGTGTGGCAATAAACAACATTCCTGGAACTGTGTTAGTACCAAGCACTGTTTTCTAATTCTTTGGGGTTATTTACCACCTTGTAGCTTTCTCACACACATGCTGACTATTCAAAGAGAAGCTTCTGCAGGTCTTTAGGTTTCTCCCTCCGCGTAGTGATCTCCTTTTTGTAACCTTGTCATGCAAGCTCTAGCCACTTTGGTCTCCCTAGATTCTTAGTTCCATCTCCTTAATTTAGGGAGTCTACCAAACTCTGCCTGGGTTCTCCCTCTGTTATGTTTTAACATTCATCTTTATTAATGTTATTCTTAATGGACTCTGAGGTTTTTGGATCAGAGATAGATTTCTTATTATACTCACAGCATGATCAATAGTCAGAGTAACATAGCAGCATCATTCCCGATGATAACCTCATATGAAAAATTGTTCTTATGAATGGCAAGCTCACCCTACAGTTGAGGGACACAGAAAAATAAATTTTCTGTGCTTGTGAACAGGAAAAAGAAGCAGCTGCCCCCTCTTCCATTTCTGAGAGAGGTTCCTTAGACTTGTCTTGCTCCAACCTTTTGTAATGTAAATAAATCTCTGGGGGGGAAGAAGGAGGGGATTCCAAGTGTCTCCAGATTTTCAACTCAGAGATGTTTCCAAATTCCAGGTTTTACCCTCCCTTGAAATGTAAACACGTATCTGAGGGATTAGGTAAATCTCTCCGGAATTCTCACTATCTATTCAGCTGTAAATTAATTTCTAAGACATGTCTTTTGGTCAGATTCCAAGTTTCAGTAAAATTTTTTTCAGAAAGCCCTACTGTGCAGAAACATAAAAACATGTTCTCTATAATCCCACATCCTCCCCATGCGCATCACCTGGAAACTCTCTCAAAATAGTTAACTCGAACAATTGTTACTTTCCCATCTCTCAGGAATCACTTTCCTTTGTTGCCTAATGTCTAGTGTTTTGAAAACCGGTGTTTTGTTCCAGATGAGAAAGTAAATCTAATTCCTGCTACTCCATCTTGGGAGGAAGCAAAAGTCTCATGCTGCTTCATGTTGCCTTGCCTTTGCCCTTGTTCTTCCCTGTTTGGTATACGCTTTACCATCACACACACATGCACACACAAAAATCCTCTCCTTATCCCTTCCCCAAAATTCACATCTTTCTTTCAAGTCTCAATTAAGAGTCTTAACTCATGTGTAAGATTTTCTTGACTTTCTCATGCACATTTGGGTATCTATAGTAGACATGGTTCATTCCTGCCAACAGGCATCTGTCCTCACTTCTAATCTAACCTTGATTTAATTAAGGTTTTCACCCTTCCCCATGCAGCTATGTGCTTTGAGAGAGGCAAACCTCATGCCTGCTCCAGATTCTAAGGGTAATCTCATTCTTCTTGGCAGTGATTTGGACAGGAAAGGAATATAACCCAGGTCTGGCTAATGATATGATAGAAGTTGGCTAGTGGACTTCAGGAAAAAGTTTCTTCACTCCTAAATGAGATACAGAAAGAAATGTTTTTGTTCTTCTTCTATACATTTTTTTTTGTTTGAATATTGTGCTTCCTTATTAACAGTCTGAGAGTGAAGCCAACACTGTTAGAGCAGAAAGATATAAAAAATTGGGGTCCTTGACAATATCTCTGGGCAGAAGAATTTCTCAACACTCAGTTACATGCAGTAATAAATTTTCAAATTATTAAAGATAAGTTGAGTTGGGTTTCTATTTCTTCCACCAAAAATATTCTCACCAATGAACTTCCTTTGCTCGTAAGTGCCCATATCATTTTGTAGATGCCTCCTTTTCAGCTGTGGTTGGCTGCACATTTGCCTTCCCTCTAGACTCCAAGCCTCTTTGAGAGTTAACAGGACAGAGTGCACCATAACCTTATACAGAGTAAATGCAGAAGGTACATGGAATGAATGACTGTTCCCAATCTCCCAGAAGGTTGTGAGATTTCTATCAATACTATTTATAATAGCTAATATGTATTAAAAACTTAACTATATGCCAGCCACATGTATATCTCCTGTATACTTTCCAAGAATCCTGTGGAATAGGTACTATAACAGTATTGTGTTTATTTTACAGTAGGAAAACTGAATGCTTGAAAAGTTTAGTAACTTACCCAATCTTATTCAGCTGGGAAGTGATGGAACCTGTTAGGAGCTCAGCTGAACTGTCAGGTATCAAAGTGGCCAATTAAACAAATAAGCCAAAATGAAAATAACAATGAAGCGTTTAATCACTTATATGATAGTAAAACCAAAAGGTTAAAAAAAAAGAGAAAGCACCAATTGCCCCCTGTTCATTATCCCCCATGGAATGGCACACTGGTCAAAAGTCAGGTAAACTGGTACAGATGTGGGCATCGTCTCAATGTTGGGGACCCCAAACAACAGAGTCCTACAGTTTCATGAACCCTAGGGCCTGGGAGGAGGTGCGAAGAGTTAGGAGTATGAAAATACTGAGTACTGAGCCACAGTAGGGAAAAGTATCTTCATAATTCCCCCTCCCCTTGAGCCTCATAAGAAGGTCTTGGCAGAGGCATCTGAAGAAGACCTTTACCTAAGTCCCCAATTAAAGAGAACTAGGTATGAAGATGCCTGGGCCAGGAACACAAATCTTCAAAAAGCACGACCAGCCAAAGGGGCCTGCAACTCCCTTCAGAGACTGAGCTGCACTGGCTGTGCACTGAGCCAGGTGTGGGAGGGCAGCTCTCCCCCATGGTATCTGTCAGGTAGAGCCTGTGTAATTGCTTATGGTTGGACAAAAAAAAAAAAAAATCACACATGGGATTATTGACCAGGAGCCAGACTCCTTAGGACCCAAGTATCTTAACCACTAGAGCTTGTCTTTGAAAAAAAAAAGAGAGAGAGAGAGCGAGCTTAATTTATTCATTTCTATCTGCCTTGAAAAAAAGTCTAGCACTGGACTTTGGTACATAGTACACATAATTAAAGAGAATTGAATTGAATTGCAGAGAGTAGAGAGGATAGTTGCTGAAATTCAACTATTAGCAAAAAAAAAAAAAAAATCCTGCTATAGTTTAACTATATTTCTTCCAAAAGAAATAAATTGATACTTCAGAAGCATAACTCATTAGTTCTCAGTAGATGTATTCAGGATCCTGCTAATGAGATCTCCTCAATAAATTCTAAAAATGTTTCAAGTACTTCGTATCATGCTCAACTACTTCATTTATTACTTTTCCTACCTTGTCACTGAACTCATAAGTATGTCATCAATTATCATAAAATTCCAGATTATTTTCCTCTTTCAAGCAAACCAAGATGTCTAGACACTCAATAAATATTAATTAGTGAAGATGATGAAGGTTAACTTGATGTTTCTTTCCCCTAATTGCTTTTGAAGACCTTTCGCATCACTTAGCATTTGATTTGAAAGCTTTGGAAGAACCCATTTCAAATCTATACGTTGTTGATTAATATTGTCACACATTGCCGTCTTTCTTTGTCCAAAAGGCATTGCAGTCATTAATTCCATATTCAGAGTGATGGGAACAGATCCAATGTACTCTGAGAATCCTAATGCATTAAACCCTTTTTGTACTGCTGAAATCAGGAGATGCCAGAACAGCATTCTGTTCTGGGGTCACTCTCCTTCCTCTCCCTCCTTCAGTAAAGTAGGGTTATGCAAAACCAGTTTACAATGTCAAAGTGAGATTTTTCTTTTATAGATACAGAACAACAACATGAAACCCTATCCCTCTTCTCATTCTCCATATGTTAACACAACACCCCTAAAGAGAGAAACCCTGGGAAGGTATCAAATGAGAACACAAAGTGAATTTATACAGATACTAGAGGCCCAATGCACGAAGATTCATGCAAGAATAGGCCTTCCTTCCCCTGGCTGCCGGCATCAGCTTCCCTCTGGCACTCGGGACCCGGACCTTCACTCTGGCCACTGCCTTCCGCCTTTGCTCAGGCCAGAGCCACCTTCCACCTTCGCTCCGATCCTGCAACCCTCCTGTAGCTCCCTCCACTCCTCACCCCCTCCCTCATAGCAGGCATCCCGCCCAGAAGCCTGGAGCGGCTGGGGTGGGGCGAAACACCTGCATCCTGGCCTGGCCGCCGTCATCTTTGTCACGTCGATTTGTGTATTCCCTCCTTATTGGCTGTGGGCACCATCATCTTTGTCATGGAGTGATGGTCAATTTGCATACTCCATCTTTATTAGATAGGATATATTTTTAAGTAACCAGTCCTTTATAGAAGTTAAATGCTCTCTGGAATTTGTTAACTTTCCTGAACTTTCCCCTTGACTAAGCATAAGCCTCTCTGGCTCTTTTCTACCTCCATTCCCTCTCACTGTGAGCCAGGCCACACCCTTACCCCCCTGCCCCCCCTCCTCCCCACCTCACACACACACACATACACACACACACACACACACACACACATACACCATGGTCTTCAGGTCTTTAAGTAGCCAGACTCTCCAATGTGTGGAAATAACACCTTTTTAAAGTTGTTTTAACCTATCAGATAACCAGGGTAAAGGTGCTACAGTTATTGAACAGCCTTTCTCTCTCATATAGTGTGCTCACTCTATGCTGTCCAAATGTCAGAAAATAACTCAATCAATACCCTAGCCCTGGGTTTCTAGCTCCATTTGAGTTTTTAAAGCTTCAGGCTCAGTTTTCTTAACAGATACTTACAATGAGATTTTACAAAGCAAGTTTCTGGTTTGTCCTCCAATCAGGCTTCTGTTAACTGCAACTTTTCTCCGTTATCTGCCCCCTTGTCTACCATGTAACAGACCCTTCTCCCCAAATAGTTTGTCTTCTAAGGTGCTATAGATTGTAGCTTTGCTATATTATGATCACATAAACAAGATAAAAATAGGGAACAGATGATTTAGAGTAACTGAAGCAGCCACCGGCATTTCCCTTTTTAATTCATTCAGAAAGAGCGTGCACTGTGGCACCATAGTTGGGTTCCCTATTTTAAGCTACGAAAAGAGGGGGGATGGAAAGTTCAAGGGAATAGTGTCTTTAGGTACATAAAGCAGACCATGTTATAATTTCTCCAAAAATGGGGGTCTATGATTTTCTTTTCATTAAATTAGTTGATTGAAGCAAATCACAAATTTCTAAGGGATTCAGATAACTATATAAGATTAGCACTGGAAGTCTGCATTAAGTTTAGACAGAAAAACTTCTGATCTTGGAGAACTAACTTCTTTGATATACAAAATAGATCAAAACTATCTTCCTCTGCTTTTCTCTCTCGGGGTAGAAGTTTGCAGATAGTAGAGCTACTTTAGATGATAAAGAATATCCCTTTATATTCCCAAAAATCAATGAAAAAGGAGTCAAAATGCCTGAGTTCTAATTTACAACCATCTTGGATCTGGTGCTGATCTGATTCTGAGCCATAGTTTCTCATTTGCAAAATAAGGATAAGGGCACCTTATTCACAGGCTACTGTGCATAGCCCTTTGTAAACTCTAAAAAGCTGCATAAATACAATGGAACATTAATAGGAAGATCCAAGCACATTTCCAAACATATCGTCACATAAAAAAAATCGGGAACTATGGGTTTGTGAGCCATAGTCAAAGCTCCTGACATAGGAAGGAAGATATTTTCTGCATATAAGGCATGTGTGTTTCACCCTGAAAAGATAGTAAGAATTCCCTACCAAGAACTGAAACTCACCCTCATCATCAGGTATAAGTCATGGTACACTGCCCTGTACACTAAGCAAAAGCAATTTTGACCAGAAACACAACAAAATAGATGATTTTGATATCCTATCTAATAAAAGAGTAATATGCAAATTGACCATCACTCCAACACACAAGATGGCTGCCCCCATGTGGTCAAAGATGGCTGCCCCCATGTGGACACAAGATGGCCACCACATGATGGCCAGCAGGGGAGGGCAGTTGGGAGGGACAAGGCCTGCAAGGGAGGGGAGTTGGGAGGCGATCAAGCCTGCAGGGGAGGGCAGTTAGGGGTGACCAGGCCGGCAGAGGAGGGAAGTTGGGGGCGACCAGGCCTGCAGGGAAGGGCAGTTGAGGGGGACCAGGCCTGCAGGGGAGAGAAGTTTGGGGGGGGGGAACCAGGCCTGCAGGGGAGGGCAATTAGGGGTGACCAGGCCGGCAGTGGAGGGAAGTTAGGGGCAATCAGGCTGGCAGGGGAGCAGTTAGGCATCAATCAGGCTGGCAGGCAGAAGCAGTTAGGGGCAATCAGGAAGGCAAGCAGGCAAGCAGGCAAGCAGTTGGGAGCCAGCAATCCTGGATTGTGAGAGGGATGTCCGACTGCCCGTTTAGGCCCGATCCAGGTAGGATCGGGCCTAAACGGGCAGTCGGACATCCCTTGAGGGGTCCCAGATTGGAAAGGGTGCAGGCTGGGCTGAGGGACACGCTCCCCCCGTGCACGAATTTTGTGCACCGGGCCTCTAGTATACAATAATTACACTAGTATCTAACATTTATGAAATGCTTGCTATGTGCCAGGCACTGTTCTAAGCACTTTACTAGCTTTATCTAATTTAATCCTCCCTGTGATGTAGGTGCTATTATTATGATTATTTTACAGATGATACATGTAAAAGCTAAATAACATGCCAGAGGTGATATAGAGGTACAGAGGTAACAGATCCTTGAACTCACACTCTTAGCCACTTCTTTACTCTCCCTTCTTTCAAGATCTAGATAATTAATCTTTCCAGAAAAGTGTGGAAAGTCCAAAATCCTCCCAGAATTCCTGTAAAATCTTGGGAGGGGACAGGGCATTGGAGCAAAGAGCACTTCTCTATCAAGGTTCCCATTGGCTCTCATCTCCTGCTAATGATTTCCCTGTTTGGGACTACATCAGCCCAGAAGTGAATCCAGGCTGTTTGTAATTTTCCATGCAAAGATTTTTTGAAGATTTCTGGAGATACAGTTTACAGCCCAGTAGTGGAAAGAAGTTGAAATTT
Organism: Cnephaeus nilssonii; assembly: GCF_951640355.1. Taxonomy (NCBI): domain Eukaryota; kingdom Metazoa; phylum Chordata; class Mammalia; order Chiroptera; family Vespertilionidae; genus Cnephaeus; species Cnephaeus nilssonii. The sequence continues at coordinate 71,155,454 of NC_137072.1, read as the reverse complement.
AATTTTTTTTCTTAATTAAATTTATTGGGGTGACATTGGTTAATAAAAATATATAGGTTTCAAGTGTACAATTCTATATTACATCATCTGTATATTGCATTGTGTGCCTACTACCCAGTCAAATCTTCCATCACCATATATTTGACCTCCTTTAACTTTTACTACCCCCCAACCTCCTTCCCTTTGGTAACAACCATAATTGTCTTTGAGTTTTTGTTTGTTTTTCTTGTTGTTCATTTGTTGTTTTCAGTTTTATATTCCATATATGAATGAAATCATATGGTTCTTGACTTTTTCTGTCTGACTTATTTTGCTTACTATGATATTCTCAAGATCCATCCATGCTGTCACAAATAGCAGTATTTCACATTTTCTAATGGCTGAGTAGTATTCTATTATCCTATATAATAAAAGCCTAATATGTAAATCGACCGAACGGTGGAACGACCAATGCTATGATGCTCATTGACCATCAGGGGGCAGACGCTCAATGCAGGAGCTGCCTCCAGGTGGTCAGTGCACTCCCATGGGGGAAGCGCTGCTCAGCCAGAAGCCAGGCTTACAGCTGGTGAGCAGGAGCCTCTCTCACCTCTGCTGCAGGCAGGCGGTAAGAAGCAAGGGGTCCCGGACTGCCAGAGTCCCAGGCTGAGAGAGGGTGCAGGTCTGAGGGACACCCCCCCTCCCCCAGTAATCTCATGCACCGGGCCTTAGTATGTGTGTGTGTGTGTGTGTGTGTGTGTATGTGTATATATATATATATATATATATATATATATATATATATATATATATATATATATACATCTGCTTTATCCAATTATATACTGAAGAACACTTTAGTTGTTTCTATGTCTTGGCCACTGCGAATAATGCTGCAATGAACATAGAACTGTATATATCTTTGAGAATAAATGTTTTCAAACTTTGGGGGTAGATAGCCAAAAAAAGGGGTTGCTGGGTCATATGGTAACTCTATTCTTAATTTTTTAAAAGAAATTAGCTCATATCAATTCTTTTTTATTTATATATTTTTATTTATTTCAGAGAAGAAGGGAGAGGGAGAAATAGAAACATCAATGAGAGAGAATCATTGATCAGCTGCTTCCCGCATCCCCACACTGGGTATTGAGCCTGCAACCCAGGCATATGCCATGACCAGGAATTGAACCGTGACCTCCTGATTCATAGGTCAAAGCTCAACCACTGAGCCCACTCCAGCCGGGCTCTATTCTTAATTTTTTGAGGAATCTCCATACTGTTTTCCATAAAGGCTCTACCTATTTACATCCCTACCAGCAGGAATGAGGTTTCTTTTTTCTCCACAACCTCTCCAAGACTTATTACTTGTCTTGTTGATAATAGTTATTCTAACAGGTATGAAGTGCTATCTCATGGTAGTTTTGATTTGCATTTCCCTAATTAGCTAGTGAAGTTGAAATTTAATTTTAAACAATTCTGTTTCCATGAGAATCCAGACAATTTCTACAACTTGGGCTCTAGCCTCCTGCCTGGTTGCACAGCTGTCCTCTCTTTATCTTTCCCCACCCCGTCTCCTGTCTCAAGTCTCTTTACTCCCATCCTCAAATTCCTGTCCCATTCTGCTGTCTCTTGTTTCTTTAGTTCCTGACAACCCATACTCTCAGGATCTCATGTGTCACCCAGTGAATTAACAAGATAGTTTCCTAATCAAAGATAGTTCCCTCCCTATAAGAAATTACAAAGAGAACATTTTTATCTTGACATATATTCATTTTAATAAACATTTATTCTGGGAGGTAAAAAGAGGGGATGGTAAAACATAAAACCAGAGTGATTTTTGATATCATGAACTCTCATACTGCTAAATCCCTAAAGAATAATTAGTAGAGGAAATCAGAAACTCAAAGTCACTGTAATTATGATGATCACATTTGCATAACTCATCTTAATCCATTATAAATTCATTACAGCAGAGGAGTACTCTCACACCAAAACATTAAAAATATTCTGTTATTAGGAGAGAAAACAACCTGGTGACATGCCAATATGCCATATTTTTTATAAACTATCTTCTTCACACCAAATATTTCTGTCAGCTTCTCTGGCCCATGAGATATCCAACTAGAAGCTAATTTACTCCAGTTGTCAAAACAGTTGGCTTTATCAGCAGGATTCCTGGGGTTGTAGACATTTTCTTTATGCTTTCCAGCACAATCGATTACTTCCTCCTACTGTACTCCCACTTTGTTAATGAGTTCACAAAATTGTAATTTAATCACAAACATATTGGTAAATTAACTCTATCTCTTTTACTTGCCCACAACTACCACTTTTCATCCATTCTTTTATTCATTCACTCACCAAATATTTATGGAGATCTTTCTATGGTCAAAGCCTCAAGTAGGAAGAAGCATGGTGCCTTTCCTCAAGGATCACCCAGTGTAGTATGGGAATCATGCTTTACAAATATGTTTAACCAAGAATTACAAATGTTATTATTCATTCATTGAACCCATGTTTTGAGGCTCACCAACTGTTCTAGGCATCTATCTTATATTAGCTCATTTAATTTTCACAACACTACCACTTCGAGGGGAACATCATTAGCCTCATTTTACAGACAATATAACTGGTAATCAGAGAGGTCAAGTAACTAGCCCACAGTAACTTGTAAATAGCTGGTAAAGGGCAAAGCACAGATCTGAAACCAGGTATGTGTGACTCCAAGTACTTTGGAAATAAAGAGGAGGAGGTTACTAACTCTAGGCAAGCAGTAAAGGCTTTTTAGGGCAGCAAATATTTAAACTGATCTATAAGGAGTTCACCATCTAATAAGGAAAAGGATGGTATTTATGGTGGAAAGAACTGTATAGTCAAAGGCTCAATTATATGTTGTGCCCTGGCCCAGATTCTATCTTACCATTCCACTGAAGTGGAAAAAGTGATTAATTAAGACCAGTCGCTCTACCTCCAATACTTCCCAGAGTTGACAGGATCCTCCTTGAGGGCAAGGGTCATGCCCTTCTTATTTGGTGGTCCTCCCAGAGCCCACTGCAATGTCTTAAATAGACAATGCTTAATTGTTGTTTGAAAAGTGAGTTAAAGAGTGTACAGTGAGATGAAGGGAAGGGAAGGGAAGGGAAGGGAAGGGAAGGGAAGGGAAGGGAAGGGAAGGGAAGGGAAGGGAAGGGAAGGGAAGGGAAGGGAAGGGAAGGGAAGGGAAGGGAAGGGAAGGGAAGGGAAGGGAAGGGAAGGGAAGGGAAGGGAAGGGAAGGGAAGGGAAGGGAAGGGAAGGGAAGGGAAGGGAAGGGAAGGGAAGGGAAGGGAAGGGAAGGGGAGGGCCGGGGAGGGGAGGGGAGGGGAGGGGAGGGGAGGGGAGGGGAGGGGAGGGGAGGGGAGGGAAGGGGAGGGAAGGAAAGAGAAGGGAAGAGGGAAAATACAACTACTTTTTATCACATAGGGCATCTTATAGTGTTTATTTTCTAAAATGTTCTCAGGGTGTTCTTAAGGTGCTAAGTCAATTTTCTTATCAATATCCTTTTGAGAGAAAATTGCTGGTATATAATCTTAGCAACATGATTATACCTTTTGTGATGATCCAGCAGCCACAAGACTTGGCATGTGCTTCAGTCATTTCAGAAATAGTTATGTGTGTACAGCTCTGGCTAAAATGGTATAGTTAGGTCCACAACATCACCCTTTGTTAATAATCAATTATAGTATTACACTTCTGTAATAATAGCAATGACAGCTTGCAGTGTTTACAAAATTTACTTTCAAGGTAGTTATACCTTTGTCATCACCTTACCATAACCCTGTGAAGTCTTTCACAGTTTATGGAGCCATGGTTCAGATAAGTAAGCAATGGGCTCAGGGAGACCGAGCTCCAGGTCCAAACCCAAAACTCGATTCCTGGTCCAATGATCTTTCCATTCATTCAGTCTCCTTCTTCAGGAAGAAGAAAAAAAAATTTCTTAGAGGAAATATATTTTAGTGTTTCTCTTTGTCTCCTTCTCTCTCCATTTGTTTCTTTTACACGCATACTAACACATTTTTGTCTCACTTTTTAGGAATCTGAATTTGTTCTGAAGTACAACTTGCCTCTACCAGTTTTAACCCTATTCATCTGGCCTTAGGTGGTCTCCTTATCATTTTGATAATGGTTGTTAAAGTGAGTCACGAGTGAGGTTGAGTGGTGTCTCATCCTGGCACTCCACCTGCCATCATGCTCCTATTATTAATTTTTATAATCCAATGGGAGTCTATATTTTTCATTCTGACATGAGTTAACTTTTACTATACCTCACAGTCATTATTCTAATACATCTGCCTGGATTTTTTGTTTTGGTCCTTTCTTCACGCCCCAAAAGTGAAAATCACAGTTTTGAGAAGTTTCTGGCTTGGACACTACCTAATCCCACCTCAACCACACAGTTATAGAATTGAAAGGATATTTTATTACACATATAAGTCCTCTCAGAATTAAAAAACTATATGTAAGATTTTTAAACCAGTTGAACAAGTTGGATTATTTTATTCCTTCCTCATTTATGTTTTGAAAACCATCTTAGGATCTCTACTATCTTCCAACTATATTGGGGTTGTAGAAGATAAAAAATGCACCTGGTGTCTGCAACTCAAATTAATCACACATTGGAAATGGTTGGGAGGGAGGCTAGGGAGGGAATAGAAGCAAGAAGGGAACATGTGATGAGTCACCTCATTAAACAGCAGTTCATGACCAGCTTGCATTGCTAAATACCTGAAAGGAGTTGAGTAGATGCTTCCCAAAGTCAACCTCCAATAGTCTGAAAGTGAACACCCAAATAGTGGTTAAAGCTGATGGGAAAACTACTACAGGTTTGAACACAAAATAGTTGGAGGTACTCATACAGATCTGACTTAGACAGGGGGTTCAAGGTGACCTTCTTCCCTAGACACAGCTCCTCCATATCATTTGCTTTTTCAGTTCCAGCCAAAAGGTGGCCAACTTTTCTATAACACCTCAAGTCCACTCTGGTACCTCAAGGTACCACAACTTATTTTGGTTCAACAAAGAGTTATAGAGAGGTAATGTGTGCCAAGCATAGTCTTAGGCACTGAGTATCAATAAGGTATAATCCTTGCCCTTGGGAGCATTCAATTCAAAAGGGGAGACAGATATGTAACATCTATGATTAAGGAGATATTAAAAATATATTAACTATTCTCATACTATAGACACCAACCAGTTAAAAGGGAGGTTGTTCAGTGCACATGAGCATGCCAGCCTCATGATAAGTACCACATGATGAGACTGGTGACAGAGGTCTCTAGAAGATGCCATGGGAACTCAGAAAACACTCAATTAACACTTAGCTCAAGCTACTACATGGTCAGAATCCTGGCCCTGTGAGAAGAATTGTTTAGACAAATAAAGTGGATAATAATAAAGATAATGATAAAATTATATATTTAGTACATACCATGTACCAGCTCTGTGTTTAGAACTTTCCAAGAGTTACATTATTTGATTCTCACAGTATTACCTTTTAACAAATGAGGAAACTGGTTCTTAGTGATACCAAGTGAATTACCCAAGATCACACAGGGTTTAAACAGGGTTTAAACTGTAACAATCTAACTCCAAAAAGCTTGCACTTATCCCTGAAATTTGAGGTGTTGATGCTTCTAAAAAAAAAAAAAAAGAGGAGGATGTCAAATTTAAGGATACAGAGACTAAAAGAGCTATTTAGAAAAAAAAAAGTGGGTTTCTTATCATTTCCATACTGCAAAGGTGAATTGGGAATATTTTAGGTAAAGAGAGATTGGTGAAGCCTTATTCAAAAGGCCAAACCCAGGTCAACATAAGTAAAGGTAAATACCACGAAGGACAAAGCTATCAGTCACTTGTCTTAAGAACCCTTTAGAATGAAGGACAGGCAAAGAGAGCGAGCCATTAGGTAAATATTGTTCAAGGTGTCCAGTGGGCATAAGAGACCCTCGTCACAACTCTGAAGAACCTTGCTAAAAAGGTTAAAATAAAGCTGTCTTCTGAAACATGCTTCTGGATCACAGAAACAGTCCCCTGGTATGTCTTTTACCAGTTTCATGGAAAGTCTTTTGCATCTAAACAGCTATCTGTTCCCACTGCCTGATCTACACATAGAATCACATAATTTTCTCCTGTAGGCCTTTACAACCGAGGGTGGGGAAAGAGCTGTAATGTCAGTCCAGGAGAACTATAGGTTCACTTGGAGGCAAAATAGCAGAATAGAAAAAAATAATTTTCCTGAAGAATTTCTGAAAGATACTTTTCATACTGAAGTCTCTAAGTAATAAAATAAGAGTGAGAATGTCACCAACAGAACTGATTTTTCATGGTGTCCTTCTAAGAGTCCTATGTTCGCAGGATCACAGGTGGAAGGAAATTTATATCTGTGGATTTAACAATAATAAAAAAGTAAGGAACAAATAGCTTCCCCCACTCCCTTCTGTCCAAATGCAAAGATTTCTATTTGAAAAAGAGTAAGTCCAAAATGACAAGGGTAAGAGTATCACTGAGGAACAACTTACTGTTGGAAAAAAAAAAAAAGGAGCATTATCCAGAACAGCCAATTCAATATTGAAGTATCCCATTTCTGGGTTCATTGCTCACTGCTCACTTCTTCCTTCTATAAAAGCCAGAGAAAGAGACAGAATATATACCAACTTGAGTGATGGCAATGAATGTTTACAAAATATTTCTTCACTTCATTTAAACCTAGCAGTACTATTATTTTTATTTCACAGATGAGGAAACTATAATGTAATCAGGAGATTAAAAGGTTGAAATATCCAGAAAGACAGATTCAAGCCTTTCTCAGGTCATCTGATTCTAAGTCTCATTTTCTTTTCACTGTACTTTACCTAGATCTCTGAAGGTCAAAGTTAAAACCTTTTTGCAAGTTAAATTTCTAAGATAGTTTATATTTTAAAAGAAAATTTCAAGTATATTCAAGTGATTCCTAGATTTCTCAATGTCATATTACCAGACACAACAGCCACAGAGAGCAGGCAATATTTTTACCCAGCCAGACCTCTCTGACCTTTGAAGTCACCCTCTGATGGCTCACCTGGCTAATGAAGCAGAGTTTACCCATTGTGATCCAGGAGGCTTACATTTCATCTCCATTCAGCAATTTCAATGGCCTATAAAATGGTTCTCAAATTTGTACTTAGAAGACTCCCCTGGGAGCTCTCAGGAATTCTGGTCCAATCGGTATGGGATATAACGCAGGGATCTGGAATTCTTCACAAGCACCTTCAAGTAATTCTGATGCAGGATGTTAGTGGATCTCCCAAAACTGGTAGGGATTGGGTAGAGGGATCAGGTGAGAGAAGAGGAAGTGGCAGAGGTAGGCAGAGGATGAGTATGAAGTGCCCTCTAAGCTCTCCTCAGGGATTTAAACTTCATCCTAACAATGCTGAGGAATAATTGAGGTTTTTAAGCAGGTGCATCACATAATATATTTAGACTTAGGAAAGCTCTTGATGGTCTTTAGAGAATAGACTAGAGGGATCAAAGACCAGAAGCAGGGAGAGCAGTTGGAGGCTGTTACAGCAATTCGGGCAGGAGAGGCTGGGAGCTCGGACTACAATAATGGTGGTAGAGATGGAAAGACTTCAAGAAAAAAATTAACACACACGAAGAGGCAACACACAATGAAAGGGTTCAATGAAGTGGAAAAACATCTACCAGCAGAATGTCAACTGCTAGTAAGAGTCTATCAACAAAAAGTCAGCATAACCCCAGAAAATCCTCTGGGCCCAGGGGAGCATTCCTCACCCAGAGGATTTCTTGATTGTGCAGCTTCCTTGACTCTGTCTCTTCAGGACACTTATTGTTCATGTTAACAGAGGGAATCTACTGCCTCTGATCATAAAAGGCTGTTGCTCAGTCCGGAATCTGGGCAATGGCCACACTAACCGCAGCAATATTTTTTAGCAGAAGCCTCTCACAGGAGTTTTATGATTCTCTATCATGAAAGTCCTTCCCAGCCAGCCCGTATTCCCTACGTTGCACCTTGTTTATGGGCTCAGGTGCTCTGCCCTTCATTATAGCATCGCCACTCAGTCTGCTATAAAGCTTGGGAATGAACCAGATCCTGAGTCCAACGTGAAATATATTCAGAGAAGCTTTGGCATGGATGGCCACATTTTAGTCCCTGGCTTCTGTGAACAGCCTCTCATGAGCAATGTAAATCTCATTTGTGGATATATATATATATATATATATATATATATATATATATATAATGTATTTATTCTGTCCAATAATATTTTAATCATATCATAAGCCATCTCCCTGAGACTAGTACAAAAGGTTGCCTCCTGATTAAATCCATTATATTTTTAGCCCACATGTATTCATGTGACTTTATTATTTTTCTAAGCAACATCAATCACAGTCTAATAAAGTGATAATCAATTCCTCTGTATCCAGTTAAAGGAAGAAAATTACCAGCAAAATAAAGAGATGATACAGACTAAAAAGGAAAGGCAGGGAAATTCATTGAAATTGCCAAGTAAGAGTGAAGAGGCCAGTTTCAAGAGAGCCAGAAGCCCCATTCAGACCAACTAACTCTTACCTCTCGGGTGGGACAAAGGCCTGCTTTAAAACCTCTACAAGTGTTCCCAATGTGGAGGGCTAGGAACCACAGTTCTAGGAAACATAAGAGGTTTGATGAGGGTTTTTCATCATCCCAGAATCCCAATTTGACATGTTGTGTAACAAAGATTAATCCAAGCTACCTGTGCCTTCTTCCCCATATAAAATGTCTACTTCTCTCTTAGCTGAACTTTTAAGGAAAAAAAATGATTGAAAGACCCTTTTATTTTTCATTTTGTGTTTCAGAAATGAATAGAGCTTTATTGTTTAATCTTCGAAAAACATAAATCAGACAATGTCATTTTTAGAAATGACTATAGCTATAGCTTTGTTGCTTTTTTTCATCTTTTAAAAATATAAATCAGATCATGTCACCTCCCTGGAGGCTCACTACTTAGTGGGCAGAGGGACAAATAGAAGCCATATGCTGTTGATTTAAATGTTTAAACTGATAGATAAAACCAATAACTTGTTAAACAAAATATATTCCATATATGTTTGCGAATGTTTATGTATAGAAACAAAAATCAAAAGATATGTGTATAGATTTTACAGGATTAAAAGTTGGCAAAATATCAAAGATGACTGAATTTAATTATTATTACACACAGGTGAGTGTTCTAGTGATTGGCCAGCAATGTTTGCCTGAGCAATAACATAAAGATATACATAGCTCATAAATTATTTTTTATTAAATGAAATTTATTTTCTTACCTTTATTTCAGTAAAATCAATAATTATGTTGTCATAATCAAGATTTTTATGTAATTTGTGTTCTATTAACACAATGTCAAATTAGATCCCCTTTCTTGGGTTATTTTAGTTCTTAGTTTTATTTTAATTAATTTCAACTTGGAGAAACTTTCTCTTGCTAAGACAGTAACAACCAGAAAATTGGGAAAACAATTCGTAAAACAACATTTAGATTAAAAAAATAAACCCCAAATTTTACATATCATATTTAAATATTTAATAAAGTTGTGCAAGATAATTATTGTTGTTGCTAAAAGTATTAAAAATACTTTAATTTTGTCGTATAAATTATCATTTTATCACTATTTTCACACAAAACGAACCTGAAGAACCTGTATGATGTGTGTACATGAGTATTTGTATGTGTATGCTTGTGTGCACATGCACATGAGTGTGTAGTGCTTGTGTATGACATACGTGGCGCCCACTAAAGCATAGAGCCCAGGACCAGGCCTCATCTTACTCAGTCTAAAGGCAAAACTGCTTCCCTTCTTATAACCCTTCAATGGCTTCCCTTAGAATTAAATCTAACTCCTCACCAAGGACCACGAGATCTTACTAGGTCTGGCTTCTGCCCAGCTCTGAGCCTCCATCGGCCTCCCCGCAGGCCCTCATTCTTTCTGTTCCAGCTACGGTGGTCTCCGGTCTGCTCCTGGGGCATCACAACCTCCTACCTGCTCAACAACTCGCACTGCTATTCCCTCTGCCCAGCACAGCTTACCTCCAACTCTGCGTGGCTGGGTTCTATGGGCCCTTTAGGTTTCTGCTTAAGGCAGACAGTATCTGGAGTAAGTAAAGGACAGGTTCTGTAGCTAAACTCCCTGAGTTCAAATTTGGCTCCACCATTTATCATCTGTGTGGTCCTGGCCAGTCTCCAAGTGGCTCCTTCCTCGTTTGCAGGAAGGAAACGATCCTACTTTCCCACGGGTTACTGTGTGCATTAAATGAGTTCATCTAAATAAACCTCTTAGGCCGGGCCTCGCAGAGGAAGCATCCAATAAATCATAGCTCCAGGAAGCAGGGAGGCTTTCCCTGACTGCTCAACCCACAGTCGCCTCCCATGCACACACACTATTTCTTTTTTTTTTTCCCCCATGGTATTTATCATTATCTAGAATTGCATTGTTTATTTTTATCACTGTCTATTGTCTGTCTCCTTCCTCTGGATGCAAGTTTTATGAGAACTAAGCCTTTGCTGAAAGTTTACTGCTATAGCCTCTTGTGTCCGGCACATAGTAAATATGCATTGAATGAATTATTCTTTTTATTTTTAAAGACTGCCAACTTTCATCCAAATCAGAAATTACAGATTTGGGAAGAAAAAATGTACTCTCCTGTTCCAACTAACACTTCTCAAATTGTGCTTGTTTACGATAGGTTAAGAGGCTTGTGTGCAGGGCTGTGGCATGCGGAAAGGTAAGTGACAAAGGGAATATGGAGGTTATGGTGCTGAAGACTGCCAACCACTCTCCAACAATGAGAGAGATGTCTTCTAACAGCCCCAAGGGAAGTGGAATCTCTGCGTTAACCCAGTTAATTTAGTCAGTGTGGACTTCCCACCTGGCATTGCTTGTTGTTAATGAACAAATTAACTAGTAAGTGACTAAAAACATGTGCCTTGTATGGTGCAGAGTCATAAAGTAGGGAGGGAACTACTTCCTAAAGACAAAGCAAGAAACACGGATCTTAATAGATCATCAAAATTTGGGAATAAACACCAACTACACCAGGGATGCCACATGAAATCATGCCTTCTAAAATGAGTATAAAAATCCTGTTATCCTATACCTCAATCCATTTGTTTGCTATTGTCTTGCTTTCCCCAGATTTCTTGAGAATGCATAACACTGGCATCAAGCCAGTGACAGTGAGAAAACAATGAATTCTAGCACATTTGGGTCATCTTACAAAAAGCTACGTCTCAAGAATCCATGTAACTTTCCCATAAAGAAGTTGTTTGTTGCCTCTGCCATCAGACTTGGTGCAGAGCATTGAGCACTTGAACACCGACAGCAGCAAATCCGAACTAAGCACCTCCGAACAAACGAATGTCTTTTAACTTAACCAATCTGAATGCTTTGATACTTGTGATTTATTATCTTCACTGGAGGCCACCTGAGGAGAGGCAGCTTCCTTTTTATTATCATTTTTTACATTACAGTTGATTTTCAATATTATATTAATTTCAGGTGTACAACATGGTAGTTAGATATATAGAACTTGCGAAGTGATCCCTAATAAGTCTAGTACCCACCTGGCACCATACATAGTTATCCCAATATTATTGATTATATTCCCTATGCTGTACTTTACATCTCCATGAGTATTCTGAAACTGCCAATTTGGACTTCTTAATCCCTTCACCTTTTTTACACAGCCCACAGAAAGATAGGCCGTAAACGCTCTGACATTGCACTTAGTAGTATTTTGGGGATGTCTCCTCCAGCGAGGGAAACAAAGGAGTAAAATAAACAAATGGGACCAGAAGGAAGAAGCACATGGACGATCTCTTTTCCCTCCAGTCCAGAGCCAGTGTCTGGCTATCGTGTGCAGCTGGTCTTGCTCAAGCCCAGCCAGGTTTCCCGTGATGACTCACAGAGAAACACAGGAAGTGATCTTCTCTGGATGACCTCATCTCTCGTGGAACTTTTGTATGGAATCGTTGATTACATAAGACTCTAAAGTCCACATAGAAAGCACTCACTTGTTTTACATTTCTTCGTTATTTTCTTAACTGGCTGTTCATGGTGTCTGTAAAATTGAGACATAATGTCTTTCTCAATGCAGAGGCAAAAACAACCTAACTCTTTAAACTTCCTTTATTCAGAATCTCTACATAGAAAGAATGTTGATCTTGGCTAAGTATAAAATAATTTATCTATTATAGGTGAGATTATTCAATTTGATTAACTCTCTATTTATTTCTCTTTTGCTACCTTTCTTTCATACGTATGGTCCATGGGCTCCCCTCAAAGCATGAAACCTGTCCTTCTGACACAAATAGGACCTTTGTACTAGCCACTGTTGCCAGTAAGGCCTCCCCAATGTCTCATTAGGGTTAGGCCTTCGGCAGCTGGTGCTGTCAATAATATTACTATGTGAAACTCACAACGTTTCATTTATGTATTCTTTTCTTTTTTTCTTTTTCTTTTTTTTTTGTCTAACCCCTCTAATCCAGGCATTTGCAAGCCAGCCATAACAGAAGTATCCACTGAGCATTCTGCAGACATTAACTAATTCATTTGCTACACTTTTCCCTTTGGGGGTACTGGCATGTAATAGAATACCTGTCAGTATGCGCTTACAGAATTACAGGAACATTTTTGACAGGATACTAGTATTGTGTCTTGATAATTTATTGAAACCACCTAGTATCAGATATCCTACTCTGGATAATACCTGAGTGTGTTATTTTGAAAATTTTCAAAACATCAGAGAAATTGAAGGAATAGTATAAGGATCATCCATATACCTTCCCTCTAGATTCACCAATTTTAAATATTTTGTCTCATTTGTTTTCTTTGTGTGTTTGTGTGGTGTGTGTACCATTTTAAAATAAATTGCAGACATCATGGTACTTCAATGATAAGTATTTTAGCACTTATCTCTTAATAATAAAAATATTCTCCTACATAAGTAATACCATTATTGAACTCTTACATATTTAACTTTGATACACTATCATCAAACATATAGTTGATGGTCAAACTTTTTTGATTGACCCAATAAAGTCCTTGGAGTGTTTTTTTTCTTCTTTTAATCCAGGATCCAATCAAGGATGCTACATTGTATTTTGTTACCATGTCTTTCTAATTTCTTTTCATGTGGAACAGTTTTCTCCATTATCTCCCTCCCTCTCTGTCCTCCCACCTTTTTTTTTTTTTTGTCTTTTATCACATTGATATTTCTTAAGAAGCCAGATTATTTGTTTTATAAAGTGTTTTACAACCTGGATTTTGCAGATCATTTCCCTATGATTCAATTCAACTTACACATTTTTGGAAAGATTTTGGCAACATTATGTCAGTGATGTTGTGTCATCCCCATTACATCACATTAGGAGATATATACTATCTCATCATTAATGATGCTAAGTCTGATTGTTTCATTAAAAATTTGGCAACATTTTTTTCATTGTAAAGGTACTTTTGACCTTTATAATAAAGAAAATAATAAATGACATTTTGAGATGATCTGAATTTATCTATACATATATATGTATGCATGTATGTATGCATGTATGTATGAGGAAGGTACAGAGATTTTCCATATACTGCCTCCCCCCACACATGTACAACCTCCCCAATTTCAACATCCCCTCACCAGAATGGTACATTTGTTATAACTGAGGAAACTACATTAACATAATCACCCAAAGTCCATAATTTACATTACAGTTCATTCTGTATATTCCATAGGCTTAGACAAATGTGTAATGACAAGTTCCACCATTATAGTATCATACAGAGTATTTCACTGCCTCAAAAGTCCTCTGTGCTCTTGCCTATTCTTCCCTCCCTCCCCACTAACCCTGGCAACCACTGATCTTTTTATTGACTCGAGTTTTGCTTGTTCCAGAATGTTGTATAGTTGTAATCGTACAGTATGTAGCCTTTTCAGATTGCCTTCTTTAATGTGGTGATCTGCATTGAAGATTCCTCCAAGTCTTTTTATGACTTGATAGTTCATTTCATTTTAGCACTTAATAACGTTGCCTTGTCTGTATGTACCAGTTGGAACTTAATGATTCTTTTAAAATTCAATGTTACAATTCATTATTTTTATCTTTTTTTATGCTCATCTTTTCACAAATGTGGTCAGAGGGATCCCCTTAAAGCTAGTAAAATTATAACTTTACTACATTGTTACATATTATAATTCATTATAAGTAAGCAGTTATGTTGCATTAAAATAATGGTTTAACCTCCAGTCCCTCATCATTGGTAAATTAGTAATATAACCCAAATGCTCCCCAACCACTCATCTTCTGCAATCATCTTTTTTATTTTTAAAACAAAATAACTTATACTCCCACCCCACAAAATTTGTAGGAAATCTGCAGTATTTTCAAAGGTTTGGGGCAGTGAGTGGGAGAAAGTGTCCTCTGGTTCCCTATCTCTTCTCATGGCCAGCCCAATTGCCCATCACCTCCCACCAACCCAATGCCACTTTTGCGTGTTGCCATCCCTGCTCTATTTCTTGCAACCGTCGATTCAGTTCTTTCTTCACTTCTCAAAACGTTGCTCTCAAGAGTAATCGCAACACCAGAGAGGAAGTTACAATATTGCACATCAGATATCAGTGCTCTAGTCTTCCTCTCAGCGCTCCCTTCCTGGGCTGTTCATTGCTTTCATTCATTTTACTCAGTCTACCATACCTCTTTTCTGCATTGTCTTCATTTCTAATACAAGCAGCAGGTATCATGCAAATGCAGTGACTACAGCAAACACTTCATGTATAGTCTCAGTCTAGAGTCACTTAGCAGACAGTTTTGAAGTGTCCGATCAATAACATCATTTTCTTCTTTACTTCAATCATCCTACCTATGTGTATCCTTTCAAACACCTTCCTGTCCCCTCACCTTGGCAGCCCATCCTTGCATGATTCAGTAGAGGCCCTCCTGGCACCCTGTCTCTGTCTATTCCCAGATGGCCATCCCTCCTGGCTCTCTCCAACCTCAGGTTAAGACTCTTAGCAGCCCTTCTTTTGGCCACCCGCTCCTATGGCCACCTGTCCTATGTTCCTATCACTGTTCAGCAGATTGACAGCTGCACTGGACCCACTTCCTGCATACTGACAGTTGCATTTTCCATTGGGACCTAATGAATCATCTGATTCTTTGAGGGCAGGAAGAGCTGTTGAGTTACAACTGCAATTATACATCAGAACGTTCCAGCTCCCAAGAGGAGGAGGGACACGAGGAATATTATTCCTTCTAGGAAATACACATATAATGAATATATGGGCGCAACTCCTTACTTCAAAAATCATACATATTCTCACACACACACTTTCTATTTATGTTACTCCTGCCTATAGCACCTAGAAGAGGGAAGTGAATACAAAAAGCCATTAAAGAGAGAAGGTAGTCAACAGTCTAACGTGCAGCTTCATTAAGTAGCACTTTCCTGAGTCATTGTGAATTTTCTACCTCATTTGGTACACATACCCTGGCTGGATGCCATAGCAGTGAGAACCTTCAGCCAAACAATTACGAGCAAGACTAATGACCAGGAAACAGAGGTCAGGCCTCAGCCTTTGGCCTAAATTGCACTGGGCTGCAGTGATATATATGAAACCACCATTAACTAATTGTGAATCCATTTATTGTTAGGAGACTTTTAATAAGTAAGTACAACCAAGGGGTTGAGGAGGGATTAATCAATAGTACCATTTGTGGTAGATAGAATAATGGCCATAGGAAAAAAAAGGTATCTATGTCCTAATTTCCAGAACCTGTGAATATGTTACCTCACATAACAAGAGGAACTATGTTAAGGATCTTGAAATAGGTAGATTATCCTGGAATATCCAGGTGGGCCCAATGTATCACAAGAGTCTTTAAAAGATGAAAGAGAGAGGCAGAAGGTTGGAGTCAGAGATCTGAAAATGTTAAATGATTGGATTTGAAAATGGAGGAAGGGGCCCTGACCCAAAGAATGTGGGCAGCCTCTAGAAGTTGAAAAGGCAAGGAAAAGGATTCTCAGCGCCTGTAGAACCTCCAGAAGGAATGCAGCCGCATTTTAGCCCAGTAAGACCCATTTCAGCTCTGATCTCCAGAATTGAAAGATAATAAATTTGTCTTAAACCACTAAATCTGTGGTAATTTGTCAGTGTACCAATAGGAAACTAATGCACCCTTCTTCCCCAATTGAGCTCTGAACAAATTAGGGAAAAGGCAAGGAATAGGATAGAAAGGCATCACCTTTATTGCTGATAAAGCTGACGGTAGATAATGTGATTCTGTTATATAATAATGAGGCCTCCCAAACCAAACCCCAGATTAGACAGACTTTACCACCAGCCAAGTGCCACCTGGGACACACCACCGGAATATGCAGAGGGAAGCACAGGACATACTTTTATTTGGCCACTAGACTTCAAAGAGAAAAAGAGGAAGGGATAAAACTGGGCATCCCTAGATTCTCATCTCAAATGCCCCCTTCAGATAATTCACTCTTCTCCCCTGAGGGAAAGTAAGTGAGGAAGAAGACTAAAGCTAATGCATATCCTTCTGTGTGGAAATAAGAGGGAAAGGAAATAAAGTTTTAATTTACTGCACATCCCAGATACTTCTCAGGACATATTACTCCCTGGGTCATACATTATTCAGAGAGATATTATATTAGAAGTGTTAAGTTCATTGCTCTGGAGTCCATTTGCCTGAATGCATATTCTTGCTTCATCATATTCTAGCAAGCTGCTTACTTACTCTCTTTGTGCCTCAGTTTCCTCATCAGTTAAAAAAGGCAAGGAGAACAAGAAGAGGATTATGACACATAATAACATTTCATAATTTTGCTATGAGAATTAAACAAAATAATGGATGTAAAGTACCTAGCACAGTGTCTGGCATACAGCATGCATTAAAAAAATACTATTATTTGTCTAAGTACCATTTCTACATATTTCCATAGGTTGTACAAATATTTTTATTTAAGAACTAAAGGATTATTACAGAGATTATGATACTTATATTAGATCAGTGGTTCTGAACCAGGGATTGTCCTCTGGGGGACATTTGGCAATATCAGGAGATATTTTGGGTTGTCACTATTGGGGAGTTCTGCTAGCATCTAAGGGTGGGGGCCAATGATGCTAGTAAACACCCTAAAATGCATAGGGAAACCCCCACAAAAAGAGTTAATCAGCCCAAAATGTTAGTAGTGCCAAGGTTAAGAAACTATATTAGAAATCATTGGAATTGAGTTGCATAAACAAAAAGAATGTTTTCATTTGTATTCTATTTATTAGATAGATAGATAATGCATAAATAAAATTCTAAAATACACTTATGTAGCCCTGAGATACAGTGAGAAGATGGTGGAACAGGTAAATTTTTTTTTCAATTAGCAATAATATTGCCTCAGATAAACCTCATTGGCTAAAAGATAATCTTTTGTTGGGTTTTCTTCTTCCTTGATTCTTTCCTTCTTTCTTTTTTTCCTTCCTGCTTTTCTTTCTTTTTTTTCCCTCTCTTTTTCTTTCTTCCTTATTTTATTAAAGAATAAAATGTTCTTTTTAATATGTTCCCTAAAGAGTCAGAATTCAGCCCCAGTGTCCTACTCCCACACCTAATTATGAGTATTTTTAAAGTTTCCCCATTATAATTCTCCTTTCTCCTCCACAGCTGGCTACAGAAATTCTGTCAAATGAAGGTTTCCAGCATATGTCTATGGAGAGCCTAAGATGAGTATGTGCAATCAGTTTAATAAATTTTTTCATTATATATTTTCTCAATCAATAGAGATAAAAATATTCCTATAATCTGTGGTATGAGTGTCTCCTTGAAATTTTGAATTTAATGCTGGAGAAGGCTAGGAATCTTTTTCAATATGTTAAATGTAATAAAAGTATTATCTTTCTTAGACTCCTTTATGGCCTCCCGCCATAACCCACCATGATCCTCAAAATGCCAAATAATTTGAATGCTTGCAGTGGAAAAATCTTTGGGTAACTTCCTTTCAATGTGACCTATTTAGCATAGCAGAGAGACAATCCTCATTTCTACTGTGCTTAATTCTGAATCCGCTCCTCGCCCAGCCCCAAATGACTCATCTATAAATCTTAGCATAGTGTCTTACCTGGTCTAAGTGGACAATTTGCTACCTCATTTGGTGCATTAATCTGTTGTGGCAGTGAGAACCTTTAGCCAAATAATTACAGATGACACTAATGACCAGGAATCTGAGAATGAGTAGCTAGCAAAGGCCACCCTACTTCCTGAGCACATGATTGTATGAACTGATACACAGGGAGACTTTGGTTTTATTACCTGAAGGAGAAGGAGGAGGCGATGCTTACATGAGAATACACAATTAAAAGTGGCTTAAATAATAGGGCTTATTAATTCAACTAACAAGAAGTCTAGAGGCAGAGCAATTCCAGTATTGGTGTAGTAGCTCAATGACATTATTAAGGACACATGGTTTCTTCCATCTTTTCTACCAGTCTCAGCTGGTTGGCCCTTGATGTCAAGTTTTTTCCTTCGTGGTTCAAGACCACAACATCACAGTCACATCCAAAGGCAAAAGAAAAAGGTAGTTTCTTCTTGCCCATTTTTATTATTACTAAGAGGATAATATTTCCCAGAAGTCTCTTCCTGGGAACTTCCCCAGAAGTTTTTCTCAGGGACCACTGACAAGGATAGATCACAGGGCCATGCTCAAGCTACAAGGAGGCAGGGACAATGCACACTGGAATTTTCATCTCTACAGTGAAAAACAGGCACTTCCAGCAAAGAATGAGGTACTGACCCCAGTGAGAGACAAGGAGTAGGGAGAAGAGTGAGTGCTTCCCACCCTGACCCAGGAACCAGGAATGGCCCCTTAAGCTAGGCCTTTAAGTGCAAGCTGATGGGCATATATAGACTTTAAAATCACATCTACTGTTGCTGTAACACCTATAATAGTTCCAGTTTCTCTCCCAAACCCATTGCTACCTTTTAATTCAATGATTCCCTAAGAGCCTTATGGAGTGAATTCTCTTTGTGTGTGTGTGTGTGTGTGTGTGTGTGTGTGTGTGTGTGTGTGTGTGTTTCAAGGCAAATCAGTGTACAAAAAGAGAAAATACTAATAAGCAAATATTTGAAAATGTGATACCACTTGAGATACTATATGCTAATAGTTTGGTTTATATTTCTTTAAACATTCTTATATCAACATATACACATACATTTTTACCAGGTATTTTTCTTACAGCATTTTCCTCCATTGCAACACATATAAGAACACAAAACAAATTACTGCGCTTAACTTTAAAAGTTGAACATGGAAAGCAAATGGAACTATTTATAAAGTAGCCAATGCCAACTGATAAACAAAGATAATAGGAAAAATAAATAGCTTGGAATAGTGTCAATTCAGAGTTAATTCGTCACATTTATATATCAGTAAAATGAAGCTACATCGTATTTGGCTGAAATGTGATGTTTGGTGAAATTAATTTCCAGCCCAACATTTGAAACAAGAACACCATTAGCTTTCTATGCATATCCAGGTCTGCTTTGACTATTATAGGCATAAATCATTTCTTCTATACTCTGTTGTGAATAATGCTGTAGTGATAAAACAATTTAGTGTGTAAAATGTTCTAGTTTGCAAAAATATTCACATAAATAGCAACTTCATCTTTCAGAGCTTTCTTTGAGCTTGTATCGCTAGTAACATCTTCATATTTCTTCTACAAAGTCATTCTTGAGTAGCAAATATAATAATTTTAAATTAATTAGCATCCCAGAAACATTTTCCTTGCACTTCTGGGAAATACCTGCCCACATCTCACACATCACAGCTATCCTGAATAGAGTAATTTTGACCAGCTATCATGATGCTGACCTTTTGATGCAGCTGTTTGGCCACAAAGATGTGTTGATGCTGTTTAAATTCCAGCTCTGCCATTTATTAGATGTTTTCTTGTGAGATACAACTTAATCTTTATAGTTTCCACTTTCTCACTTGTAGAATAGAAATAATAAAATACCTGCCACACAGGCTTGTGGCAAGGATTAAGTAAAATATTAAGTGCTTGTGTAATGCCTGGGATATAGTTGCTCCATAAATAGTAGCAATGTCAAAATTAGTGATGGTGGTATGGATGATGGTGATGTGAAGATGCAGCAAGAGCATGAGCTAAGTAGGCCTAAGATTATGCACTCCCTTTATCCGAGGGTCTAATACATGGGATCCTAGGTAAAAATATGTCCAATAACCTTAATTTTGAACTTCCAGAATTAAGTTAAGGAAATTAAATTTACATAAATTGCAGCATCAAAAGGACTTTGAAATAAGAATATAATCAGGTACTCAATCGTGACACTTATTGATCAAATATGATGCCACAGATCAGGTGTACTTTTCACATCTCCTTCCTCAACTTAATGAATGGATTGTTTTTTAATGTATTGGTGACTCACCTCTGCCAGGTATTTTGCTAGGTGCTCCTGTTTTTGCCTTGGTATGCCAAAAATTCTAGACACTACTGATAAAGCATCAGAGTATGCCCATTGGTAAAAGAAACGTTTATGGCATAGAGGTGGGCATATAGAAAGGGAAAAAATTAGTTGTGAGGAAGAGACTGTAGTTTGGTTAACGCTACAAACTGATGCACTAAAACAAAGATTAAATAAAAGAACAACTACAGTTCCCGGAAACCCTGTGAAAACATTGCCATCAGTATACACTGAGTATTAAGAACACAAGTGGCTGCTTGAAAAGCTTCTTCAGAAGCAGGGGGACCTTTACCTACCTGTACCAGATAAAACTTGCTATGGTAGCATGTCCCGGTAAGGAAGACATCGGAGTAGAATGCTTTTGCTGTTGATTCTGTAGGGCTACTCTTCTACGGCTATGTCTCCCCATCTCCACTCCACACTGCCGTCACTAGGGAGAACAGAGAATAAAAACGGCCATGTATTTCTTAAATTAAACACAGCAAAAATTAAGTCAGAGGGTAAAGAGAACAGAATTATCTTGAGAGGCAGGGGTTTGTTAATCTCACGTGAAATTGTACAGCTTAAGAAAGAAGGTGCAACTACAAATTACCACTCCACGAAAAAGAACATGAAAGCAGCCAATAATTCCGTTCTACTGCATGAATTTAAAGTTGCTTTTTTCTCTAAAATCCCTCTCTAAGATCATCTTCAATGTGATTTATCTGGCATCTGAGTCCTGTTGTACCCATGATCATGCATATGCAAGTGGATACAAAATGTTTAACCAGCAGCTTATGGAAAAACATTTATCCACAGTGTTTTGAAATATACAAATCTATTCTGCATAAAAAGCTTGATGTACATTGGGCACTCTTGTCCACAAATGTAGGTCTGGTAGGCTTAGTACAAGGGTATGGGTAAAAATTTGATTTTGGCTCAGTGTAACCATTTAGCATATGTCCATTTGCCTCCTGTGCTAGTATCATATCCTATGCAACAGATGAGGCAGTGTGGGACTGAGAACCAAAGAATGGTCATGGCTTACATTAATGTCCCACAAACACCACTTTGAAAAAGTGTTAACACTCATTTTTTTCAGAGAAATTTGAAGTTTTGCATTTGGCTTAAGGCTACTTTGTTTTTGAAATAGGTGTAAATTCTCAATTTCTTTAACTCAAGAGTATATAAGAAAGGGAATTTTGACCCTTGGCATTCTTGCCTAAAATTATCAGGTTAAGGTAATATTTAATTTGAATTAATACATTTACAAATTTCAGACTGAGAATTTATATGGTGACTTAAAAGTTTTTCAAATCAAGATTCAGTAAAGGAGCTTTTAAAAAACTAAGTTTGATAAGTGAATGAGCACAAACCCATGTGCACACGCGCACACACACACACACACACACACACACACCCATGCAGTCACTCAACATCAACCACAGACTGATCAGTTCTCTCTAGCACAGGACCCCTGTCAAAAAGAAGGAAATAGCTCAGCCAGTGTGACTCAGTGGTTGAGCATCAACCTATAAACCAAGGAGGACACAGTTCAATTCCTGGTCAGGGCACATGCACAGGTTGGGGGCTGGATCCCCAGTAGGGGGGGTGCGCAGGAGGCAGCCAATCAATAATTCTCTCTCATCATTGGTGTTTCCATCTCTCTCTTCTTCTCCTTTCCTCTCAGAAATCAATAAAAATAGCCCTAGCCAGTTTGGCTCAGAGCATCGGCCTGTGGACTAAAGGGTCCTGGGTTTGATTCCAGTCAAGGATACATGCCTGAGTTTGGGGCTCAATCCTCAGTAGCGGGTGTGCAGGAGGCAGCCAATCAATGATTCTCTCTCATCATTGATGTTTCTATTTCTCCCTCTCCCTTCCTCTCTGAAATCAGTAAAAATATATTAAAACCTTAGCTGGTTTGGCTCAGTAGATACAGTGTAAGCCTGCAGACTGAAGGGTCCCAGGTTTGATTCTGGTCAAAGGCATGTACCTCAGTTGTGGGCTCCTCCCCAGCCCAGGCCCTGGTCAGGGCTCGTACAGAAGGCAACCAATCCATGTGTTTTTCTGACATCGATATTTCTCTCTGTCTTTCCCTCTCTCTTCTACTTTCTCTAAAAATCAATGGAAAAAATCCTTGGGTGATGATTAAAAAATAAAAATAAAATAAAGAAAGAAATGTTAAAAATAAATATATACAAATAAATAAATATATAAATAAATAATAAATAAAAAGAAGGAAATAGAGGAGACATGGAGGAAGGATGGGATAGAGGAAGGGAAGAAAGAAAAAAAGGAGAAAAGATGGGAAGAAGTTTACACATGCAAACATAAACTTCCAAAAAATAAAAATCCTGAAAAATTAAGTATGAATCAAATTTCAGAAAATCACTCACTTCATATATCTTTCTCCATAGATTTACAGCATTATTTCAGAAATGCCCTACCTGATTTATGATTGGATTTCAATATCTCAAAGCCTTTATTGCATCACCCTCTCCCTTCAACCTCCTTAATTAATCCCCTCTCATCTAACTAATACATTTTACTTAAATATCCTTTGCTCCGTAAAAGGTTTCCCTGACCCTACTCTGCTCTCAGCTGGGTTAGGTACCCCTCCCACATGTTCATAATATGCTATAATTTTCCACCTTAACATTTATCATGCCATATTGCAATTGCACATTTATGTGGATCCCACTACTCTTTAAGCTCCTGCCTATCTGTCTTGTTCATTGTGTTTTGTAACATATAGATACAAGTCATCAATCTATCATCAGGTGAATACTGATGGGCATCTATTATTTTTGCCTGGCCAGCATCCAATCCTTCTCTTTTTGATATCTATCTTCTTAAGTGACATTATTTTTATCTTGGATTTAGCCTTAACTAAAAATCTACCTATACGCTTTTTACTGAAATAAAACAACATTATTTCTTCTTTTTCTTACAACAGATCGAGTTGGGTTTGGAACTTCCAACTGAAACAATTCTAACACATAGAGATACTAGTTCCTGGCAATGGGGCATTGCCACTCATTCAATGCCCCACAAATACAGAATGGACTTTTTCTCTTCTGCCTCCAAGTGAGAGCCATGATTGAGTCCATTAATCTGAGGGGTAGGCACAGGAGCAGTCTGAGAAGCCTGGAACAACAGACACAAGGCACGGGGGCTTGAGGGGCATGGAAAAAACAGTAAGTGAAAAATACATAGGCCACTGAAAACAAGTGTCCCAGCCTCGTCACTTGGCATGGGAATCGCCATGCCCTTCCCACAGAACGCAGCCCCTTGATGATGATAGAAGAAGGGGATCAAATGGTTCAGCTTCAGGGAGAGACTGATAGGTATTTCTAGGAGTGAGTGGAAGTCATTAGGACTGTGACATTCCTGGTGCAGCCCAGGCACGGAGCTGCCTGTGTGCCTTTGATGCTGGCATGGTGCAGCTGCTCCTGCGTGTTTGCTCTGAACGTACGATCAGACACCTGATCCTCTCCCACAAGCATTTACAAGTTGCAAATGCCTAATTCTCCCCAGGCAGCCTAGAACCTCTGGACCTGTCATTTTTTCCCACTCACATCAGTGGAGATTTTCTTGTCTCTCCCTTACATTTCCACAGTGTTCTAAAACTCTACATGATTAAGAGATTTCCAACAGTTGTGATGTGTTGCATGACTTATTAAGTAAGTTGATAGTTTAAGCTTCATTTTACATTCAAAGAAATGGGGTGAGCACAAAGAAAATGGACCTTCCTGGATCCCCTTGTGGCTATGGTTGCTGATGGCTTTCCAGGGGAACACCTGCACGTTGGTTACAGCCAGGATTTGTGACAGAAACAAGTATCTGAGCACTTGGACTTGGCATACATAAAACACAGTCTTGCCAAACATAAAAATGCATTCCTTCCCAATTGCTTTCTGCATGTAGACAGAGGGGTGAGCAAAGCAGGGGCAGGCTGAAGTCGCTGAGATCAAGAGCCACTGATTTCTGATCAGGACCAAATCCGGGAGTGCTACGGTCTTCAAATCGCCTTCTTCAACCTCTCTTCCCTCACGTATGGGTCTGGCAAGAGTCTGCTGAGGACTCTGTAATAGTTAACTGATTATTTCTTACCTCCATCAATATTTTTATTGAAGGTAATAGTAACTACTTGCTCTTTTCTCATTTTTTAATGAACTAACTTTTTAGGGAAATATATTGGAAAAGGGTTTTAGCAAATTTTTATTATTTTTAACATGATTTATGTAGGATTAGATATTATCTCAGAGTCCTGAATTTAAAAAAAAAAAATGGTGGTGGCTATTCCAAAGTATTTCTCAATCCTATAACTTCTGGCATCAGAGTGAACCTTAGGAATGAAAACTAATTCTGCCTAAATGGTGCGGCCTCTCTATTTACTTCATTGCTGGATTTGCTTTTATCTCTTTACCTACCACATTCCTACTAAAAATACAAAACTATACTAAATAAAAATAAAAACATGTCCAAAATATAAACAAACATGTATATTTTTCTCTATTATAAGCCAAGTCTCATAATAGTCAGTGACAGAAACCCAAGTCAAACTAGGTTGGGGAAAAGCAAAATATATGCGCTCAGGCACTCAGGCTGGGCAGCAGGAAGGCACTGGTGGCTTAAACAACAGCCATTTATTTTCTTACAGTTCCAGAGATTGAAAGTCCCAGATCAAGGTACCTGCATGATTGAGTTCTGATGAAAGCTCACTACCTTGCTTGCAGACTACCACGGTCACATTCTCACTCTGTCCTCACATGGTCTTTCCTCAGTGTGTACGCGTGGGGAGAGAGAGAAATCTCTTTCTTCTTCTTATAAGGGCACAAATCCCATATTGAGAATCCTATCATTATGCCCTCATCTAAACCTAATCATTGCCCAAAGACTGTACCTCCAAATACTATTACATTGGGGGTTAGAACTTCATGTGATTTGAGAGCACACTAATATTCAGTCCATCTCTCTCTCTCCCGCTCCCCCCCCCCACCAATACACACAGTCACATACATGTCTACCAATGCCTACCTTTCAGTCTCATTTTCTCCTATCCCAGTTTGACAAGACACCTGACTACTGAACCCTCCAAAGTCTCCTATCTCTATTCCCAGATTGGAAATGCTAGTTACTCTCACTGGTCCCATGTTTAAAACCCTGGAGAAGGGCATCGTTTGGTCCAGCTTGGCTCTGATGTGCATTCCTGGAAAAGTGGCCAAGAAGATGGCACCACCCATTCAACCAAAGGGCTCAGACAGGAAGGAGCACCCATAAAGCAGGCTTACAACTCATGTTCATAAAGGTTCATTAGAACACCCTACTGATCAATGTTAAGCAAAAATAGCAAGATATTCAGCATATCTGTCGTGTGATAACCATGTTATAAAAATGTAAACTTGATATATACTTGATGAGAGCGAAAACTTTACCTTATTCCTTGCTTTATCTGAGTATAGGTCTGGCACATAACAGATGCTCAATGGATACTTGTTAAGTAAATAAATGCAATAAAGTGAACAGAGAACAATGATAGAAACTATATACACCAAATTCGAAAAGCAATAATCTCTCAATGTGAGATTACAGAAAATTAACATTTTTCCTAAAACTACTTTATTTTTAAATATTCTATAGTAAGCCTGTGGTAGTTTTAAAATGAGAAGAGTGATGTTACTTTTAAATAAGCTTTATGAGAAACTGAGTATTCTGTGTTTTGATGGGAAGAAAAATTGAAATGTTGTCAAGTGCCCTTGACAGCAATCAGCAGTTTTTCCCTAAGAGACTCTGGAGGCAGTAAAATGCAGGCTCTGCCTCCTCCACCCCGAAGCAGGTCACCCAGAGGGTGTAGTGTCTCCTGGGAAGAAAGCGTGTTCAAAGCTGTCCTCCCTGACATTCAGATAACAGAGGCAGGACTCTGGCTCCCAGGCCCACTTTGGTGGAATGCCTCCCTAAGGCAGCATCCAGGGTTGTTTCCGGCTCCCCAGTGGCAGCTGCCAAAAGAGCAAAATACTGAAAAGCACTGAGACCTAACTGATGAGAAGCTACTGGCCTAGCCATTGTGAAAGAAATCAGCTTGTTCCCCCTAAGAACTAGGAGCTTAGCGGAATCCTGGAGATCCCCTAGTTCACCCCTCATTTTACTGGGAAGAAAACTGAAGGGCAGAGAGGCAAAGCAATTTTTAAAAAAATATATTTTATTGATTTTTTACAGAGAGGAATAGAGAGTTAGAAATATCTATGAGAGAGAAACATCAATCAGCTGCCTCCTGCACAGCCCCTACTGGGGATGTGCCTGCAACCAAAGTACATGCCCCTGACTGGAATCGAACCTGGGACCCTTCAGTCCACAGGAAAAGCAACTTTTTGAACATGAGCCATCTGAACTTTAGTTTCCTCATTCATCCAAAGCCTGAATACGACCGGCCTTAGTGTACTCAATTTAAGGTTCATTCATCTCAGCATCCTAAAGACACACAAATCCAAAGGCCTTGAAGAATGTCACTCCTGTGTGACAGAAAGCAAAGGAAATGGGTATTTCACTGGCAGAGAACACAGAGTTCCTAAACACCTCTTTTGCATCTCTCTCTCCTTGCAGCCCTGTGCCTGACCGTATTGCAGTTCACCTTCTGCCCACCTCAAAATCCCCAGCCCATCTAGCGTTCCTCCTCCGCCGTGGGCAGCGTTTCTTCCCCACTCGGACCTACTTTCCCCCAGGGATCTGCATGCTTTATTGTGCCACTCAATGGGGCCTCTTCAATTCTCCCTCCACTTCGCACCTATCAGCACCACAAAGGACAAGTTGCTGCCCAAACAATCAAAACAAACCCCTCCCCCACAAAAAAATTTAAGCATGTATAATTTATGAATGAGGCTTTCTTTTAATTTTTACACAGGTGGTAACAACATATACTGCACAGAGTTGTCCGTGAGAAATGAGCAAGGCAGCCTAAGTGAAGCGCTTAGCACATCGTGAGCGCTCAGTCATGGCACCTTGCTTCCCCCTTCCCTAGACACAACAGGCCTGGCCAGTAAGTCCAACCTCAGGAAAGTAAATGAGAGCTGCCAACCCTAAAGGCACTTCTACTTCCCTAGGGAGTGGTCCTAGGCAAGACTGCAACGTGATTGTAGCATTTTTAACCTTCCAACACCTCACCACCCCACCTCCACCCATTTATTTCCTCCCGGGCCCCTCCCCATCTCCCCAATTTTTTCTCCCATTTTCTTAAAGTCTCTGTAGAATGGCTGGCAAACAGGACTTAGGAGGTGTTCATGGAGTACAGCCTCGGAGCTCAACCCCTGACCTCCACCCAGCTTCCCTGTCATAAACTCTCATAGACCCTTATACTCGTCACAGTCCTCACAACTGTAATCCTGTTGGTATAATTGCTTGTCTCCTCTGACAGGGTGCAAACACCAAGAACACAGACACCATAGTGTCTTATTATTGGCCATGATTATGCCCTATGGTTATGTGCTATCATAGTACCTGGCATAGGAGGGAGAAAAGAGAGGGAGGGAGGGAGGGAGGGAGGGAGGGAGGGAGGGAGGGAGGGAGGGAGGGAGGGAGGGAGGGAGGGAGGGAGGGAAGGGAGGGAGGGAAGAATGGGTGGGTAATCTCACAAAGAGACCATTCCACCCAAAGAAATTTGAACTCACTTTGCTTTATGTCCTGCTCCTGACCTTCTAAACACTTCTCAGACATAAAAGGGCCATTAATTCCAGCCTAAATCATCTACTCCACCTCCTCACCTGTTATCCATCCAACTGCTTCCACCACTTTGTTTCTGGTGGTACACAGCTTTACAGATGTATGCATGTCGGAGGCAGGGGGCATTATATGAACTGAGAATCAGTTCAAGGCATCCTGATGCCTTTGGTTGCTCTGCCATGTTGCTCAGCCATCCTCTCTCACAGCTCTGCCTTCCTCTATAACCCTCCCTTTCGGAATTCCTACCACTCACACCCTCAAGATTTCCATCTCTTTCTTTATGCAGAGGAATTCCTATCTCCTCAGTCTCTGGGGTATAAACTCTTATGGGGGGGGGGGGGGGGGGCAGCGGAGAAATAACACACCCAAGACTATGCCAAATCTTTGAAATCACAGCTCGCAAGGGTTAATGAAGTTGTTAGCCAGGAGTTGTCCTTCCTCCCCAGCATCTCTCCGCAGAGACCAAGACACTGTTTCCAGTCTCAGTGACAGTTATCCAGCTCATCTTCCTTTGCTCAGCCAGCCCTTACTCTTCCTTTAATAATGCTTATGGTGTCAACATCTTTTTCTCTCATGAGAAATTTAATTTTCCTCTTACAAATACACATATATGGCTTTCCATAAATGCATAGGTGTGAACATACTAGCGTTGTTTCTAGTACAATGTTTTAACTTTTCCTTTCCCTATTTTATGTGGTTTTCTCTCTCCCTGTCTCCCTCATTGTTATTCACATTAACTACCTAGGATATTTATCTATAGACACCTCTCTTCATGCTTATATAACTATATGTAAACATCTGTATACATATAAACACGAGGCAGTGAATGCATTTTTGTTTTATAAGGATGTGATCATATTTTACAGACTTTCCTGTATCTTACTTTTCTCATGCAACAATAATTCATGGATTTGCCTTCCAATCACCTGGCATGGGCCTAATTCTTTTTGTTTAATGGATTCATAATAAGACATGGGATGAACGTTCCACAATGTATTTACCGTTCTCTTATTGACAGGCATTCATTTTCTCCCAGTTTTTGAGCAGCTAATCCTTAAACATATATTCTTAAGTCCTGGTGCTTTTTCTTTAAATGGTTTCTCAGAAGTATGATTTGCTAGGTGGAGAGATATATGTATTTTTATTTTTAATAGCTATTTCTAGTTTATCTTCCAAAAGACTATAATAATTCACATTTCCATCAGCAGAGCATGAGATGGCTCTTTTCCCTGCATGCCCACCAGCAATGGATATCACTCTTAAAGTCCTGGCCTTCTGTTAGGTGTAAAGCTATTTCCTGTTACTTTAATTTGCATTTCCCTGGCCTCTAGTGAGTTTGGGCATCTTCATTTTTTTATGAATTGCCTCTTACCATCCTTTACCCATTTCCCACTGAGTGTTTATCTTCTTGTCAATCTGTAAAAGTTCTTTTTACATTAACCCTCTGTACATACTCTATATTTTTCCAAATCAATTTTTATTTAGACTTTTATAGTGTCTTTTGTCATATAAAAGCCTTTTTCTTTTTCAATTTTAAACTTGGAAATACAGCAAAAGAATTCTGCAGTCTTCTCATTGTCAATCTAGAGCATTATTTAACAGCCCCATTAAAGGATTATTTTATTCTCTGGTCCCAAAGACAAGGAGATATATTATTTTTTATTATTAAATTTAATGAGGCAACATAGATTTCAGGTGTACAGTTTTATAATATGATACCTGCATACTCAATTTTGTGCTGACCAATCAAAATATAGTTTCCTTCCCTCACCATTTATTTGACCCCCTTTACACTCTTCATACTCCCCCAACCCCTTCTGGTAATAACCATTCTGCTGTCTGTATCTATGAGTTTGTTTTTTGTTTGTTCATTTGTCACATTTTGTTTCATATGCGCAAAATCACATGGTTCTTGTCTTTTTCCCTGTAACTTATTTCACCTATCATAATACTCTCAAGATTCATCCATATTGTCCCAAATGGCAGATGTATGATTTTTATTTGCTATTTACTATTGATGAGAACCCAGAGTCTATGACTTTTCATGTTAACTTATAGGTTTTTCTCTAATAGAGATGCAAATTATTCCTGTCCAATAGAGAAAAATAAGTCACAGTTTTATTTCCCTGTAGCCAGTTTTGTCTCTAACACTGTAAGCTTGTTCCAGCCTGCCTTTCCCAACTAGTTGTATAAATCTCTGTTCTCCAAACACTTTGAACCAGTTTTGTCATCCTACTGGTTCCCTCATTAATGAGCTAAATAAATCTTTGACTTGTGTTCAATGTATATTCATATGAGAGTCATGTTTATACCTTTTTAAAAAATTACACTTTGACACTAGATTGTTTTAATATAATGTGAGAGAGGTTTAACTTTAATTTCCTTCACATGGTTGGTTGTGTCAGCTCTACCTATTAAATAACCTATCCTTTCCCCATATGAGTAGCAATACTTTATCTTTGCCATGTCTAGAATAAAATGGCATATAGTAGGCATGAAATAAACATACTTTGATGAGTACTGCATATTATCATATACACTGAGTGGCCAGATTATTATGATCTCTGAATGCATAATAATCTGGCCACTCAGTGTATATCCTATATAATAAAAGGCTAATATGCAAATTTTCCCCTCGACCAGGAGTTCGACCAGCAGGCAGGTTGGCCAACCGCCCATGTCCCCTCCCCCTGGCCAGGCTGGCTGGACCCCACCCATGCACGAATTCATGCACCAGGCCTCTAATATATATATAACTACACATGCACACACACACACACACACACACACACACACACACACACAAACACACACACAAACACACACACACACTGAGTGGCCAGATTATTATGCATTCAGAGATCATAATAATCTGGCCACTCAGTGTATACTGGATTCTACTTCTCGGTTCTCTGTTCAGGTATTCTGAGCTATTAGTCCATTCTCTTGCCAATACCATTGACTTGTTTCCTGTGGCATTATTGTATGACCTCATGCTTAAGACCTTTATTTATAGTTTTCTTTTTCAAAATTCTCTTCTATTCATGAGTATTTATCTTTCCATATAAACTTGAAGAACATTTTATCCAATTCTAAAAAGAAAAACCCTTTGAAATTTTACTGAGAATTGTGGATTTATCTATTAATTTTGATAAAATTGATATTTTGTTACTTTAAGCCCTTCTATCCTAGCACATACTGTATCTTTCCAATTGTTCAGTTCTTGTTTTATGTCTTTCAATAACAATTTTATGGTTTTTTTATGTAGGTCCTGTATCTTGGTACTTTTATTGCTATGTATATGTTAGATATTGTTGCTATATCAACCGTAGGACATGTTTTTCACATTTCCATTTTTAGGTGACTTTCACAACTTTATCTTGGTTACAAATGCTTTACAAAATCTCATTATTTTTAATAGCTCATATTATTTCACATTGGTTTGATCTTTCTCTGGTCCCAAAGTGCTTTTAGAATAAAAACAAACCAAGAGCCCACATGATTCCTTTTCTACCTATAAGCATTTACTGACAGCCTTCAGCACACTCCTTTTTTCCCCTTGTACTCTGGTACTTGCTGTAAACATGCTTATTTTGGGCTGTTTCAGCTCTACTCAAAAGAAAAGGATGAGCCCTGCAGGCATGCCATCCATGGGAGACACTAGATCTGTATCTAAAAATAAATCCAGATGAAGCAGTAGAAAACAAAGAAGAAAAAGAAGTGGAAAATAGAATTAGAACCACAGTTAGTGGCAAGTGCTGAGTACCAGGCTGAAGGGATGATACGGAATTGAAAAAGATTAGTAACAAAGTAAGAAGACAAAGGATCTGGGAGCAGGTTAGGATGGGGAACAAGAAAGAGGTCAGGGCAAGGTATTTCAGAACTAAGCTGTGACCCAGGCACGGATGCCCAAGGCCTAAGTGTATCTGGTGCAGGTTATGGAAACCCATGCAAAACCCGGGATCCAAGCCCTCTCAGAAGCATTGCACACCTTTTTTAAAAGGAAAGTGGCTTTATGTAGTAGACACTTCCAGAGGAGCATACTCAAATTAGTAAATGCCTTTTTCAGCATTCTTGGCCTAATCCAGACACCTCCTTTGTAATGTTCCTCACAGTTAATCCTGCTTTTTTTTTTTTTTTAATTCTCTTTCCCTTTGGGGTTTAAGATAAAGTGCAAAGGGAAATGTGGTTATTATCTTTTTATGAATAATATACCAGTACTTGGTTTTATGTAATTTAATCATAGCATTTTATAGTCTATAAAAATCACTTTCTGATTCAAAATAAATTATCTTTCACACAGAAAAAATATCCGTCAGGAGCACATATGTTTTTCAAATCCATTTGTTCTTCACGTTAGCAATGTTAAAAGAGGCATTTCCAGCTAGCCCATACTTGTTCTAAATGTCACGATTGACAGGCTATTACCTTAGAGGAAATATCTTCATTCGCCATCATCTGAGTCAATATTGTTGCAAGGGACATTTGATCAGACTAATGAATCACCAGACTCCTTTAGTTTGGATAAATGGATAACCAGTGAAATATGCTGATATCATTTTTCATGGGGCCAAGAAAAGAAATTCTGCAGACAGAACAGCTGTATTCTCTTTATACTTAAAAAAAAAAGAACACACAAAAGGAACAACAGTCACTGCTTTCTAGGCTTAAGCCCATAGTTATCTGACTTCATTTCCCATGGCCTCCCACCACTAGACTCCAAAAGACAGCGTGCGCCCTTGTGTTGTGATAGGTGTACACATCACCCCAAAGGCCAGGATCTCTATGGTACTGCTCTACGCTTTCCGTATGGTTTTCTTATCCTTCATCTACCAACCCAGCTATTTGGAAAGAGATTTATCCTCTGATCACCACACACCTGGGCTATTCCACAGGCAAGTGACTTTCCAGTTTTTCTGAGCAGGCCCCACACAAAAATATGTTTTCCCTTGCAACCCAGAACCTAAACAGACACAAAATAACTAAAATAAAAATGTTAAGAAACAATACTTACCCTCACAACATGTGACATACTCTGACCTTTTCTTGTCACTTTTAGCCTCTGTTTTTTAAAATGCTGGCCAAGACCACCAAATCAAAATTTCAGAATCTAATAATGGATCTCAGACCTCATTTTAAGAAAAAATGCATGAGGAGGACATAGCCATAGGTCCCACGCATTTCTAATGAGAGTAGGAAGGTGACACCCACTTGAAGAATCATTGAATTATATATAGTAGCACCTGGCTTAAGTCTACCTTCCTCTCAAGATCTGAAGTCCCAGATTGGAAAGCCATTCATTCACCTATTCATTCATTCATTCATTCATTCATTCATCATGTAGTCATTAAAAAAAAAATATATATATATATATATATATATATATATATATATATATATATATATATATATATAATGAATACCTACTGTAAGCCAGAAAATAGAAGTTAAAAGGTCACTATCACGTAATATACCACATTCTACCTTCTTTGTAGTAAGACCTATAAGTATCACTGAACCCTGTCATGTTCCAGAAAATATTCTAGCTGGTGGAGAGGTAGTAGTGAATAAGAAATGTTCCCTGTGGTGTTGTTTGCAGGAGGAGGATGTGCTCCATAAAACCATTCATATTTTCTTAGCCAATCATTCTTCACTGGGGTTTGATTTTTGCCTTCTGGGGGACTCCTGGGGACATTTGGCAATACCTGGAGGTCATTTTGGTTGGCATGACTGGGGGGGTGTTACTGGCATCCAGTGGATATAGGCCTGGGATACTGCTAAACATCCTACAGTGCACAGAACCCCACCCCACACAAAACAAAAATTATTCAGCCCGGAATGTCAACAGGCTAGCCCTTTTCTTTATGATCAATGCATATATTTGACAAAAGAAAAAAATTTGAGATGTCAGTAGGCCAGAGGGCAGGAGGAATAGACAGAGGAAGTTGACCAGTTAGCAGCTGTGAGTCAAAGCCAACAAAAGACTGCCCACATTGCTGAATATATGTTGAAATTTTGAATCAACTTCCAGGCAGCTATTTTAGCAATCAACTTCCAGACACCGCCATATCCTTCTTACACATGAACTTTCCGAACTATTGCCTATAATCAATCCAGAAGAAGCAAATATTTCTTTCTTATGGACTATTTACCTATCTCAGAACTCTCTCACTTCACTTCCCATCCCCTTATGGACAGCCAGTGTAAATTCTTTCAAAACAACTTACACCTTTCTTCCCCAAACTTATATAAAAGAACCTGTCAACCCCAGGATGGCAGACATGTTTGTCTTCTCCCCCCAGTCCTGCTGATGGTTTAGACTGCATGTCCTAAGACCTGCTCTTTCTCTGGTTAGCATGTGACTTAATAAAGCCTTTTTTTTTTTCAGGGTAACTCTCAGTCTCAAAGGTTGGTTGTTGTTTTTTTGTTTTGTTTTGTAACATCGGACAAGATGAGATTCAGGTAAGTCCATAGCTGTGAACAGCATTTTCTTCTTGTGATGCTAAGTGGCTTAGAACAGGTTATAGACAAATCAAAAATTTTGAAGTTTTGGGAAGTGATGGGGAATAAAGCAAACATTAACTGAGTACCACCTGTATGCAGAGGACTGTGCCCAATTGTTTTGTGTCTCTGTGTGTCTGTGTGTGTAGGTGTAGGCTGAGGGCTGCAGGAAGAGCATACACAAAGCTTACTCTGACCTTCTTTTTTTTTAATATATTTTATTGATTTTTTACAGAGAGGAAGGGAGAGGGATAGAAAGCTAGAAACATCGATGAGAGATCAACCAGCTGCCTCCTGCACACCCCCTACCGGGGATGTGCCCGCAACCAAGGTACATGCCCTTGACCGGAATCGAACCTGGGACCTTTCAGTTCGCAGGCTGATGCTCTATCCACTGAGCCAAACTGGTTTTGGCTACTCTGACCTTCTTAAACTAGCCACAACAAATTCACAATCTGATCTTATTAACCAAAATATTTAATTAATAATATATAGTGGAACTCTAGTTACATCCACATTTTTTAGGAAGCAACTGAATTCTTAAAATAAATACATTAAACATTAAAAAGAAACCAAGGAAAGTGAGTTCATGCAGACTGAAGGTAGCATTTCAAGCCCATAAAAGCAAGACACCAATGTTTATACGATCCAACATGCTTTAGTTTAGAAGGAGAAAAGATTACCAAAAGTAATAATAAACAGCAGTAAGTCTAGACCAGGGCCATGTAAATGGCTAAACTTCACTTTTCTCAAGTTATTCAGGTTCGGGGAGCAGGGGGTGGGGTGGGGGAAGGGAGATATAGAAATCCAATTACTTAGAACTGCTGAATTGTCTGCAGGGGAAAAAATGCTCTGCTCCAGTGTCTACATAAAATCTATCAAGAATAACTCTTCTGGTAAATCTTTCAAAAGAACAGATTTTTCAATTTCATTTTTAATATTGTGACTTCTGATTTTCAGGTATGGCATTTTGTCTTTGTTTTTTAAGCCTTTGGTTCTAAGGAGCATTCTTGTTCTTTTAAAAATAGAGAGTTCAGGCATTAGGTGTGAGTTTAGAGAAGATGTTCTCAAAAGTATCCTTTCAACCCTCAGATTCCACAATTTTAATGGAGTGAAAGTTGACAGCTCTCTGCATCACTTCTTATCTGAGCAACATCTGCTGTTCCCTGAAAAGGACCCAACTTCTCAAAAGCCTGTGTCCCTCTTGAATGTATCAAACTCTCCCTCAATTCTCACCATTTGGGAAGGCATGCATTATATTAAACCCTGAGTACATTACTTGGCACCAGAAATACATAAGACAGTATTTTGAATATGAAGCCTATTCATATTATTGCTTCTCTGAGGCTGAGTTATGAGTTTAGTGACAATTACTATTCCTCATCTGGCTTCAGGGTCTCTGACAAAGGCACACAGAGCAGGGAGCAATTACAAAGAGTAGGCAGAATGTTAGCAAAGAGGCAAAATGTGGCACCTTGAAGAATCACCAAGGAGAAGGATTAAGGAAAATCATCCAAAGTAATTATCCCAAAGACCAATGGGGACATGGCATAGCCACAAGTTCTCAAGATGCATCCTAATGTCACTGAACCCAGGAGGACTAAAGGAATATTTGCTTCAATGATTTGCTAGAATAACAAATGCAGTTCAAAAAATCAGCAATTAAATATGCACCTGTAGATTTGCTCTATCTGCAGCGATTGCTGTCTTACTTCCTTTCCCATCTCAGATTCTCTCCCCCTCCCCCTCTCCCTTCAACTCCCCTCCCATTCCCCTCCCCCTCTCCCTTCAACTCCCCTCCCATTCCCCTCCCCCTCTCTTCCTTCTCCCCCTTCCTCTCCCTCTCCCTCCATATGCATGTTTATGTGCATGAATGTTTGTGTGCATACACAAAAATCTATTTAAAAAAATTTAAGTGAAGAGCATTTTTGAATTTTTATCACCTTCTAGCGTATCCCAATTCCCATTTCTCACTAAAACATTCAATTTTGAAGTGTGCCTGAATAAGCTTTATAATGAATAAATATTTCTTAAGGATTACATTTTTATGCAACTAGATGTATAGTAGATAGATTTTATTGGTCAACCAGTTTTAAGACAAATTTCAAAGTTAGCCAAACTACCTATCAGTAGTATCACTTGATTTTTATAGTTTTTCAAAATTATTGAGTTATGAGCATCAGATAATTTCCTAGCACCAAGAACTATAATTTAGAGTTTGGGGTAGCTGCTAAATAGAAAGTTGGTGTTATTTTCACATCCATTAGGATTCTGATGAGATTTTCAATTTGAAAGCATTTGACAAATTTATGGAAATTTCTTTTCTTAAGAGTTTGGCATGGGAGGAGAGATTATGAAGAAAAAGTGGTAAAAGTCGGATAAGACTTCATATATAGCTTAGGCTGCTAAACATATTTCCATTTTAAACATAGGACTCATTTTCTGGTCTGTGTTCTGAAACTAATTCCATCACGGAGGTTCCTTCAAGCATAACAGAATGTCTAGGTTTAAGAGAGTTTTCTAAAAAAAGATAATCATTAAAAAAAACAACTGTGTAAGAAGATGGCCTTTTAGAATAAAGCCTGGAGTTCTTCATTTAAGAGACTTAGGAGTGATCACTCACGTTTAGGAAAATGTGCCCAGTTATTCACTCCTACCTCTCAATTCCATAGCAATACAGTATTGGAGAGATTTCTAGGAAGTTGGTCCTTGCCCTCACAGCCAAGACTGCTAATAATCAGGGCCTGAAGTCCCAGTCCCCACCTCCGCCCACCCATCCCATTTCTTGCCCAATCCCAACAGAATGGTTTCCCTATCTGGTGGGTCTTGGAATTAACTCACACTCCCAGTTGCTAAAATAATTTCTAGGCTCCCAAGAAGACCCGTAGTTAAAGCAAGCACTTGCAGCTTATGGCACTGAATTAGCCAACAGAACTTGTTTAGGAATTCCGAGGCTAAATCAATCGTCAATCTTCAATAATAATAATACATTCAAAATGATTAACTTGGTTGGACCTTAGTCTGGGTACACCCTTGTACCCTAGCTATCAGCTCAGTTCCTGGTTCCTGAGATCGGTGTCACCTCTCTTACATACTCTGCAGTCCCCCTGCATTGTCCCGCCGATTGCCCAAGTTTAGATCACCTGCCTATGGATTTTCCATGCTGTGGGAAATCTTTACAGTAAAGTTAGAACTTCAGCCCAAATTGGCTTCTCCTCATCACCCAGAGAGCTCCTGAGCTGTCTTTATCTCAATCCAAATAGCTGGGATTAGACGAAGCAAGATCGTTTTGACATTAGGCTGAGGATAACATGATTAGAAAGATAAATATGCAGGGGACAAAAATCTTTGGTGTATACCAAAATCAAGAAAAAAAAAATCAATCTGAGATGGTCAGTTCTCCTTATTCTAGAAGCAACTACACATACCTCCCCAGGTCAGCAATTCCTACATGTTCCGACAAGACAGGGTCCCAGTGACTCTGATGCATACTAGCAGCCCTACGGCATTGCTTCCAGCAAATTTTTAAGAATAGTCTGGCTTTTCTGAAAAATGATTCTCAATAAAAAGCCAGAAGCTTGTCATGAGTGGTAGGGTCATTTCTTCCACTAGTCCCACTATATATCCTGAGAGAGTTTCCACCTTCATAGACCATTTTTATCGCCATATTCCTGTGGCTAGGTGAACAGCAGCCTCCCAGGAAGGCATTACTATGCTGTTAGCTTGTTGCTCTGTGCACAGCTTGAATCACAACTAAATATTTCCTGTAAGTTTTTCTCATCCCCTTTAAGCCTTAACTTTCTCAGGGTATGT
Source organism: Cnephaeus nilssonii (assembly GCF_951640355.1). Taxonomy (NCBI): domain Eukaryota; kingdom Metazoa; phylum Chordata; class Mammalia; order Chiroptera; family Vespertilionidae; genus Cnephaeus; species Cnephaeus nilssonii. The sequence goes on along the minus strand of NC_137072.1, from coordinate 71,116,914 downwards.
ATGGTGCTGCTGAGCTGTCAAAAAAGCTGTCCCCGGAAAGCTTCTCATTTTTCTTTTAGTGCCAGTTCATAAAGTCACAAAGCAAAACAAATCACCCCCATAAAATTATAAAGGCGAACAGGAAAATTCATGAAGGCCTCCTCCAGGACTGTAGCTGCCACAATTCATGCTGGCCCACACCTGCTCACCACCATCTCCCCACGCTGGGTGGGGTGCCGGCTCCAGGGAGCTGGACCTTGGAAGCCAGCATGTCCTCCCCACCAGTTACTCAACCCACCACCCTGGCCGTTTCTACCCTTATCGCCACCAAAAGTGCTCTTGCCAAAGTCACCAATGACCTAGAGGTTGCATAATCTAACAGGCAACTTTCAAGCATTGTTTTTTCTGACCTCTCAGGAGTATGTAATACTCTTGACTACTCCTTTCTATGAGAAAAATACTCTCATTAGTTGGCTTCCAAAACATCCCTCCCTCTACCTGGTTTTCTTTTAAGTCCTTTACTGTTTCTACTCCTCTTCCCTCTTAAACTGTTGGCCCTTCTCTCCCCTAAACCCTTTATTCTCCTTATTCACAACCTCTCTCTAGGCAGACTTGCTCTAACTTCAGAGATTCAGTTACTTTCAATATATGAATAAGTCCCAAGAGTTTTTCTTTGCCCAGATATCTTTGTCCAGGACATGTATAGCCAACATCCTCCAAACATTCAATTTGCATGTCTTTTTGACAAGTTAAATTTAAAATGTCCAGACTAACCAAAGAACTTATATGCATAAACTAGCATGCATAGCCCTGGACACAAACAATAGTGAGGTGAAGGCCCGGAGTGTGGTGGGGGTTGGGTGGAGGGAGACATAGAGGAGAAGGGGAAATGGGTGACATCTGTCAACAATAAAAAATATTTTTTTTTAAATGTACAGAATTGAATTGCTAATCATCCCTCCAGACCCTCTCTTCTTCCCCATCTCAGGAAATGTTCCCAGATCTATTCAGTTGTATAAATCAGGGATGAACCCCTATCTCTCCATATTCCTTTCTCCTGCCAATCGCTCAATCCAATCTAGCCCATATCCTATCTCAACCAATCCAATCTCCCCCCTCACCACTTCTGCCCCAGGCCTACAGCACACCTCCTCTGGGCTATTACAACTGCCCCTCACTCACTGTGTCCCCTCCAACAACTCACCACACAGCAGCAGAGCAAACTTCCTCTACAACTCTGATCACATTGTACCCACTTCACCTCCCTCTGTGATTCCCATCGCCTCTTAGGTTGAAGGAAAGAACACCAACCTGACTTTCCGCTCTGCACCATCTGACACTCTTACTCTTACACTCTCCTTTCATTCCACTCCCTCCACCCTGCCCCACCCCTATCTCTCTGCTCCAGTCACTTGGACATTTTTCTGTTCCTCGGTCTGCCTGCCCATGCTCTTCTTTGGTTCCAGCTCTCCAGCAAATGTGCTCCCACCACTGTGCCTCTTCTCCTTTTCCATCTGACTAACTCCTACTTACCTTCAAACCTCAACTGAAACAGCATTGCTTCCTGGAGACCCTCCCTGAACCCTGAGACGAGGTCCATTATTTTTGCTACATATCCCACAGCCCACTGAACATGCCCTTCTCTAATAGCCTCTGCACTTGGATTTGTTGATTTAATGCCCTCTTTTCCACTAGTCTGTTCAGGGCCCCAGTCTATCTCAGGCACAACAATGTCTCCAGTGTTTGGACAGTGCCTGGCACATAAATAATGTCCAGTAAACGTCTCATGATTAAAGTGAAACAGATTTTCGAACCTCCTGGGGAGCAGGAGTTAATTTTTATTTTCTGTTTCTGCTGCACATCTTACATCTTTGTCCATCGACATCCAGAAGGTTGTTTAGGATTGTCCATGTCTCTTCTAGCTTTACCTCTTTTGTGCTCACAGTGCCTCACACATTATAGGTGCTTGGTAAATGTTTAGTGATTGAATAACAGAAACTAGGGCAACATAGACAAATCATGAAGAACATAGGCTAGCCCTAGCTGGTTTGGCACAGTGGATAGAGCTTAGCCTGTGGACTGAAGGGTCCCAGGTTTGATTCTGGTCAAGGGCACATGCCTGGGTGGCAGGCTCAATCCCGGGTGGGGGACATGCAGGAGGCAGCCAGTCGATGGTTCTCTCTCATCATTAATGTTTCTCTCTTTTTCTCCCTCTCCCATCCTCACTGAAATCAAGAAAATAAATAAATAAATAAATAAATAAATAAGCAAACAAACACAGGCTAAGTATCAAGAGACCTGGCAGAGGGTCCAGTTATACCACTCATTATCTTTAGGATTTCAGGCAAGTTTCTAAAGCTTGATTAGTTTCATTTTCCTCAGCTGTAAAATGGAGATAATAATACTTACTAGTTGGGATGTTGAAAACATAACATGAAATAATGTGTGTAAAGCACAAGAATAAGTGCTTACATTCAATAAATCATAGACAGCACTACTATAACTAACATCCTTAGACCAAATGTCAAAGCCTAATTATGCCTCTAACAAATGAGGAATTATTAAATAAATGACAGTATGTATATGCCAAGAAACACTTTGAAGTCATTAGAAATGCCTTTAAATACTACTAATGGCATGGAAGAAATGCTCACGCTATAATGTTAACAAAATTACATACTAATGTAAGAAATATACACGAAGTATTTAACATGTGCAAATCACAGTGTTAATGCTGGGGCTACAATGGTCAATAAGTTAGCATGGTCCCTGGTTTCATGGAGTTCTATTCTAGTTTGCATAAAGTAACAAGTAGCACATTAATTAAAGATAATAAAATCTCAAATAAGACATTTACATACAGTCCTACACAGAGCAGCATGTCAATTATATATTAAGTATATTAATAAATTAATGATTGAATGAAAATCCAGGAAAATAAAAAATGTATTGTGGGATTGTGAGTAATTTTTACATACCTTCCTGTATTTATACAGGGGTTGGCAAAAGTAGGTTGTGAAGAATACTCTCCCCCAGGGGAGCACACCAGCGACATCCCCTTCCCCCTTCTTCCCTCTAAGGGACCTCATAAGACTTGCAACCAGGGGAGCAATGGGCAGCGGCAGCTCATCTCAGGCTAACCCCCTGAATCCGTCTCCAAGGTCCCCTTTTCTCTGACTTCTCAGTGAGCAAAATTTAATTCAAAATTTAACAAAGTAGGTTGTGAATATGTGAAGCACAGAGTTTATTCTTGCATTATTATTTATTTACTGTATTATTTATTTGTATTCAACTGTAAACCTATTTTTGCCCACCCCTGTATATTAACCAAAAAATGTACTAATTTCTTAAATGCAAACCTATTATATAATTCTATAAATCTGAATTTTTATAGGAAGCTTAGACAGAACTTCTAAATTCTCTATCTGGAATCTACTTTTTTTTAAAAAGGGAGATATATGTAATACTTCCAACAATAAAGAATTTTTAAAAATAATAAATAAAAATAAAATCTCACCCCAAAAAATAATTAATAAATAAATTCTCTATCTAGAATCTACCTTTTTTTTTTATTTTGTCTTCCTTGGTTTTTATAATAAAGTCGGAGGTAGGTCAGACATGACCACCTCAGCTTCCTGCTGTCTACACCACACCTGACTCTCTTCCCTACCATGCCAAGAAGAACGTGTCAGACAACCAGGTCATAGGCTACCCCCATTTTATTTCATTCATTCTTCTGTAGGGCAAGCCCCTTCTTTGCTATCTCCTTTATCTGCATGTATAACCTCTTCCTCTCGAGGCCATCATCCTGCTCACGTCTCTCCCACCCTTAAGAACTCTCCAGGGCCCTGTGAACTACTCTAGGTCCTACCCTCTCTCTCTCCTTCCACTCATAGCTAACATTTTTGAGAATGATCCAGACACTTTACTCTTTCTCACATCCCACTTACTCTTCAACATCAACAAACTTGCTTCCACCCACAGCACTCCACTGAAACTGCTCCTGCAAGTATCACCCAGAATATTCATTGTAGCATACAATGCACAATTTGCATTCTTATTTTCAAAAGCCACTTTGCTGGGATTTGCACAGGCTGATCCCTCAGCCTAGATGCTCCACCCACCCACCCCACCCCTAGCCCCATTTGCCTGACTAACTCCTCAGGTCTCAGCTTAAATAGTATTAGGTCAAAGCTGTCTTCCCTATTTCTCCTCTTTGCATCACAATAAAGATAAGCTCCCTTGGTTCCGCACTGGAGCTCTCATACACTGCTGGTGGAAACAAGGAGTTTATTATAAACTTGTATTTAATATATGACCCAGCAATCTCACTCAGCTATTTATCCAAGAGAAATAAAAGCTATGTCCACACAAAGACCTGGACACAAATGTTTATAGCACCTTTATTTATAATTGCCAAGAACTTAAAACAAATGTCCTTCAACTTATGAATGGGTAAAGAAAGCTACCAAGTTGGTGAACACATCCATGTGCCAGGAGTATAGTGCACCCCCAACTCTATGGAGAAAGAAGCTCCTGCCCCCAGGACCTTTCTGGACCTCGCTCTATGCATCTCTCTCTCTGACTGTTCATCTGTATCCTTCATAATATCCTGTATAATAAACCAGTAACAGTAAATAAAGTTTGTCCCTGAGTTCAATGAGCCACTATAGCAAATTCCAAAATCTGAGGAAGGGAGTCATGGAAACCCCCAATTTGTAGCCAAGGTGAACAAAAGTCTGGATAACCAGGGGACCCACTACTTATGACTGCAATCTCAAGTGAGGGGCAGTTTTGAGCCCTTAATTTATGGGGACTGTACTAACTCCAGGTAGTTAGTGTCAGAATTGAATTAAATTGTAGGACATCTTGCCCTAACTGGTTTGGCTCAGTGGATAAAGCGTCGGCCTGCGGACTCAAGGGTCCTAGGTTCGATTCCGGTCAAGGGCATGTACCTTGGTTGCGGGCACATATCCATTGGGGACTGTGCAGGAGGCAGCTGATCGATGTTTCTCTCCCATCGATGTTTCTAACTCTCTATCCCTCTCCCTTCCTCTCTGCAAAAAATCAATAAAACATATTTTTAAAAAAATAAATTGTAGGACATCTGGCTAGTGTCCACAGAGAATTAGAGAAATGCATGGTGTGAAAAACCCCAACATTTGGTGTCAGAAGTGTTGTGAATAAAATAACAGATCCATAATAGGACTTATAATGTGTTTGAAGCCTTTTGATTCCTAATGACCAGTTTCCAGGAAGTCCATTATTCTACAAGAAGACATAGATGAATTTGGGAAGGACAGGCATGACACAGTTACTCAGATGGCTCCTCTGGTGTCATTAGGATCCCTTTTGCACTTGAATTATAGATTGAAACCAAACCCTTTGTCTTTACTGCTTTCTCCTGAGAACCCTTCAATTAAAGAGAGGAAAAATGTTTCAAGGGAGACATCATGAAAGAATGACTTGCTGATATTTTTCCCCTTCAGCCCATTAAGGAGGACCTCTTTGCACATATAAGTAATCTTTTTCCAAGAACTACCAAATCATTCAAGGCTGTATGATTTATTAGGGTGGTTTCCACCTATCAGTCAGGCCTTTCACAGCCAGCCTAGAGGTAAGCAGGAGTTTCCCAACCATTTCTAAGTATTCACTTGTCTTTCACTTTATTCTCCTCCTGAAAGGACGATGTGTTGGATCCAACCAAACCCTTCCTACCCCAGATTGCTCCCTCTCCCGCTGACTGTACACCATGCTCAGAGCAGCCCAAAAGAGATGCACCTAGACAGTATTCTATAAAGGAGGCTCCTTGCCTAGTTTTGCCCAGTCTAAGCATCATTGTCAGTGAAGTAGGGACTACCCTGTTGCTATTTTCCTGAAGAAAGGGCCAACAGTTTTCATCCCATTCTAAAAGTCCCTGTTCTAGAACAGTTCCTTTTTAAAATGTTCATGCTAGGATATTCATGAAGAAAAAATAATATGTTATCAAAAATTTTAATAGAAGGCATCCTATGTTTGGCACAACAGGATAACCATTAAGCAACCTTAGGATCTAGTGGCGGGTTGGGGAGTCTGTCCCTTAGCCAATAAAGTGTGTGGTTCACCACAGGACTGCTCTATTACCCCTGCCTATTAGTCCTAGGAGAGAACATCACCAAGCTTCATAACAACTATCTTTTCTTATTGTGTACAAAATGCTTTCACCTGTATGACCCTGTCTGATTTTCATTCCCAATATGAGATGTACAAAGAATTTTTATATCTATTTCACAAATGAGAAACTGAAGCTTGAAGAATAAAAGAGGTTGGCCCAAGAAAATGCAGTTACATTCTACTTCCCTTCCATGGAAATGGACTCATTTTCTCTGTCAATTTGACCTTACACTGACTCTGTCTTTTCTTGCGAAGGCTTCTTTTTGCTTTCTTTCAGTCAGTACTTGCAGATACTCCACAAACCTTGATTTGTACTTACCTTCTTTTCTTGTTCTCTTACCTGAAATCTAACTGCCTCGTGCATGGCAAGAACCATGCCAGTATATCCCAGTCCCTGCCTCAGTGACTCCAAGGCTCTTGAGTCCTCAACATTGAGTACCTGGGTCCTTTCTAGGTGCTTTCATCTGAACCCATGCTCCTTGAGCCACCTCAATACCTTGTCAGTCACCCTACAACACCCACCATCTGTACCTTGTTCTGCTCTGACATAGTGATCCATCTGTTTCCTTTAACCTCAGCCCCACAGCATGATCACAGAAGTCTCAGGACACCTGTAAAAAGGGACAGGATTATTTGTAGATAGGCACCCTAGGTTATGGAACCCCTGGAGTATGGATCCCATTCTTCTCCAAACCCCAACTTTTTCCACACCATAGTCCCTTTCCCACATACTACCACTTACCCCCTCCACCACTTGAGTCTTTGGAGCAAGAGTCTGATCAGCTCAAAATTAGTTATGATCTGCCTGAAATATGTGTTGATTATTTGACCACCAGTGGTCCCTTCTATAGCCGAATGCTTATCTTATGACAAAACCAGTATTCTGCAGTAAGAGACAAGCCAGAAGATTTCTGAATCCTCTTCCATTTACAACCAGTTTAAATTCATTTACTACTGTGAAAGCTACAAAAGGGAAAGAAAACAGGCTAAGAATGAGACTTGCCTAGAATTAATGTTTGCAGATTGTATGCTATTTTTGTCACAGAATTAGAATATATTCTGCCTGGTCCAAATAGCTTTCTCTTTCTCCTCTCTGTCCCCTTCCAGAACTCCCAGCATTGGTTAGAATGTAGGGCAGAATTTCCCACAACACACAGAGATCACCCATCTGTCTCTAATTTCACAAAATGACAAACTGGAATGGCCCTGAGAGCCAAAAATTCTATTTAAATCTTTTCTCTAATATACTAGTTAGGCCAATGGATTTTCTTTTTTCCGTCATTATAAATCAGGCATTTAAAGCAGAGTTAAGAAAGGAGAAAGCAGACTCATTGCTATGCTGCTGATGAGGACTTACATGAAGCTAGACCACTCGGACCCAGTCAACTTGCAATCAGGCCAGGAAGGAGTTTAGCATATTTTCAACATTGTGGAACCTTCTGCATTTCCTCTGCAAAGTAGAAATGGAAAGATCCCATCTAAAACATAGCTCACCCTCTACACTGGAGCAGGGTGTGTTGAACGTGTCACCCACTGCTGAGTCTTATGCTGCAATCACAATCAATGACCTTGTGTCTCAGTACATGGATTAGGGTGAAAGCCAGCATCTCTGACATGCGATGATTTCTGGATTCTCCTGTTTAGAATTGTCTAATACACAGTGGTATGCTTTTGTGCATAGATAACTCCAAAACACCAGCAATGAGGACCAGATACCATTTTCAAATGCTTTGCCTCTGATTGGATTATTCCTTTGAGAGAATGACTTCTGACAAAAGATATTGAAGAAAACAAAGGGAATGGTACACAGAATTAGTCGTTCCCTTAAGAAGCATGATGCCCCAAAATGGAGCAGTCCAGAAGGTATTTAATTTGAATTAAGAAATCCTGAGCTTTAATCCTATGTTCCCTTGAGGTAGGTTGAGACTTAGCTTCATCAACATATAAAAATGAGACGGCTCAGCAGAGCATTCCTTAGAGAAAGTGGCATTACAAGTATGTAAAAAACACAATTTATGATAGTTGATAAAGAGAGAACTCAATTAAAAGTTAAGGGAAGTTACACTTGACTTTGGGTGACCAACTGTTGAAGTTTGGGCTGCCCCAAAGGCTCAGCTGAGATGAGGACTTAGGTGCAGGTGTCTTACTTGGCATATGATCCCTGGAAGCAGGAGAGAGGGATTGGTGGGGAAAAAGGAAGGGAAGCCAAAGCAAAGGTTCATTAGTAAGGTCACTACTGTGAGCAATTTGAGCTTAACTCCACTGGGATTCCTGAGAAGAGTACAGAATGCCTCCCACAATGGGCCACCTGAAAGATGGCAGAGCACTTCCTCCCCCGTTTCAGTCCCCATTGGCTGAGGTTTAGTCCCAAAGGCACCAATTCTATCACACTCCTGCTGCCCCTAGGGAAGGACCTGGGCTGAATGAGGAGCAACCCAAGTTGAGTGCTCGAAACATCCCAGCAATAAATGTGCACACTGCCCATGAAGCGGCTACCACAGCTGGAAGTCTGAGGGGCTTTCATATGGGTGCCAGAGTGCTTCCTACACTAACCCAAGGCTCTCCCACAGTGTTCTCTTGCTTATTCGATATGCAGAGGTGTTAAACAATACCTTTCCTTATTATAAGTTATAATGCTTGGGATGAACTTCTTGAAGAATCATGTCCCTTCATTTCCAGGCCTTTGTACATGCTACCCTTGATGTTTAGAATACTCTGCCTGCCCACTCTTCCCCACCTCTACTTTGCTATCTAGACTCAACTTAAAAAGTGCTCCAAGAAGCTTTCCTTGACCCGTAAGGGAGGTTGGTTGATCAAGTTATGTGCACCCAAGGAACACTGTATGATTTGTTTGTGCTATTTATCAAATTTTATATTATTTTTAATATATTTTTTATTGATTTCAGAGAGGAAGGAAGAGGGAAAGAGAGAGAGAAACATCAATGATGAGAGAGAATCATTGATCGGCTGCCTCCTGCACATCCCCCACTGGGGATCAAGCCCGCAACCTGGGCATGTGCCCTTGACCAGAATCAAACCTGGGACCCTTCAGTCCACAGGCCGATGCTCTATCCACTGAGCCAAACCAGCTAGGGCTATATTATTTTTTAAAACTGTTCTTCTAGTCACACACACACACACACACACACACACACACACACACACACACACCATTCAATCTATCAGTACTGTGAGGTCAAGAAACTTGCTATTTTGTTAACAGATTATATTCCCCAAAACTAGCATAGGGCCTGCCACAAAAGTGAATGAATAAATTTTTGTTAAATGGACTAATAGGTCAATTAATGAATAAATAAATCAATGAGGGAGGCAAAACATCTGTCCTCTCTCGAAATGCCTGAAAGCCTACTTTTCTCAGGATGTCCTAGTCCCTTCTCCCTGCTGTGTTGCCTTCAGAGTGATTATTCCCAGAGCTTTCTATCCAGGATCTCTTATCTGGTTCTTTCCTGGAATAAAAAAGTGCAAGTCAATTGCTACAGGGGTGTCCTCTCCATCTTTGCACTATTCCCAGTGGGCTGTGTCCCAAGCGTCATTTTGTTTGTTTTGTAGAGAGCACCCACAGGGGTTGACAGCATTGTTAGTTTAATCCTGACCTTTCCGTTTCCTCCCTTGGCTTCTGATAATAACCCTGTCTTGCTTCTATAGGCACAGATGATCTCCATTGATGTCAAATTGTCCTGTCCCCCTCGCCTCTCATTCCTCTTAACCTCGTCACTCTCAAAGGATGACAATGCTGGCCAAAGGCAGAGACAAGAGGAGGCCAATGGGAACCCTCCATCAACAAGCTGCATTCTTCCCACCCCAAGGAGCCAAGAAAAATGTCCTCAGGGTCAAGGCCCCTCCAACTCAACTCCCAGAAGACCTAATAATAGCAAGAAGAGGAGAGAACATACCAGAAAGTCAGAAAGTCTCTGCATAAGTTGAGGGTGGAAGAGCAGTGCAGTACCAAGAGATCAAAGCAAATGACAGGCCACTATACCCCAATAAATGGGCAGAATGCTCCAATGGGGGATCCTAGAGCAGGCTCCGGAGGATGCCAAATCTGCACAGGGAAGTAGACCTGAGTTCAGGTACACAACTGACTCCTGGGAAGAGTAACATAAGTACAAATCCTGGTGTGACAAACATGTGGCAAGGAACTGATTGCTACTGAGAGTTCTTCACTCACACCATGCCACTTCTTGTCTCCTCTGTTCCTGCCATCTTTTCTGCCAGGAAATCTCCTCCCGCCTCTCTACCCTGCGCCTCTCACCTTGTTACCTATGCCTCTCTTTTAGGCAGCCTTCCTTCAACCCCACAGACTGTGCTTCCGGTCACTGCACTCACCACATAGCTTGCCCCTCTTTTACCCTGCTGGTACCCCAAGGAAGGAGCCTCTTATTTGCCTTTATATTTCCAAGGCCTAAACCGGTGCCCTGCCTAGAGTAGGTCTCTCAATAAAAACAAGATAAATAAGTTAAATGAATGCATGCATTTATGAGAAGTGCTCGGGACAAGATCTTAAAGAGAGGCAGAAGCTATTTATCAGAATAGGCACAAGACCAGAGGTAGGCCATCAATTGATATACAAGACTGAATCCCAAAGTCCTGGGCAATTGCTCCTTATAACCCTGCTACCAGAGGTCAAGATGTCTAAGATTTTGAGATAAAACCACGTATATAGATGAAAGTCCCACAGCCTCAACTCTGATAACAAAAACACAAACCAGGCAGACTAGCAGTACTTGCAATGGTCTAATTCTTTCATTCCCCTGGCTTGGCAAAGATTGGGGAAAATTTGGAAGTGAAGCTGGATGGAAGTAGAGTGATGTGGCATTTGCCAGTGGGAGTAGAATTAATACATATATCATTGACCTGAGGAAATCCCTCCAGCCTAGTTGTTTTGTTTTGTTTTGTTTTTCCTTCTTCACTCAATATGCTCTAGCCCCCTCAGCCTTCTCTCACTGTTGACTACACCAAGTTCTTTCCTACCTCAGGGCCTTTGGACATGCTATTTTCTCTGCTCTGAATATCCTTCTACCCATACTTTGAAAGATAAACTCTTTCTCTCTCTGTAGATTTTAGCTTAAATATTAATCTTCAGTGAAGCCTTTCTTGGCCATCTTATTACAAGTAAGTACCCCCATCACAGCCTGTTTTAGTTTGTCCAAGCTGCTATAACAAAGTACCATAGACGGGTGGCTTGTAAACAATAGAAATTTAGTTCTGGAGACTGGGAAGTTCAAGATCAAGGCTCTGCCAGATTCAGTGTCTGGTGAAGGTGTACTTCCTGATTCATAGTTGTCTTCTTTTTAAAAAATATATTTTTATTGATTTCAGAGAGGAAGGGAGAGGGAGAGAGAGATAGAAACATCAATGATGAGTGAGAATCATTGGTTGACTGCCTCCTTGCATGCCCCACACAGGGGATCAAGACCTCAACCCGGGCATGTGCCCTGACTGGGAATCATAGGTCGATGGATGCTCAATCACTGAGCCATGCCGGCCTGGCTAGATAGTTGTCTTCTTGACGTGCCCTCACATGGTAGAAGTGGAGAGGAAGCTTGCGGGGGTCTCTTTTATGAGGGAACTAATCCTATTCATGAGGGTTTCACCCCCATGACCTAATCATCTCCCAAAGGCCCCACCTCCAAATGCCATCACATTGGGAATTAAGTTTCAACATATGAATCTGTGGGGAACATAAACATTCAGTCTACAGCACACCTAATAATCTCAACCTCTTCTTTTTGCTTTCATCATAATATGTATACAACTTGAAATTACTTTATTTATCTATTTACCAATGGTGTTGGGGGAGGGGGATAATCTCTCATTCTGGGACATTATTTCATAAGGACAGGGACCTCACTATCTAGCTTGTTCACTGTTTTATCTTTAGCACCTAACATGTAACCTGGCACCTAGAAAGAGGCAATTGTTGTTGGTCCCATTGTTGTTGAGGAGGTCCCCCTGTTATTGTCAAAAGAATTTCAAATTATGAGCTCAAGCATGAGCCTCTTCATTTTTCCACATATTTTGTGTATTTCATATCAGAAAGCATTTATTAATGCTTGCAGAACCATGTCAGCATCCAGTAATGTATATTAAAGGATGTCATGTAGGTCTAAGCTAGCCTTATGAATAAATACCTCCTAATAAAAGAAATTGAGATTTCATGATTAAGGGGTTTAGAAATAATCAAGAGGAGGCTAAAAATAAAACTAGCGGAGGAGGAGTGGACCAAAGAATAGCTACTGGCATGCCTTCCAAAATGATGTCCCAGATTATGATTTCATGAGAAAAAAAATAAAATAACTGCTTGCCAAGCTATATAAAAAGGATGAATTCTGAGAGAACTTAGAAACTAATCATTGTCAGGCCTATAGAATCTAGCTACTCTCCACAACCTAAAACTTTCCAAGAACCCATTTTTCCTAGCCATTCTGTTCCCTAGTCTGACTTCCCAACATCCTGATGACATGGTAGGATCAATGGTCTGGTCTTCATTACCCAAACCAGGCCAGTTAAGTTAAAAAAAATTTTTTTCCTAAGGAAACAAAATGAACTCTTCTAGTTTGCAAATACTCAGTGACATCTCTGCTCAGGCCCTAGGCCCGTGGTCGGCAAACCGTGGCTGGCGAGCCACATGCGCCTCTTTGGCCCCTTGAGTGTTCTAACGCCACTTCTTCAAAATAGACTAGCCCAGGCTGAAAACCGACTTCTGCGCATGGGCCACGAAGTTTCAATCGCACTGTACGTGCGCGCCCGCACATGGTATTTTGTGGAAGAGCCACACTCAAGGGGCCAAAGAGCCGCATGTGGCTCACGAGCCAAGGTTTGCCGACCACTGCCCTAGGCAATTCAAACCTTAGCCTGTTCTTTTGTGTGTGTTTTTCATGTTTGTCTCATTACAGCAGTGAAACCATGTCCCACCTCCTCTAAGCTACATTTCAAAACTGAGTTATAAATGAAGTGTTCCTTCCTACATGGAAAGCTAGTCTCTTTGTCTTCATCTTTAGAAGGCTTGAAAAGAGCACCACTTTCGAAGTCAGAGGACAAACTTTCCCAGTCATCCCTGTATTCAGCTCACTCCCCACCAACCTGTGAAGTTCAGTCCAGGCCCTGCCACCCCTGGGAGTTTGCTATTGCTCCAGTCCACACTGATCATCCTGAACCCATGCAGTTTAAGTTGCTATTGTTTTCTAATTGCATAAGGTAAAGGAGGAACAAAGTGGGAGATAGTGGGAGAAGCAAGAGAGAAGAGATACCAAATTGTGCCAAGGACTATTTCATGTGCATTACATAGGCAATCTCATTTACTCCTCACCACAGCCCTATACATTAATGAGGTTCATAAGAGGCTAAGAAACTTGTCCACAGTTCAGAGACAAGAAAACATAGTCAGGATTCAAACCCTGGGATCTGACTACACAACTCATGTCCTTTCCTCTGTATTGAAGAATCAGTTTTATCTCCTCTTCTACTTCACCCCCAAGCACAGGTCATACAAGGAATCAGACCAGGAAGATGAAAGATATAAAAACTCTGCGGACTAAAAGGTCCCAGGTTCAATTCCGGTCAAGGGCATGTACCTTGGTTGCGGGCACATCCCCAGTAGGGGTTGTGCAGGAGGCAGCTGATCGATGTTTCTCTATCATCGATGTTTCTAACTCTCTATCCCTCTCTCTTCCTCTCTGTAAAAAATCAATAAAATATATTTTAAAAAACAAACAAACAAACAAAAAAACTGTGGCATGTTTCAGGAATAAACATCCTAACAAGTATCCATTAGCTGCAAAGCAGAGCACTCAGAGTTTTGGAGATGGAAAGGGAGCTCACATTATGGTGAAAGAAAGAGCTATGTATAGAGCATTGGGCATGTGGTAGAGACACTCCTAACCAACATTGAAGTATGATATCTAGAACCAAGGGAGTAATCACACCTCTGCAGACTCTCTACTCACCTAACCACATCTGTAGTGTTTATTGCAGTTTTAGTCACCGGGGATATGTGCTGTGGGATCCACAAGAAAAACATGAGAATACTGTCAGGAAAGGAGACCTCTTTAAGGAATCAAGATTAAATCTTCAAACAATTAAAGGGCCATCTTTTATTAACAAGATACTTGGAAACGTCCCATTAAATTCTAGAAAACAAAAACAAAACTAAAGGATTCATGCTACAGGAAAGCTCATTTCTGATTTGCTGGGTAAAAGAACTTGGACAATTCAAACCATCCAAAAATGAAACAAACCATATCTGGACATTGGCAGTTCCCACTGTTGATAGGTTCACCACACAGCCTGGAAGACCCTTTATTAACTATATGGTAGAGGATATTCGTGTATGAGGAATTAAGAATGGACTAAAGCCCTACAAGATCTCATTCAATGCTGTAATTCTGCGACAAATTGCACTTTAATAGAGTTATCTCTCATTGCAAGGAAATTTGTATTTGTTTCCAACTGCTGCCACAACAATTTACCACAAACTTAGTGGCTTAAAACAATACAATTTATCATCTTACCATTAGAAGTCTGACAGGTCTCACTGGGCTAAAAGCAAGGTCTAGGCAGGGCTGCCTTCCTTTCTGTAGGTTCTAGGGGAGAATCCATTTCCTTGCCTGCTCTGGCTTCTAGGCTTATGGCCCCCTTTCTCCATCCTTAATGCCACAACAGCATTCCAAGCCTCTCTCACATATCACTTCACTCCACCTTCCTCGTCTGCTTCTCTTCCATTTCTAAGGACCCTTGTGATTACATTGGGCCCACCCAGATAATTCAGGATAGTCTCTCTAGGTTAAGGTCAAATGAAGAGCAATCTTAATTCTATTTGCAGCCTTAGTTCCCTTTACCATGTAACATAACACATTCACAGGTCCCAGCGATTACTAGTAGGAGACATGTCTTCGGGGTGGTGCAGAAGGGGCATTATTCTGACTATCCCATCAAGGTTCTGACAAATGCCACCAGTACATCCCACCAGTTCAAGCTGACATGTGACTCTTGGCCTTCCCTGAAGATCACAGGGGAGAGGAAAGGGATTTGGTAAGAGTATATCAGGCCTCCTCAAGTAAACTTGAGAAACTCGGCCTTTACTTAACCCAAATCAAGCGAAGAAAATTGCAGAAAATATTTTTCTGATTAAATAGATCTTACCTCTTGATATACGATATCAAATGACTCAAGTGAACATTGACCCCCAAACATTCCTTGGGACCTAAGGCCTAAGTAACTAAGCAAAGAAATCAACCAAAAGTATCCAATAAGGGAGCCTCCAAAATTGATAGGTTATAAGATTAGTCAGAAAGGAAAAATTAAAAGGTAGCTAGCTCTCCTCTCCTCTCTCTCCTTTTGTCCCCAATATATATTAGAAGCTAGATGTGTCTTCCTTGTATCTCCCTTCCCCATGGCAGACACTACTAGTCCTTCAGCCTTTCTCACAGCCTGCAGCAGGCTTCAGAAGTCTTCCCCAGTCTGTACCCAAAGCAGTAACTAGCAATGATCAGAGTTGGCACATGAGAAAAAACTATTTGCTATCTCCTTAGGAAAGATTCTCTGTTTGGTGGGTTGGGGTTTAGAATTGTTGTTATTGCTTTAATAATTACTTTGTACAGGGCAATGAGCTGGAAATCATGCTTTCAGAAAAAAATGTACAATTCATAATCTCAACTGTCTAAGGAATACAGTCTAGTAACATTTATTGCTATTTTGGCTTTTTTAAGTATATTTTTTATATTTAAAAGGGAAAGAGAGAGATACATATAAACATCAATGATGAGAATCATTAGTGGGCTGCCTCCTGCATGCCCCACACAGGGGATCAAGCCCACAACCCCGGGCATGTGCCCTGACAGGGAATCAAACCGTGACTTTCTTGTTCATAGGTTGACGCTCAACCACTGAGCCACGTTGGCCAGGTACTATTTTGTTTTTATAAATAGAACTCCTGACCTCACACCCCCCTTGCTTGTATTTACATGGAGTTTTATCATTATACTACCTTAGGAACTCCATAATTTGAATCACAAAGAAATCCTTGATTGGTCATTTCTTTTTCATAGGCATACTTATTGTGGGATATTTTTCTAAGGGCCCTTTCAGCCACCATAAATGGTCTATCAGTCAGGAGTCTCTCTGTTGTAGTTGATAGAAAACTCTATTAGAACTAGTTGAAGCAAAAAAAGAGAATAATTGACTAACATCCTGAAAAATCAAGGGGTAAATCTGGCTTTGGCCATTTTCAAAGTCTCCAATGATGCTCTCAAATAGTCTCACCCTCAGCACCACTTCCCCTCTTTCCCCTTGTTGATGTCGTTCTCCTGCAGGCCCTTGCCTTGTGGGGACAAGATAGCTTGCAGCAGCTCCAAACTTACCTCTTGTCTCCAGAAACCCCAGTAGAAAAGAAAATTCTTCTCTATCTACCCCTCCAAAGGTCCTGGACTGAATTTAATTTTAGTGGCTTATTATTGATCTAGCTCAGGTCATGTGCTCACCTATGAACCAATAACTCTGACAAGAGAAATGCAAACTTCTAATTAGCCAGCCCTCAGCACCTGCCAACTTCTGGAAAAACTCAGCCTCTACCAAACCCAAATCAAGCAAAGAAAATTGCAGAAAATATTTTTCTGGTTAAATAGATTTTACCTCTTGATATAGGATGTCAAATGACTCAGGTGAATATTGACCCCCAAACATTCCTAGGGACCTAAGGCTTAAGTAACTGAGCAAAGAAATCAACCAAAAGTATCTAATAAGGGAGCCTTCATAATTGGTAGGTTATAAAATTAGTAAGAAAGGAAAAATTAAAAGGTAGCTGCATTGAGTGCCATTTGAACCACATGAGATAAAAGAAGAAATTGATTCCCCCAAGAAAAATTGGGATTCTGTTACCAGGGAAAATGGATGCTGGGTAGGTAGAAATATCAGGCAACCCCTATACTTGGTGACAATTTGAGTTAGATTACTAGCAACTCTCTGGCTCAACATTAGCTGAGAACAGGACAAGGAAAATAATGCCATCATTTGGATAGGAGAGCATATGGAGGAGGCTGTCCAAAGCTCAGACCACAGTCCAAGGAAGTGGGATTAGATGGGACACTACAGTAGAGGGGCCCTGGGCAATTTGCCTGACATTTTAGGATCAAAGTCCAGAAGATACAGACAGCCACTGAAAGGGGAACATTCACCAAATTCACAAGCCTTATTCATTTTGCTTAAGCCTGAAATAACTTCTAAGAAAATAGAAAATAGAATATGATGACAAAATGATTTGGTATCAGCCAACCTGGCTTTGAGCCCCAACATTTACCAGTGGTATGGTCTTAACATGTCACTTACCCTCTCAAAGCCTCAGTTCCTTGGGATTAATAGTACTTCCTATCTTGCAGAGAATTAAATGTGATCTAATGTGTAAGAAGGATCATTTCTTAAGGTGATTTCTTAAGATGACCCTCCCATCCACAGGGCTATTGCAATGAGACTTTTCTCTTGTATTCACCCTCCCTTTGAATCCAGGCTGCCCTGGTCGTTGCTTTGTTCAATAGAATGAGGCAGAAAGGATGTGTGGTTTCCAAGGTTAGCCAGTAAGAGGCTTTGCAGCTTCCATTTATTCACTTTTGGAAAACTCCCTCTTGGAAGCCAGCCACCACGCCATAAACAAACTCAGGCTAGACTACAGAATAAGGAGAAGCAACACACAGAGAGACCCTGAAAATGGGAAGCTATCTTGAATGTCCCAAGCCTACTTGAGCTCCCAGCTGAATGCAGCTGCATGAAAGTCTTCAGCTGCATCACATGAAGAAGAACATCCCGTCTGAGCACAGTCAACCCACAGAATAATGAGAAATAAAGCACTGTTGTTTGTGTTTTTTAAATATATTTTATTGATTTTTTTTTTTTACAGAGAGGAAGAGAGAGGGATAGAGAGTTAGAAACATCCATGAGAGAGAAACATCAATCAGCTGCCTCCTGCACACCTCCTACTGGGGATGTGCCTACAACCAAGGTACATGCCCTTGACTGGAATCAAACCTGGGACTTTTCAGTCCACAGGCCGATGCTCTATCCACTGAGCCAAAATGGTTAGGGCAAGCACTGTTGTTTTAATCCACTATGTTTTTGGTGGTTTATAACAGAACTGGTAACCGAGACAATGTGTAGAAAGAATGTTTCTGCAGCTCTTGCTATACTTTTCCTGCAGTACTCGTCAAGAGGAATTTTATTTGCACTTTAAGCAGAACAATTCCTTATTTGTAGGACTGTCTTGCGTTGTGCAAGAGGTCCAGCATCACTGACCCTTACTTGCTAAATCCCAGTGGTGCTCTACAGTCATTGAGAGAATCAAAGACACCAGGCCCAAATGCCCCTTGCTATGATACAAATCCAAGAGGAGCACTTACTTCTGGGAGGGTGAGGACTTCAGAGGTTAGCCTCCCTAATCAAAGGCAGGAACTGTATTCTTCCTGTGTTTCCTGATCCTCATTATGAGTTGAAATACTTTCTTCCCTGGCATTGCATGTTGTCTTAAAAAGAAAGGACTGCATACCAAATAGATGGATGGCTTGGCAAGCCATGACCCCCTTGGTGGGAGAACTGAATGTCCTACTTCAAGGATGGCCTGGACTGCACTACACTGTGCACATTCTCTGCTCTAAGTGCCTTAAGAGAGGGTCACTCAATCCACACGCTTTCCTAGGGGAGCTGCAGAGTCAGCCCAAATCGGAAGGAGTGGCCGAGATCATTTGCTCCAAGAACGGCAGTGAGCGAGTGAATGTTGCCTTGGTTTACCTACCTACACCAATTGTGATCAGCCCCTGTTCCAAGAAGAACGTTGGTGAAAAGCACAGAAACCAGTGACCTTTATGGCTGTGGAATTTCCGTGAAGAGACTCACCTGGACTATGTTTTGCACCTGGTAACCCTCCACACTCCCAGTGTGTCATGAACTTGAGTGCATGGTTCAGGGTGCTCTCAGAGGAGGGAGCACGCCTGGCCTGCCCATGAGGTGGGGAGGGGTGGAGGGGACGTCAGGAGAGATAATATGGAGCAAGTGTTTTACAACCTGAACCTCAGAACTGTGATCCTCCAAGGAGAGCGCTACTTGAAGAAAAGACCAAAAAAAAGTCGAATGGCTTCTCAGAGATTTTGTTTTCTGTGCACATATAAGCCATAGTTCCAGCGCAGGTGGCAGTATTTAGAGCACTCAGATTTCAGTTCTGTTCAATGTGAACGAGGGCACGCCTGACCATTCATTGGTATTCCGTAACTAGTGTAAAATATATACATGTTTATCTTTTTTCTTATAATATGCAAATATATTTAAATTTATACAGTTAAAAAAAAAAGAAAGGACTGCATTAGGCCATACCAAAAGTGAGTTCAGAATGCCTATAAAATTATACTATACTAGAGGCCCAATGCACGAAGATTCGTGCAAGAATGGGCCTTCTTTCCCCTGGCTGCCAGCACCGCCTTCGCTCCTCCAGAGCTGCCTTTTCGCTCTGGCCTGGAGCCACCTTTCCGCCTTCCCACACTGCCCCAGAGGCCCAGAGCGGCCGGGGTCGGGGCAAAACGCCTGCGTCGTCACCATGGTGACACAAACGTCCTGCCCACCCCCAGCCGCTCCGGGCCTGCGTATGCAAATTAACCCACCATCTTTGTTAGATTAATTTGCATACTCGCTCCTGATTGGCTGGTGGGCATTGCGAAGGTATGGTCAATTTGTATCTTTCTCTTTTATTAGTGTAGATTATTTGATAGTAAATAATGCAACTAGATGTGGTAAACCTGGATAGATTTGGCCTTAAAGGGGCTCCAAAGAAAACTGTTTTCTACAGTTAATTAAAGTTCAGTTAATGTAAAAATCATCAGCAGTCTTTCTCAAATTTGTCCCATTTATTTAGCACTTGAGGCTCAGGAGAAAATAAGTAAATGAACATTATTCTTGGCTGCATGACCATCCTTGTCTTTTCCTCTTGATGGATCTTTGTAATAGAAACTGCTAGTAATAAAAAATTGACAACACAAGCTAGGGTGTTGTGGAGATGAAACTTCTCTAAGATAAATACCACTTTCCAGGAGGCAGAGGACTTAAGAAGCGACCTCCTAAAAGAGAGTTGCCATTAACCATGACTATATATCTCTTCTTTGTAAACAGCAGGGAAGATCAAAACATTATCTGTTAATTTCACAACAGTGGAATTCCAGAGCTTGTATTTTCTTTCCTGGAGAACTTCAAATTTCCAAGGCCAACTTTAAGTGCAAGATTTCATTCAGTCAGTTTGAAGCATCAGTACTTCTGACTTAATAAGATATAAAATATTCCTTCTACCCAATTCTTCTACCCACACCCATTTCCCCCTTTCATATTTCTATTAGTTTTGAATCTCATGTTCCTGCTAAAGTATTAGCTGAAATGGGGATGGTAATTTATTTGAGCAGTAATTTGTCTGGTGATTTAGTTCTAAACAAAAGCTAGTATGCTAGACTGCACATACCATTCAAAGAAGACACAGGATGCCAAGTTAGAATTTAGAATGAAGCTTTCAAAAATAACAAAATTATACTTTAAGTCCTTGTATTATACTTACTCAAGATTGTACAAATTCCCTAGTAATCTTAAAGGAGTGGAATAAAGAAGTAATTATATTATTAGAAAAAGATAAGATCCTATATAATAAAAGGCTAATATGCAAATAGACCAAATGGCAGAACAATAAGTCGCTATGATGTGTGCTGACCACCAGGGGGCATGCGTGGAACATGGTGGGCATCAGCCATGGAGGGATGGTGGAGCAGGTGAGCGGGGAAGCCAGACCAAGGCAGGGCACCAGTTGCTGTCATCAGGGAAAAACTCTGGTGGTTACTAAAAATTCTTTGCTCCTGCGTGCCACAGTCCCTGCCCAGCGCTCGCACCTGCTGCTGGCTCCTGGCGCCGGCCCCAATTGCTTGGTGCCATCAGCGGGTGCAAGTGGCGGCTGCTGGCCCCAATCACCCCTGAGGGCTTCTCCACCTCCCCCTGCTCCTGAGGGGCAATTGGGGCAGCAGCCAATGCTCACACCTGCTGCTGGTGCCAGCCCCAATAGCTTTGCACCATCAGCACGTGGGAGTGGCAGCGATGAGAGCGGAGCTGCTGGCAGACAGGGGACCAGGGGCCATGGTGGGAGGGGCCCGGTGGGGACACAGAAGATGGGCCAAGACATGCCCTTGTGCCCACTGCAGCCTCGCGGCCCACAATTCCTTTCAAGGTGCACGAATTTGTGCACGGGTAGGGTCCCTAGGCCTGGCCTGTGATCAGAGCTGATCTACCCCAGCTGCTGGCAGCCAGCCCCAGCCCCTGCCGCCACCGCTGGTCTCCCTCTGTTTGTGGGGTGACCAGCGGGGCAATCAGGGCCCCCATGCCACCTGCATCTGCTGCCACCCACCCCCAGTTCCCAGTTCCCCATCAGGCAATTGGAGCCTGCTGGCCAGGGGGAGGGATCAAGAGGTTGGCCAGCAGGCCCCAAGGGGGTGATCAGGGCTTGCGGGCTGGGGGCTGCTCCTGTGTTGAGCGTCTGCCCCCTGGTGGTCAGTGTGCATCATAGCCAACCAGTCATCCACTGTCTGGTTGATTTGCATATTACACTTTTATATATAGACTAGAGGCTCGGTGCACGAAATTTGTGCACTGGGGGTAGGGGTCCCTCAGCCCAGCCTGCCCCCTCTCACAGTCCAGGAGCCCTCAGGGGATATCCTAGTAGGCCTAAGCCACAGTCTGGCCTCCCTCTGCGGGAGGCAACCAGCTGATCAGGGGAAGGCACCACCCCCATCACCCCACTGCTGCTGCCACTGCGGGCCGCTGCAGCCACCAAGGTGTTTTCATCAACACAAATTCTAGACCCTTCACCACGGAAAAATGACAACTTTCTTTAGGCATTGTCAAGATATCTCTTTCATAGAATATTACATTTCTTTCTCTTTTTTTTTATCCTCACCTGAAGATATTTTTCCATTAATTTTTAGAGAGCATGGAAGAGAGAGGGAAAGACAGAGAGAAACATCAATGTGAGAGGGACACTTTGATTGGTTGCCTCCTGCATGAGCTCTGACCTGGGCCCTGGCCAGTGAGGAGCCTGCAACCTAGGTACATGCCCTTAATCAGAATCGAACCTGGACCCTGCAGTCCACAGGCCAAGGCTCTATCCACTGAGCCAAACTGGCTAGGGCAGGATATGACATTTCTTAGACCCTCCAGCAGTGGACCTTCATTTTTGGATCACCTTCTTGGATTCTTATTACCCAAGTTACCAAGAACACTGCAAGTAGCATACAGGGAGCTTAGCCAATGAGCTGTAAGAAAAGGTGCTTCCTCTGCAGCTCATGCACAGAGGCAGGATTTCTGGCACGCTGTCTCCCAGCAAGGGCAGTCCCCCCTGTGTGTTGCATCTCCGCTCCAGGCCCAGGGCCCATCTGTACATGCAGCCTCCTCCTGAGCTGGTCATGACTATTATGGCATCCCAGCTAATTTGCATATTACCTCTTTATTTATATATATATATATATATATATATATATATATATATATATATATATGCATGTATATAGACTAGAGGCCAATGCATGAAATTCGTGCAAGGGGCTTGGCCCTCACAGCCTCGCAGCCCCGCCCACTGGCCGTTCCAGAAGGTCATTCAGCTGTCCAGTCTAATTAGCATATTAGCTCTTTCTTATATAGGATAATGACATTGGTGTTTTTTAGGGATATCTGTAGATGGTACCACATGTACAGATAGGACAGTGAAATAAGCAAATGCAGGAGCTCTCAGATTTGAAAACTAACTACTATATTAAGGAAAAGAGAGAGACCTAAACACCCAATCAATTAAAATTTAAACTTAAAATATATTTTTTAGAAAAAAATATATATGCTAGAACAGTATGCTACTTTTTAATCCTGGTCTATTTTAGAAAAAACTGCTTCTTAGTAAATGAATACTACATTTACACTTCAAGTATATTTTTAAGAGTTAAGATTTCAAATCCATATAACATTTATTTTAATAAAATTTGATATTGTAAAAATAAGAAGAGAATATTGCCAAAACTGGTTTGGCTCAGTGGATAGAGCGTCGGCCTTCGGACTGAAAGGTCCCAGGTTCGATTCCGGTCAAGGGCATGTACCTTGGTTGCGGGCACATCCCCAGTGGGGGGTATGCAGGAGGCAGCTGATCGATGTTTCTCTCTCATCGATGTTTCTAACTCTCTATCACTCTCTCTTCCTCTCTGTAAAAAATCAATAAAATATATTTTTTAAAAAAGAAGAGAACATTTTTCACTTTACAAAAGAAAGGATTCACAACCAGGTTTCATTACATATTAAGACCTTTTGAGAAATGTTAATGTGATTATACATATTAAAAGTTAATGATTATACAATTTTTGAGAAATTGATCTTTTGTGTAAATTGAGATACACCTCTCTAGCAAGGGCTATGATCATTTTCAATTCTTTAAATATTAATCTCTCAAAAGCCCTCTCCTCTTTATCACCCTAAATTGTCTAATACTCCATTAATACCTGTTAGGACTTCAAATAAAGTATCTATAGTGAGATTTTCTTTTTTAAAAATTTAAACTCTTCTGTATACTGTGGAATATAAGAAGCATCAGGGAAGTTGTGCAGCTCAGATGGATGAACTATAGATCTATTAACTAACCAAAAGGAGGAAAAGAGGTCAACTTACATTAATTAATCTTAATCCTTAAATCTGCCCATATTTCCACAAGTATAAAATAGTGAAGAGAGACTAAAGTCCAAGTCTATTTTAATCTGAAGCCAAGCTCTCTCACACTGTCTGCTGATTTTCCTCTATGAGTTTTTATCTGAATCATGTACATCAGAAATGTGCTTTATGGCTGAATCTTGGTGAGATTGATCTTGTGTTGTCTTGAGGGGTGAGCTAATGTTCTTAGCTTCCACCAAGCTCATTTCTGTTTCTCTTGATCATGAAATCAAATATGCTATATTTGAATTAAAATATAAAGAAAAGGAAAAAGAAGAGACCATCAGAGAAGCTGAACATTTTTGAAGTAAATAGGAAGAAAAAAAAAACCCAAAGAATAATATGAAACTTGATGCAAAAGAGATAAAACATAAAAGAGGGGAAAGGAAGAAGAGAAAAATTGCTAGAACTAGAGATGCAAGTACAAAAAAGATCTAGGGACTTCCTTCCAGAGATGGCAAACTGGGTAATTTGGGCCAAATTTCCTTCTTTAGAAGGAAACTAAAATGTCAGGGGGAAATATATAAATCGTGTTTTTTAAAGTATCAAAAAGCTAAAAAGAGA
Source organism: Cnephaeus nilssonii (assembly GCF_951640355.1). Taxonomy (NCBI): domain Eukaryota; kingdom Metazoa; phylum Chordata; class Mammalia; order Chiroptera; family Vespertilionidae; genus Cnephaeus; species Cnephaeus nilssonii. The sequence goes on along the minus strand of NC_137072.1, from coordinate 71,092,455 downwards.
GTGTGGAATTACTGGGCCATGACCTAGAAGAAAATAGCAATCTAAAGGTATGAGTCTGGCATTTTGCCAAAAGCATGTTGGCCAATCCAGAAAAGGCAGCTAAGAGGTTCAGCAGTGTTTCTGACACCTTCATAGGGCCAGAGAAACAAAATGTGCAGTACCGCTGATAGAGAAATTTATAAGTCTTTTCTGAAAGACAGTTAAGGGAGCCTAGCCAGTTTGGTTCAATGGATAGACCGACGGCTCTCAGATTGAAAGGTTCCAGATTCGATTCCAGTCAAAGGCATGTACCTTTGTTGCAGGTTGAATCCCTGGCCCCAGTTGGGGTGTGTGTGGGAGGCAACCGATTGATGTGTCTCTCTCACATCAATGTTTCTCTCTCTGTGTCTCTCCCCCTTTCTTCCACTCTTTCCAAAAATCAATGGAAAAAATATCCTCAGGTGAGAATTAACAACAACAACAACAAAAGAAAGACAGTCAAGAGAGATCTAAATAAGCAGAAAGATACACTATGTTCATGGACTGGAAGACTCAATATTGTACTGATGCCCCAAGACATAAATAAATCTATGGAACAGCAAAGAGCAACTAGACACAGGCTCATTTATACATGGAATGTGGTATATTACAGATGTAGCACTCATAGAAGTAGGGAAAGGATGGTTGCTACAATTTGATATCCATATGAGGAAAATTAAACTTGACTTCCAACCTCACATTCCATCAATACCTACACCCTACATAATACACATTAAAAAACTCTTGTATTTATGCATTTATGAAATAATATTTATAAAATCACTGTAAGAGTAAAACTTCTTAAACTTAAAACAACACATTTTCATAAAAAGTGGAATGAATAAATAAAGTGTGAAATGTTCATACAATGAAATACTATAGTGCCATGGAAATTAATGTGACATCATGGATAAATCTCAATCATATTTTATCTTCAAGAAATTCATCAATTCTAAGTCCTGCTTGTTGGTATTGTTATGTGTTCAGGTAGACTTTTAAACATGTAGTAACTACTCCTCCATCCTGTTTGAGTATTTTGTATGTGAATTTGACAAGACAGTTCCAAAACCTTTTGGATGTCTTGGTGTTTGTCTTTGGCTAAGGAAGAATAATAAGTGGCCTGCTACCTTAGAGTCAGTAGTCTTATGATGATAGCTATATTGTAATTCCTTTTTGAATATACTAGTAAAGACTATGAACATAACATATCTCCTAAGTCTTAAATCATTCATACCCTTTATGGTGTTTTTTGCAATATTAACAGTTCTTGGGGAAGACTACTTGGGGCACTTGTGAAACTTCAGGCAATTGACATAACATCTCTAAGCCTCAGTTTCCTCAAATGTACTAGTAAAATGAAAATAGTAATGCAACCTGCCTCACAGGTGTGTTTTGAGAATTAAATAAGATAATCACTCATATAAAGCACTTATACTGTAAAGTCTCTTATCTATTACTAGAGGCCCGGTGCACAAAATTTCGTACACTGGGGGGTGGGAGGTTCCTCAGCCCAGCCTGCGCCCTCTCTCAGTCTGGGACCCCTCGCTCTTTACCTCTCACCTTGCTGCTCCTTAGAGCTGACTCAGAGGTGGGAGAAGGTCCCACCACCACAGCTGCGCTCGCCAGCAATCAGCTTCTGGCTGAGCAGCGTTCCCCCTGTAGGAGTGCACTGACAACCAGGGGGCAACCCCTGCATTGAGTGTCTGTCCCCTGGTGGTCAGTGCACATTATAGTGACCGGTCATTCCACCATTCAGTCGATTTACATATTAGGGTGTTATTATATAGGATAATTATCTCTGAAAAGGGGTAAAAACTCCCCACCTTAAATGGTTGTTAAGAAGACTAGCTACCTTCTCCAGGCAGCTATTGGAGCTGATTGGATTAGGTCTGGGCACCTGAGATATGGTGACACATGGCGTAACTGTAAAATTATTTCTTTTCCTGGGGAGGTAGAGGAGGGGAGGGGGAGTGTTAAACAGTATTATATTCTAATTTGCATTTAGTTATTCTTCCCTTCCCTACTGACAGGAGCCTGGACCCATTTACATTGTCTCTCAGTCCACTGAGTTAACTCCAAGTCAATACAGACTTCAGCTTGTATCTTCATCCCTGTCCCAACAAAACTGACCATTTCCTGCTTCTTCAGTCTCCACCCCTCACTTTCACTAGCCCAGGCTAGGCTGCCCCCATAGAAGGTAGATATAGCAAGAAACAAAATCAATATTGATTTTGTTTTACATCTTTATTCAAGTCTTAATTTGAAATAAATACTCCAAAGGCTCAACTCTGAGAAGGATGGGTTCTTGCCTAAGATTTAGGACAGATTCATAACAAATGATTGTGTTTTGCTTGACATATGGTTTAAGTTAGTCCGCTGTGAAAAACAATTTAGAATATAAATAAAATGGGCTTGCCCTACCTGGTTTGGCTCAGTGGATGGAGCGTTAGCCTGAGGACTGAAGTGTCCCAGGTTTGATTCTGGTCAAGGGCACATGCCCGGGTTGCGGGCTTGATGACCAGTGGAGCGCATGCAGGAGGCAGCCGGTCAGTGATTCTCTCTTCTCATGGATGATCTATCTCTCTCTCCCTCTTCCTTCCTCTCAGAAATCAATAAAAATGTTTTTTAAAAGGAGAAAAAAAGAAAAGAAAGTAAAAGGAAAGAAAAGGGGGGGAAAAAAAGAAGAGAAAATGGGCTTAGCGAAAATGCCATGTCAGAACACATTATATAAGACTTTATAGATTTGTGTATAAAATCTCCATCTAGTGGACTGGCCAAGGATTCTATTAACTTAGTAATTGGAGAAGCAAGCATTCATCTATCACTACAACAAATAATGTGAGATGGAAACAGATCCAGGTTCATCAGAAACATTATTAGAGCTGCTACTCTCCCTTTGCACTTGACTCACAGTTCTGTTACCAATAACCCATGGCCTCAGAGTAGCTAAAACAACAAAACAAAACAAAACAAAACAGCCATGGGACCACTGGGATTCAATGCAATCATCATTCAGCAAAGTTATAGCTTAATGGCTACTGATTCAAACACAAGAGTCCACACTGACCCTGTCCAGTTCTCATTATCACATTAACCTCATCCTTAAATTCTCCAAAGATATTTTTCTCCCAACAAGTTCCTCTTCAAAGATTTATAATTACCATGAAACACTGTAATTCATACATTAAATGGTTTATTCCAGACATCCAGCTAATACTGATTACCACTGTTTGCCTGACTGAAGCCTGCCTGTCACTATGAGACTTTGCCTCTCCAGTTAATTAATATTTTTCAGGCACTTGTCTGGAAGACAACCACAGGAGTTGCTATGTAATTGCCATTGTTTACCACAAATTGCAAGGTGCCATGGTTACTTCATCCTTGTCACTATGATCTAACATCATCATCACCATCATTATCAGTATTTATTGAATGACCACTTAAATGCACTCAACTCTACTAAGTGCTCTAATGTGTCCTACAGCACAGCTTGCCAATGAAGGCTAATCACCAAATAGCACACCAGAGTCTTACTGCTATTCCAGTACTATTTTTTTTAAAGTAATCATTTATATTAACTTTTGGAACCTAAATGTTAGAAGCATAAACATTAGCAAATTATCCCTTTATTGGGTCATCTATATCTTTTTAATCTATGATGTCTAACACATATAGGCTCTCTTAATATTTGTTAATAAATGAAGCTATGAATGAATTTAATAAACAAGTATGCAGAAACTTGTAGCAAAAATATCCAATGATAAAAAAGAGAGAGTAAAAAGTAACCGATGCCTCTTACGCATATTGTCCTCCTTCATCCAACATTGCATCCAGGGAAAATTAAGTCACATTTTTTTCCCTTTAAAGGAAAAAGAAAATTACAGAAGGCAGATGCTCAGATGTTCTCTTGAGCATCATATGATCTGACATTGCAGAATTTAAACTTACTCTGTTGAGACACAACTGATGCTTACCTAAGCAAAAGACTCTCATGGGATATCCAAGGTTGACTGTAACCTCCACTTCTTTCTCTCCTCTTCAAGAAATGATAGAATGTAAGGGATATGGGCATGAGTATAGGGATAACCTTGAATTTGCTTTTATTTCTTTAAAACAAAAAAAGTAAATCTTTCAAATATCTTGGTGCCTGAACTTTACTGGTAAGGTAACTACTTGGAAATACTATATTGTAACTGATTGTAACATGTCTCAATCTCTCAGCACAGAAGCCAAGAGACCTGGGTTCTAGGTCCTGATCATACAATAATTAGCCCTATGAATTTAAGCAAGTCATTGAATTTCAGTCTTATTGTAACATGAGGAGGTTGAACAAGGGTCCCACTTCAATTCTAATTACTCTACCTGAGGGCTGCCTTGGAGCCCTCCTTGGATTCTGAAGTTAGCCAAGTATGGCCATCCTGGGAAAAGCTAAACAGGACTTTGAGCTTTATCAAGAGTTTTTATATCTCAAAGCAGTTTATCCTCCCAATCCTTCTTCCAGTAATTTCCACATCATGTAGAAAAGAGTAAACTGGAAATTTTCTCAAGCATGAAAGATCTCATAGTATGGCTGAATTCTATAAGCTAGCTTTTTGGACATTTACTTATTCTTTGCCCAAACTTTGTCCCATTGGAGATCCATCTTTTCCCCTTCTATAATAATCTTGCTCAGTCTATGTGGTTCAAGTACAAATCTCTGCATCCTAGAATAGACACATGACATAACCTTTACACTTGCAGGACTCTTGATTCTCATGACAGTTTTGTGAGGGGGACAAGATAGGTATAATTCTGCTTCCCATTGTAAATGAAATAAAACAATTAACTGGGTTTCATGACTTCATTAAAACCATACATACAGGAGCTGCTGCTACACAAACCCCAGAGTTTCCCCCACTTCAAATCTAGTGTTATCTCCATTTCCCTACAAGATTGTGAACCCCTTCACCTGTCATTATATCCTCAGCCTATAAGTAGACAGAAAATTTACCCAAGATTCTGAGAATAAGGTTACTATCATCAACCACCGTAAAAGAAGAGAGCAGACTTTAGCAAAAGCCATTATAAAGATGCAGAATGTCTCTATAAGATTAAAGGTAGGAAGAGCAACATTGGCAGTAGCTTAATCAATAGCATTGATTTAAGGGGCAGAAGTGTCAGGAAAGAGGAGTTTCAACATGGAAAATTTAAAAACAAGGGTCCAAGAAGAAAAAAAAAAAAAAAGACAATGCTCATCCAACAATGTCTATTTGAAAGAAACATACTATAATGAGGGTGACAAAAGAATTTTAGTCCGCAGAGAAATATTCTACGATGAGGGGCAAGGCTAGTTTATCAAACCTCACAATAGCCTAAATAAAATATCTCCCAAGTTGATCCTCTTCACTTTACTTGGTATCTATGTATTAACTCATGACATTAAATAATCTGGTCATTCTAATTTAATTTAGTTCAAAAAGCATGTTTTAAGTATCCTGTGTACAAGGTATTGTGTTGGGGATTGGAAATAAAAGAATGAGCAAGAAACAGTCTCTATATTCAAGGAGAATGAACAAGATAAAGGGGAGAAAAATCCCCGTGATTCTGACTTGGGCAACTGGGTGGGTGCCATTAAATGATGAATATAAGAGGAACAACAAGAAGGAAGATAGGAAAGAGGAGTTTGGTTTTGAGACATCAGATCAGTTAGGAATGACTTTGTCTGCAAGAAACAACCTCAACCAGCAGAGTTTAAGCAACAGACATTTAATTGCTACACTATGAATTCACAATAGGAGAAATGCAGTGCAGGCTAGCGCCGTGGTACAACAATATCATCAAGGATGGAGGCTCATTCCATCCTTTATTTCACTATCCTTGGTACTTCACTTTACTTGGTATCCATGTACTAATTCATGACATTGTACTACTAACCTTGGCACATTGGCATTTTGTCATTGTGCTTGTTACCTCATATTGCAAGTCCCAGGTTATGTGTCAGCTATGTGACTAAAACGTCATTTGTCATCCCACTTTAATCACTACAATGACTCTCCTAAACCTCAACATATCAAAAATCAGAATTGGGTGAGGCGTGTCATGAGGGAGCTGTCAGTGCGCAGGTGAGTTGGCGCGGTGCTCTGTATGGTAGCTGTGTCAGTGTGTTATGATGCCATCTCGTACCAGTCTGCCTACTGGAATCCCCAATAGTAAAGTGAGAAATACTCATGACTCTCCAGCACAGATGATGGCTCCATTGACCTTCAGTTTAAGAAAAGCCCACCTAAGATCCCATTTAAGTCCATTGAGCTTGCTACAGTGCTGTTTTTGACTGGCACTTTTCTCATTATCATAGGCTCTTCCTGCTGGCGGGCTATATCAGCAAAGGGGGGGTTGCAGACCAGCAGGCATCCTGGTGTTCCTGCCAGGATTTTACCACCTATTTATCACCTACTGTGCATCCAAAGGCTACTGGGGTTACTTCTAAAATGACAATTCAAACTTGATGACTGGTACCCACCTCAGCCCTGAGAAGCAGTCAGATGGGACTGAGTTCAGCTTTAAGATACTGAGCAGAAACTATGGCTAAGGGCTAAGGAATTCTACAGTTTGCAGATGTTTAACAAAACAATGACCAGGTTTTATGGGTCTATCCTAAAGATATTAACTGAGTTTACAATTAGCTAATTAGGGCATGCTCTATTTTTCATCTCCTGGCCCTGACAGGAAGCTGACAAGTTTTTCCACATGAACCTGCATCATGGAAGAATAGCAATGTTAATTGGAGAAAGTGGAAAGTATTGCTGCCACCACCCTTTTAAGTAGAGCATTTCTTTTAAACAGTCTTTATTGTCGGTTTGTTCTTATAACAAATGGAAGAATGCAGTAAGTCAAATTTCTTATTACTAAATAATTTATTTTGAAAATACCTAAGTATCTTACTCTCTATGCTCTAACTTCATGTTCTAGTGAAAGATGTTGGCAAAATCAAATATTAATGTGGATGCATCTGTAATATTTTTTACTTGCTTATTAAGAGTAATGAGGAATTTTAAACCTCAGTGCAAGTTTTCAAAATGTTAACACTTTCTCTGTTCACCACTCCTTGGCTAGCTCTGATCTGGCTCACCATTAGATTGGGCACCATATAATTTGGGTAATTCTACCCTTTATAGATTAAAATGGTCTGTATATCATGCCATTAAGGACTGGACTTTTGACTGTTTTCTAAGGAAAAAATGTAGATAAGAGTTAGTTAGAGTTTATAACCTCATTGTTAGCACCTTGTATTTATGTCATTCTCAAGATTTGGCCTAGATCCCTAGGGAACTAGACTGCCATAGTGTGATTGTTTCCTAGCTTGCAAAAAGTGACTTATGTTCAAAGGAAATTAAATTGTCAAAATCTTAAATCCTACACTTAAATAAGTTAACTTTAAACATATTTCAGAAAACAATTTAATGATGATATGAGATCCCCTCCCAAAGAAATCAACAATTATATAAAATTCAGTAATCCAACATGGAAGATAAAAAACAAAAATGTATAAACAAATCTACTCATTACTCTCCATCCAGCTACTACACCAGTGGTAAGAAAAATAAAAATGCAGTCGTGAATGCTAGCTGGATAGAAATCATTTCCAGAAAAAAAAATGCAAACAGCCATTAAACATGTAAAAATCTAAAAAGCAAATTGTAAATGGCATTTTCTTTAGAACCCTTGGGCAGATCATCACCACTGCCCTGTTCACACCCGTTAGTAGAGCCATAGTGCACCTGTTGAATGTAAATTGCTTTATGAACAGTTCCTTCCTCAAAGTAAACAGGCTGGATATTGAAATAGCCTTCTAGTTTGGAGCTTGCTGATATCATAGCATCTTGATTTCACCAGATGGGAAACAGTAGATATAATTTTATTTATGATATCAAATATAAAAGAATAATTTTGGGTTTTTTTTTTACCTAGACAAGTAGATTAGCCACCATCACCTGTAAATTCAGGAATGAGATTTAAATAGTTACTATCAACGACTCATTAACATGTAACCACTTGAGTAAATTGCTATATTACTGTACATATGTTCATTGGAATGTGTAAACAAGGCAAGAAACCTGATTCTATTCATTCCAGAAAGTTGTTCTTTATCAAAGTTAATGATTTCCAAACAGAATTTCTGTTTAGAGTAACAAGACAAGAGGCAATAACACAAAACACATCCTCCGCAGCCCAGAATGTTTATTCCTCTAGAGAAGACGCCATCCTTAGAGCATGGGTGGGAAACGTCCGGCCCACAGGCCATAGAAGGCTCGAGAAATCACTTGATCTGGCCCTGTCAAGGCATCAGGGGTGAGTTAATTAAATGTTTGACCAACTATAGCTGGCTAATTTTAAGTTATTTTTTTTTATGTCCCACAAATGATGTTATAAATATCCAAATGGTCCTTGGCAGAAAAAAGGTTCCCTACCCCTGCTCTAGAAACACATCTGGACAAAATGGTATAAAAAAAAAAACACTGATTTCTTCTCACCACCCTTTTGGCAGCTGCTCACTCAACGGACATGCAAACACAACACACACACACACACACACACACACACACACCCAATATGCCTGGCCAGACTTCTTGTATGAGCCTCTGTTCCTGAAAATCCAACCCTATTTTTATTTATCAATGCCTTTAAAATCAGTGTCCTCAAAATCTGATCTGTCCAGAAGCTAAAAAGAAAGTTAAATGTAGTATTTACACTAGCAGAGGACTGATGAGACTTCTCCAAAGGGCAATTGCATTTTAAAAGAATAAGTTGGTCCAGACATATGGAAATTTAATAGTAGGCCCTCAGGCAAAATATGCTCCTTTCCAGCCTCCTCTAATCACAACATACTCTACTCAAAAAAAGAAAAGAAAAAGCTTTATCAAATGTTTTCACTGTTCTCCAACTAAGGCATTTGACCAAAACGTTCCACAATACATCCAGAAAATATTATAAGCCAAACACAAATTTTTTTTCTTTAGCTATTGAATAGTGTCAATTAATGCCTGCATGAAACCTGCAATCTCCTTCTGGTGTGTAAATGTCAAAGGGCTATGCTATCAAAGGATCGTAAAACTAAACAGAACTCTTAAATACCCCTAATAGAGTCTCAAAAAGAAAGTGTGGATTAGCTTTTGGAAACAGGTGGTACAAAGAAGCTACTTTGTGGAACTCTTGGTCATCATTCTAATCCAATGAAGAAGAGCATCAGAGTAGATACGCTGAAGCTGTGAAGGTAGACATCTGGTGGATTTAGGAACAGGCCCTTTATATAGACCTGGGCAAAGCTTTCTAAGCAGAAAAGACAACAATGCAATGAGTTTGACTTCTCATAGAACAAAAAGATTAATGTTCAGACAAGTAGAGAGCAAGAGGGAAAGTTATGGGGAAAGAATTCAGAGGGCTGGAGAAGAGCCAGAAAATGTAGACTTTATAAGCTTATCACTTAACACCTAGGGTTCTCAGAATCTACCAGACAAAAATACATGTCATATCAGTCTGGATCCTCTTAAGATACCAAAAACCACTCTGAATCTTAAAAATAGAGAAAATTGAATTTGGGGGATTGATTAAACAGGTAATCAAAGAGCCCAGAAAGCAAAGAATAAATGTCAAGGCCACAGCAGGAATCCACTTCCATGCTGGGGCGGGAGGAATTGTGCAAGGAAATGGCTTCATCAGAGCCCAGGATCATACGGCTTTAGAATAGTTAGGGCCAGGGTAGGGGCCATCATACAGAAGCTGGGCATCGTGAAGAAAGCTGTCTCATGGGAGAAGAGCCTCTCCCAGGATAGGGCAAGAGGAGAAATACCTGACTTCTCTTCTCCTGCCCAGCAATTTTCTACCAGGTCCTCCCACTGACCCAACCTATCTGGAAATATAATTTCCCATGATTCAGAGCAGAGCAAGGGAGGGATGGGAATTGGATCTGAGAGCAAACTGGCAAATGGCAGGCACATAGGTCGACTCTAAGAGGAAAGGTAAAGACAGGGGGAAGATGAGGGCGTAGGTAAACGCCTGTATTTGCCACCTCCTACAACCGCATCAAAATTACAACTATAATACAGAACAACCAACATCCAGAACCACTGGACAGCTAGCTGAATGGAAGTCCTACAATCAGAGAAGTAAAGAAGAAAGCACACTGAGACTGGTAGGAGTATGGAGGCGTGGAACGGGCTGGTCTGGCACCCACGTGTGCCGCTTTTTTAATTGGGAGGGAGATCGCCTCTGAGGAGGCCACCCAGAGAAGCAAGGGGTCCCAGCCCTACACCAGATACCCAGCCCAGGGTCTCAGAGCTGGGAAAAGAAGTCCCTAAGGGCAGTAAAAACTATGGGCTGTAAAAACCAGTGCAGATTGGGGCTCAGTGACACAGAGGCTGCTGGAGACCCAGCTGTTCCTCTTAAAAGGCTGGCACCATAAACTGAACTTACAAGGTCCTGCTTCCTCTGAGCTCCAGTGCCAGGCGAAGTTCTGGGGAACCCAGACACGTACGTAGAGGAACTGGATTACCTGGCATCTGGACAGGAACTCAGGGACAGCTTTCTCCCAGACACGTACGTAGAGGAACTGGATTACCTGGCATCTGGACAGGAACTCAGGGACAGCTTTCTCCCAGACGGAGGTGCTGGCAGAGATCATTGTTCCCATGCTGGGACCTCTCCGGTTGCAGGGCTGACTGGCAGCCATTTCTGTTTGCTCTGCCCTGGTGATTCTCTAAGACTCCGCCTCATCCAATTTACAACCCCACCCATGCAGCAGCTTTTATGTATGATTGGCCTTTCCTTGCTCAGGGTAAAAACCTGTCAAACAAGCTGCAGCTGGGTCAGGGAGCTCCAAACCTATCAATAAAAGGCCCAAGACCCAGCACCTGCCTTGCTTCATAGCTGGGCCTCCTCTGGGCACTTCCAAACCTGATACAAAGGGGAAGAATCTGCATATCTCTCTGTAGCTCCTGTGGGATGGCCCCAGGCAGTGGCTGACTTTGCACCTCCCAGGAGACCCAAGAGTCAGTGTACCCCATGGTAAGTGTCAGACCATACCAGACTACAACTCTACACATCCATAAGCAACACACTCAAGGGGCAGACTCAGTGAGTACCAAAGCCCCACTGAAGTCCTTCTCTATAGGGGTGTCTCCTGCACAGCAGCTCTCCCACTGTAGTCCCAGCTGGTCCTCATAGCAAATTGGCCTGGAGGTCAATTCCTCCCAGTGACACCAATAGCAATCAAGTCTCAACTACAAGACTGTGCTCATAGCACACAAAGGGGTGCACCTAGAGCTCCCAGCTCAGGTGACTGAGAAGGCTGAGTCACTGGACTCTATGGAACATCTACTACACAAGGCCAATCTACCAACTCAAGGAGATGTAGCAGCTCTACCCAATACATAGAAACAAACACAGGGAAGCAGCAAAATGCAGAGGCAAAGAAACATGTCACAAATGAAAGAAATGGAAGAAAGCAAACTACTGGATATAGAGTTCAAAACCACAATTATAAGGTTATTCAAGCATCTTCTAAAAACCTCAAAAAAAAAATGGAAAAGGACCAGTCAGAAATTAAGCGTACACTGACTAAAATAAAGAATAATATATAGGAATTCAACAATAGAGTAGAGGATTCTGAGAATCAAATCAACGATTTGAAATATGAGAAAACAAAATAATACCCAACCAGTAGAGCAAAAAGAAAAAAGAATCCAAAAATATGAAGAAATCAGCTGATTTTGCAACAGAAACTATGCAAGCCAGAAGGGAATGGCAAGAAATATTCAAAGTGATGAAGAGTAAGGACCTACAACCAAGATTACTCTACCCAGCAAAGCTATCATTTAGAATTGAAGGTCAGATAAAGAGCTTCACAGACAAGAAAAAGCTAAAGGAGTTCATCACCACCAAACCAGTATTATATGAAATGTTGAAGGGTATTCTTTAACCCTTTGCACTCGCTTGCTTTTTTCTCGATTCCTTTATTCTACTTGGGATTTAATTTTTTAAATACCCCAGATTTTACAAAGCACGGCAGTAGAATAAAAAAACTGGAGTTTCTTTTCATACAAACTTATTTATTTGGATTTGTTTATATTTCAAAATATTGATACATTCAATACAATTCGACATACGAGCTGCTACCGATGCTAACCGTGTGAAGTCACACTCGACATCTGAGTGCAAAAGGTTAAGAAGAGGAAAAAGAAGAAAAAGATAAAAAATATGAACAACAAAATGGCAACAAATATGTACCTATCAATAATTAAATCTAAAAATCAAAATAAGCACATAAGAAATCTAATAAATAGAATAAACTGGTGAATAAAATACAATCAGAGGCATGGAAATGGAATGGACTGATGATTCTCGGGAGGTGGGGGAGCAAGAAGAGATTACACAAAGATCTGATATGCATGTATGCATTACTTATGGACACAGACAATAGGCTGGCAAAGGCCTGGGGCGGGGTGGGAACCAGGTGGAAGGGGGCAATGGGGGAAGGGGGAAGAGGGACATCTGTAATAATCTCAACAATAAAGATTTTTTTAAAAGGAAGAAAAAAAAGAGGAAAGGTAAATTCCACCTGCCTCCACCTGGTCTAACTGTACAACTCCCCTGCAAATCTTTTCTTGTCTATCTGCTTCTGTCTGTCTGGCAACACAACTTGAGGACAGAAGCAGAGGGACTAGTTCCTATTTATAATTAGTGTGATGTAAGTCAATCCTAGAACCAGACAGCTACTACTTCTTATTGATGGAGATGGTGGTGACCGCAGTTGTGGAAGGAGATCAGACTTAGAAACAGCACCTGAATAAATGTTGGAAATTTTCTAAAATCATTGAATGTACCAGTTAGTCCTTTTATTCCCATAAAATCAAACTAATTTATTTGTTCCTCCCTCAGTGACAGCATTATCATCCACCCAATTCTTTTAGCTAGAAACTTAGAGGTCATACTTGTCTCTTCTTTTTCTCCCAACCAACCCTCCTGATGGTTTAGCCTTCAAAATATATCCCAAATCCATTCATTCCTAATTCAAAATCCTCTCCTCCATCTCCACTCCTAGTCCTATTCACCTTTACCTCTTCCCTAGATCATGGCAAATAGCCTCTTAACTCCTGACATGCTCCCATTCTTGGGCACTTGCAGCCTCCTCTACCCCCAAGTCCTCATATGGTGGCTCTTTCATTATTTACATCTCAGTTCCATCAGCATCTCCTCAGAAAAGCCTTCCCTGACTACATATTGAAAACTATCTGTCATGTCACCCTGTTTTATTGTTTTCATAGTATTTTCAATGCCTGAAATTATCTTGCTCTTATATGTGTTTTCTTTTTACCTTCTCCATTAGGAGGTAAGCCACATGAGGGCAGTGGCTGGACTGTCTTAGTCACCATCGAAACTTCAGCACTATTAAAAGCCCTTGGCACAAAACCAGCATGATAAACATTTATCAAATCAATAAATGTTACTCTACCTACTAGATTGTTGATCCACAATTTAGGCAACACAAATACACACAGTCTAGGATAAATTTGTACATTAGATTTCTGCACATGTTTTGAAGGGCTTATAAAAGTAAAAATTACCCCCTCTCCCCTCCAAAAATGTTTTAAGACAACTGATTTATCTTAGTCAACATAGGCTGCCATAATAAAACACCATAAGCTGGGTGAGTTAAACAACAGAAATTTATTTTCTCACAGTTCTGGAGGCTGCAAGTCTGAAATTAGAGTGCCAACATGGTTGGGGTCTGGTGAGAGCTCTCTTTCTGGTTTGCATATTGCCTGCCTTCTCACTGTGTCCTCACATGGTGAAAACAGATCTTTCTCTCTCCCTTCCTTTTATCATAAGGGCACTAATCCCATTATGAGGCTCCACCCTCATGACTTCATCCAATCCTAATTACCTACCAAAGGCTTCTTTCCTAATACCACCATATTGGGGATTACAGTTTCAACATATGAATTGTGGGGTCGGGGGACAATTCAGTCCATAGCATGACCATTAGAAGAAAATCCAAACATATCAGTATGGAACTTAAGAACCTCAATGAATTGGCCCCCAGCCTGTCATTCCAGCCACCTCCCACCTCCACAATTTCCCTGGATGCCAGTCAGACCAGACTCTCTAAAAATGTCACTTTTCCACATATCTGCCTTTGCAAATTCCCTTCCTTCTATCTAGAATACTATTTCTTTTTGTTTGTCTGATACCCTTCAAAATTCAGTGCAAGAGTCACCTCCCCATTTCATCCTAGATGGAGATAGGCATTTCTCTATTTATGCTCTTTGGGAATCTAGCCCAGACTTTAGGCTTACCTAGATTTGCATATTTCATCATTATTGTGAATGCACATAGCTGTCTCTTCAACTGGATCATATGCTCCTGGCACTCAGCTTTTAGATGCTTAATCAGTGTTCAGTGAACAAACAAATAAATCAGCCTTTGACTAGGGCTCTAAATGCCAGGGTTGTAATCTCCAGGGAGTGGGATATATAAAGAATATGGTGTTTAATTGCAGAACACTGTCACCCACACCTCTCAACCCTGACTACAGGTTACAAACCTAAGAACATGCCTTTCCTAAAAAAACTCCTTTTCTTCAGAGCGCGCCTCTGATGAGCTTTTTTCATCACCCCATCCACCTGTGTACATTTTCTTTATTATATGAGGAGGATACTGTAGAATTTTTTTTAAATAAAGCACTAAAATTGCAGGCATGTCACTGTGCTATGCATTTGCTCTTCTGTCACCTTGTGTAAGTGAGTTGAAATTACTTCTCTGATGAAATGCCTATGAAAAGCTTTCTTTCTGCCTTGTGCCTTCGGGGGCGGGGAGGAGGCAAAAGCAACTCTTCCCAGGGGATTGATGCCCTTCCCAAGACCCCCATCTACATCTCCTTCTTGACAAGTCAGTAGCCATGTCAACCTCCAGGGAGCCCCAGAAAGTTTGGAGGCTGCCTGCAGGAGCCATCTGTTTTGCTCCACAGCCTCCATCCAGGGGATTTAGGCCCTGCATCTGGCTGAGCCACAGGCAAGAATACAAACCTTTCCTGAGGCCAGTCTGTCCTCAATGTGGCTACTCTGGTTCAGGAACTACTGTGGATGCTGAAGACTAGTCTCTGATCCAGGTTTATTGTGCCCATCAGCTTCTGCTTCCTCCTTGGCTTCTGACTATTGCTCCTACTTTCTCGTCACTGTTTTCTGAATTTGCACTAAGCCCTTACCCAAAATTCTCTGCCCTGGGTTTCCAGTGTCTGCCATGATACTCTCAGTCCTGATTCCAGCCTTGTCTCCCCTGACCTAAGCTGCCCAGGCCTTCGCCCACATCCTTTTCACCCTCACCTCCCTCCAACCCCCATCCAACTTGTGTTTACCAGTTAGTTACCTACCTGTGCTGGGACCATAACAGATGGGTGAGGGAGAAGTTCACACCACCACATGAATGGAACAAATGTTCCTGTGGAGACATTTTTATCAGCCAAGATTACACCTGGCCAACCCTATTAGGAGCACTTCAATTACCCAAATATATAAGTGCTTGATTCTAGACTCCTGGATATGACCTTTGGTAAATAATCATGGAATGTATGGCTTAAAAAAACACCCTTGATCTTATAAGTCCTTGGGTAAAGTTTTCTCTACTTTATCAGTGGACAATTATTCAAAGCTTACTAGTAAGATTTTAAGATAGTAAGACTAAGTACTACTCATTTTTGTCTTTTCAAAAATGGCATAATTCCAAATACATGGTGAGTACCAAATGTTTGACAGTGGAAGGAAGGAAGGAAGGAAGGAAGAAAGGAAGGAAGGAAGGAAGAAAGGAAGGAAGGAAGGAAGGAAGGAAGGAAGGAAGGAAGGAAGGAAGGAAGGAAGGAAGGAAGGAAGGAAGGAAAGGGGAGAGGGAGGGAGGGAGGGAAGTGTAGGAAGCGGTTATAGGGTTAAGATTCGGACTGACCTGTGGCAGGATCACAAACAAGTTTGTTTGGAGGGCAGACCCCTCCCAGCATAATTAAGCCTGATCCTTTAACTGATCCCTAGATCTTTCCTGGGTAGCTAGTGGGCTGTGGGAGGGGCAGCAAGTGCTGCCAAAACAAGTGAAACTTACAAGAACATTGTTAATTGCCTTGTTTGTCCCTGATTATAAATAAAGCCTCAGCTTTGCAGTCTGGATCTGTTCTGTGGCCTCAGCCAGGCACAGAAAGATCCACCCAGCCCCAGCTTTCAAATCTATCTCTCCTCTCTTTATTTCTAATATTTCTCAATCCCTGCCCGCCTCCACTTAGAACCGGTTCGTTCATCTCTCTTTCCGCGAGGGACGCAGAAAAGGGAGATCCCCGCCATGTTTGGCCCCCGCCGCATCAGGCCCCCGCAGGGAAGGAGGGAAAGAGGGAGGAAGGGAGGGAGGGAGGAAGGGAGGAAGGGAGGAAGGGAGGGAGGGAGGGAGGGAGGAAGGAAGGAAGGAAGGAAGGAAGGAAGGAAGGAAGGAAGGAAGGAAGGAAGGAAGGAAACTTTTTGGAACATAATAGAGTCAGGTGGAGGTACAGGTAGCACTGTAGAGATGAAAACTTACTGAACTGGAAGTCAGTCAGGAGCCAGGAGCTCTAAACATAACTCCATCACCAACTTGGCCTTAAGACCTTGAGACAGTCTGATCAAAGTCTCTTTGTAGCCTCAAGGTCTGAGAAATGGAATCCAGATTCATCAGGGTCAGCTGGACCTTCCTGTCTCTTCTAAGTTTCCTGGAGCTTACCTGATTGTAGATCATGCTTGGTTCTGTCTGGATGGATCTGTGTCAATCAACTCCAGAGGGTTTCTGAGATTTGAGCCTCTACCCAAGCTTTCTTATAGCACCTGCCTCTCAGAAATGTGATCCCAACTTGTTAAAGGCCAGCCAAACCTCCTAGCCAGCTTCATGTCCAAGGACTCTAGCTCCTTATTCAGATACCCCTCTGCCCCCCTATGATAAGGGTTCTAGGACAATGCCCCAGAAGCCTCAAACAGCTACTACAGGTGGTCCCTGAATGAAAAATAGTCTCTGCCAAGAGATCTATAATTTCCCTTTAAATTTAAAATTCTATTACCTGTTTTCTAGTCTTATGTTCAAATGACTTATAGGTTTTTAGGTTCTCTCTACAGCTTTACATAAGGAAGGATAAAGAACTCATCAAGAGAAGTTTGAGCTCATCACAGTGACATGAGGTTTTATTTCAGAGATTAAAGCTTTTCCTTCCCCAGAGTCTTTCATGGTGGTTCTCAGTGGAGATCCTGCTTTTTAGACATTTTAGAAAGGAAACAACTCATATATCTTCAGTACAAAGGAAACAAAGATTCCTAAGCTTTTGTTCTCCCCCCATTCAACCATCGTCCCCCTCTCTGGCTGTCCTAGGTGATGACTCTCCCAGGCACACAACGGAGAGGGCAGTGCCAACATTTATATTTTGCAGCATGTGCCCCAGTTACCTTCAGCCTTGGGAGAAGTCCTTAGGTGGGCATGACTTTAGGCTATAAAATGAGTGGTTGCTGCATAGCCCCAGGACCATACCCAGCCCTCAGAACAATATGAGAAAGAAAAGACTGCCAAACAACTAAAATCCCAGTGACACAAGCATATATGACATAAAAATAGACGGTGCAAATGGTTGTTTGATCTAGCTAGGATTTTTAAATTACATTAAATTTTAGGAAGGAAATTACTTTGAATCCTTGTCAAAGGTAAGTTCTGAAGCCCATCTTTGATAAGATCCTCAACCTCAGTCAGTGAGCTGGAGGAAGGGAATGGGAAAAACCCATGAGCAGCTGCTGGTTCACAATGTGTTCAAGATCCCAACAGTGACTGTAGGATAAGGAGACTCAATCAACCCCATCCCTCCATGGCCAGAGCCCTCTCCAGGCCCTGTGGGGCTCTTATAGCTCCCTTATCACCC
This sequence comes from Cnephaeus nilssonii, assembly GCF_951640355.1. Classification (NCBI taxonomy): domain Eukaryota; kingdom Metazoa; phylum Chordata; class Mammalia; order Chiroptera; family Vespertilionidae; genus Cnephaeus; species Cnephaeus nilssonii. The sequence continues at coordinate 71,074,499 of NC_137072.1, read as the reverse complement.
ACAGGCAAGACCACAGGATCCCTTAAAGACTTTCTCCTTGTATCCCAAAATCTAACTTCTGTCCCCACTCTCAGACCCTAGTCCAGTCTTATCTGACTTCAGATGTACATCCTTTGCTTCAGACACTGTACTTGACTCATCGCCATCCCCATTTAGATTTTAGACTTTGGACAGTTCCTGTGGACCAAGATGTCATCTCCATTCCCTTTTGCTCCACAACTGCCATTGTGGATTAGTCCCACTACACATCCACACCCAGTTTCAGAATCCCAATCTGTGCAAGAATCCCAATATTTTCAGTCTGGGCCAAAAAGTTCACACTGACTGTGTCAAAACACTAAATTGTTTTTAGTGTTTAGCTCATGTCACCCCTCAGGAGCTAGAAACTACTATTCAAATCCTATGGGCTTGGGATTCAAAGAAAATCAGCTCTTCAACCCAGAATGTTCAAAATGGAATCCTCAGGACTCCAGGGATCCCACAAAGATGCCTCAATAGTCACTCCAGAGTCCAGGCAGGGTGACAAGATAGGCTCTAGCCAGCCTCCCTTCACCCAGGGCAGCTCCTCCTTGATCTGCCTTGCATGTTTGCCATTACCGTATAATTTTATTTCAAAGAATGACCCCATTTGGAGGGGGGAAGGTCAATCCACTACTTAAATTTCTTCATGTAAATAATTATAACCAATTTGAATAATGATACTTTTCCTCCGTTTTTTAACTCTACATTTGTTCTTTATTTTTTAACTAGTGTCCCAGTGCATGGATTTGTGCACATTGAAAGGAAATTAATTAGAAGAAATATTTTAATATTGCTATTCGCGTCTTGCTAATGAAAAGAAAATAGGATTCTACCGAGTCTCCTATCTAACTACTCCAGAATTTCTATGAGGACCAAATGAGATGCAGCACGTGAAAATGCATCACAAACATTTGGTTAAACTGTAAAATGTTTGCACCTGGCTATAAAGCAAGTCGGGTTCCTGGGCTGAAGAAACTCCAAGGAGGCTAGTCGCTAGGGAGAGGAAGCAGGACATTGCTACGTGATGTCATTACCCGGCATCCACAGCAACTGTTTCCGGGCTGGGCTGGGCTGTGTGCCGCATTTTGTGCCATGGGGTCTTGGCAGTGTTGGCTGAGATTTGGCAGGGTGTCACTCCCGGGTGGTGGAGGGGTCTGTGTCCCACTTGGGGAAGCCAAGTGTTGGTTTGTCGGTGCCAGGGCTGTGGTACCATTTATTTTTATTTTTATTTATTTATTTTTTTAATATATTTTATTGATTTTTTACAGAGAGGAAGAGAGAGGGATAGAGAGCCAGAAACATTGATGAGAGAGAAACATCGATTAGCTGCCTCTTGCACACCCCCTACTGGGGATGTGCCCACAACCAAGGTACATGCCCTTGACCGGAATCGAACCCGGGACCCTTGAGTCCACAGGCCGATGCTCTATCCACTGAGCCAAACCGGTTTCGGTGGTACCATTTATTTTTAAATGACCAGTGCACATCATGGCAGCTCCTGTGTTGAGCATCTGCCCCTTGGTGGTCAGTGCATGTCATAGCTACTGGTTGGACGGACACTTAGCCTTTTATATATATAGATTTTTTTAATATATTTTATTGATTTTTTACAGAGAGGAAGAGAGAGGGATAGAGAGCCAGAAACATTGATGAGAGAGAAACATCGATCAGCTGCCTCTTGCACACCCCCTACTGGGGATGTGCCCACAACCAAGGTACATGCCCTTGACCGGAATCGAACCCGGGACCCTTGAGTCCACAGGCCGACGCTCTATCCACTGAGCCAAACCGGTTTCGGTGGTACCATTTATTTTTAAATGACCAGTGCACATCATGGCAGCTCCTGTGTTGAGCATCTGCCCCTTGGTGGTCAGTGCATGTCATAGCTACTGGTTGGACGGACACTTAGCCTTTTATATATATAGATAGCTCAAAACTACTAAATGGACTTGGACAGAATCTTCTACCCACTTCAAGTGCAAAGCCAGTTGTTTGAAATCATTGCTGAGTGGAATTAGTTACCCCTGTTTTCTTCTTATTATCAGGAAAAAATATATATATATTTTCCTCAGCAGGATCTCTTTAGAGTGTCCATGTTTATAACAACATAATGATAACCCATGAGAGAGAAATAAAATATGTTAATGACTATTTTTTCTGAGAAACAAAGTCATTCAATGTTTGTGAATAAAATGCTATGTAAATGATCTTTTTTAAAAAGATGCATTTAAATTTGGCATTGACCTTTATAGCAGTCATCCCTGGCTTTCTCTCAGTTGGGAACAGCATGCATAGATATCTACAGCTTTCAACAGCGACTCTGTAAATCTCCTTCATTATGTGCTGCCCCTGAGCTGCTGATATAATCTTCATAACTAGTTAACACATCTCCACAGAAGTAAGAGAGAAAAGTGAATGTTCTTTTTTTTTCCTCGCTACGAACACAAAATACATGTTTCTCTGAAGGAGACTCAGTGGGAAGGAACAAGCCCTGTTTTCCCATAGTTGGCAGCTGTCTGGTAGAAAAAGAAATTCTTCAAGCCAACAGGCTGCCTTGCCATGGTTCCGTGTTTCCCAGGCCACATACCTTGTCAAGGCCATCATGAGATCAAAGATTACAAGTCTACACAGTTGCACGTTGGTTCCCTTTTCTAATTTCAGGCTCACAATCCAGAGTTACACACTTGCAGAAAAACATGATACTTCCTCACTACATACAAGTTCACAAAACAAGCTCAAGCCAGCAGCAGTTCTGACTTCATTCACTGCAGCCAGCATGGTCTTCCTCAGCCTTGGAAGAATGGTTTCCCTCCACTCAGTCCCATTTCCTAACTAATCTTCTCCTGGCTGCAGTTCCTGTTGATTAGGCCAGAATAAAATCTTCTCATTGTGGAGTACTTATCTTCCTCTCATTGTGAAGTACCATATTTTCCGGCGTATAAGACAACTTTTTAACCCAGGAAAATCTTCTCAAAAGTCAGGGGTCATCTTATACGCCGGGTGTCATCTTATAGGGCGAGTATATCCCAAACTCTATATTTTAACTGGAAAAGTTGGGGGTCGTCTTATACGCCCAGTCATCTTATACGCCAGAAATATGGTACTTATCTTTAGCATAAATAACATCTAGATATATAAAAGCCTAAGGGACAGGCTGACCAGCCAACTGGCTGACAGGCTGGTAGCTATGATGCACACTGACCCCCAGAGGGCAGACACTCAATGCAGGAGCTGCCGAACTGTGGTGACATGGCAGCTGCGGTTCTCAGGTGATGCACCTGGAACCAGAGAGGAGGGAGCCCGATTTTGGGGTGTGTCACCTGAGAACCACCCTCTTGCAATCTGGGACCCCTCAGGGGATGTCAGAGAGCTGGTTTCGGCCCGATCCCGCAGGTCAGGCTGAGGGACCCCACTGGTGCACGAATCCGTGCATCAGGCCTCTAGTATAAAATAATCCTAGTCCTTGTCTTCCATCCTCTGGAATTCTTTAAGGGATGGTGTTATAATTGCACCTCATTTTCCAGCAACCACAACAAAAATCTTAATATTTTGTCTAGAAGTTATTTTTAGTAGGTCTGTGATCGTGGACCACAGAATTATGACTTTATCCTTTAGAATCTATCTATACATCTACCCAACCACTCTGCAGAACCCTGGGGCTCTGGGCAATATAGTTTGAAGATCTATCTTCAAACTATATTGCCCAGAGCCCCAGGGTTCTGCAGAGTGATTGGGTAGAGGATGGTAATGTCTTCCATCCCCCACCAAAGCAGCCCTACTCTTATCTATGTAATGCACTGGGGTTATGGACCTGTGTCCTTAACTACTGGGAAAGCAGCAAGGTACAACCATTTCCACACACATACACAAAGAACCCATATTTAGGTAATCATATATACACAAAGACACGGGCTGGGTAAAAAAGCTCTTTAGTCATCCCCTGGGTCCTAAGTCCATCAGAAGTTTTCATCAGAGAACCCAGCTTCTCTGGTCTCCCTCCCTCATCTTTTTCTCCCTTCTTCATCCCCTCCATCTCTTTCAGCCCCTTCCCTCCCCCTAGAATTCTACCTCTTCTTCCCTTCATCTTTGGCAAAGGGGAGGGAAGATGGGGAAGAGGCATGACACATCTAGACCTTCTGTTGGTAGAGAGGATGAAGAGCAAAGAACTCTGCTTCCAGACTCAAAGTGAAATGTCCACAAGATAAACCTTGTTCTGCTCATGTAACCATGCAGAAACTTCATTTCTTCAATATGACCCTTTCTCCTTTCTTTCCTTTTGATTCAAACTGGCCTCATCCAGCACCCTGGCTCACCCACCTCCCTCTCCCTTGCACGTCCACTTCCTTAATCATTCAGCCCTCAGGACAATGAGGCTCTGGTCAGCATCAACTAATCTTAGGAACAAAACCTCAGGTCTGTTGACCACAGAAACAGAGTTTCAGTCAAACTAGAGATAACATCTAGGCCTCAGTTGCGTTTCAGCTCCAGAACGACTCTACAGACCACATTCTTGTGCAACCAGATGAAGCGACGCCGTGGCCGACATCAGGATCAGATACAACGATCAACTACCCCTTACCCTAGCACCTACTAACCAGTAAAGACCATGACCCTAAACATGACCCTGACTCCTTCAGTTCCCTCTATAACCCCTCCCCTGGAAGCCATCAGGGAGCCAAGTGTTTGAGCACTCGCTCACCTGTGACGCTGGGTGTGGCACCATGTCCTCAACTAATGAACCCTTACTTTTTGGGCTGCAAACACCTGTTTGGGCTTTAATTCGTGCAGGCAAATGGACCCCTTTAGTCCAGTAACACTAACAACACTCACTTTTGTAGCAAAACTAAAGATATTATCACACCAACAGTGGCGCTAAGTCTCTCACCATTGGTAAATACCCTTTTCTTTCTTCTCAACCAGAAGTGTTCCAGACTGGAGATCCCATACGGAAAAGGGATAGGAGCAGGAGAAAACTGTGCCCTACCATCAAAGAGCTCTATTCAAACAAACAAACAAACAAACAAACAAACAAACAAAATTGAAGTTCTTTCACCTCTGCCAAGAGAGGGCTACCCCTTCAGCCTAAAAGCCAGGATGACAAAGACACTTGAGCAGATCACAAAACTGAGCTTCCTTTGACCCAGAGTTGGCATACTGGTATAGCATGTAGTAAGAATTAGAGCTTTCGTGTAATCCACTAAGATATAGGGCTGTTTCCACTACAATATAAACTGGAAAAGGCTGACAAATAAAGAAATGAGTTGCTGCTATAACAACTACCACCTCTGAGCAGAAATTCAAAAGCCATTGCAGAGGTCTAGCCTTCATTCTTTTTTTTTTTTTAATGGGCTTTTTTTTTGTTTGTTTGTTTGTTTGTTTGTTTTTCCTCTGCCACAAGACCAAGATTGGGGCAGCAACTCAGCCTAGATTCTAGAATGAAGAAACACATAGGGCCGATCACAGAGCCATGGCCATGACATGGATTGAGGAATGTACCTTTGTTGCTTTAAGAAACCCCCCACCGGAAAGATGGCGACTGGCAGGAAGGTAGGGAGAGAGAGAGTGTGAGTGAGGAACCCATAGAGGAGAGTGTAGATGTGTGTGGTGTGTGTGTGTGTATGAGATAGGGTCAGTTAGATTCTGCAGGTCTTCCAAGGGGCTCCCTAACAGGGCAGCCCTAGACGGCGGAGCCCTGCGCACAAAGCGGACACTTCTCGGTGGCTGGTGCGGACGCGGAGACCACGCCATCTTGAGAAACAGAGCTGCCTGAGACTCGGATCCTGGCTTCTGACACAAACCAGGACCCTGCAGCCACTGGGGACAGAGAACTGCTATCACAGCTTCAGACCAACAAACAACAAGAATCCAGACTTCCCCGCAGATTTCCGTGAGTCAAAGAGCCTATCCCCCTCCTCGCAGGCACGCAGATAGCGCCATAGTAACTGATAGACCCGCGCCCTCCCCCAAGCTGCTGAGCGCCCACAGGCGCGTGGAAAGCACCATAGTAACTGATAGACCCGCCCCTCGCCCAAGCTGCCGAGCTTTGCGCAGGGACGCGCTCCCCGTTAGGGAATTTGGCGTGCGCGCCGGACAGAAGCAGCTCCCCGTCGGGGAAATCTGTCAGTGCACACAGAGGGCTCCCCTTCAGGGAATTTGGGGGAATTTGGCTCGCGGGTCACAGCTCCCCCTTCGGGGATTCTTAGAGCGTGCACAGAGGGGCTTCCCTTTAGGGAATTTGGCGCGCAGGACGGACTCCGCCACCCTTCCGGGACTCTGGGAGAGTGCACTGAGCCAGCTCACCCTCAGGATTTTAAGAATGTGCGCTCTAGCCGGTTTGGCTCAGTAGAGAGAGCACACACAGGACGCAGCTCCACTTCAGTGAATTTGGCACGCCGGACACAGCTGCCTGGGATCCCTGACTCACAGCGCATTCACACTAAGAGCCAGCGACCCCAATTGTTGGTGCGTGCACACACAGGGACCCTGATTCTCAACGAGAAACCGCACAAGGCAACAGAGACTTTGACACTCAAGTCTTGGTGCAGACACAGGGAAACTCTGACTCCTGGCACATGCTAAGGAACTCATTTTCGGCACATACCAATAGTGTGGTGCAGACAGGGCCCCTGATTCTAAGTGTGCACACGAGACCACACGGAACACTGGGGACACTGATATTGAGCAAGTCTGGTTCCCACCAACCAAAGGCAGCCACACATCCTAGTGTCAGAGCTCTTCAGTGAAACTAGGGTGGAGCGAAGTCCCCACAGCACACGGCGCAGGTCCACGCAAACGGAAGCTTGAGCTTTCTGGTAATAGCCAGAATGGGGAAACGAAATAACACAGAGGAAAGAAAATGTGGAGTCGCCAATAAAGAAAATTAGTGAAACTGAAGCTTGCAACATGACCGAAAAGGAGTTCAGAGTAATGGTCATGGAATTTATACATTGGATGGATGAGAAAATCAACAACTTATGCAAGAATCAGGAAGAAATGAAAAGTGATATAGCTACAATCAAAAACACCATGGAAAGTTTCAACAGTAGACTACAAGAAGCAGAGGACCGAATTAGTGAGTTAGAAGATCAGGTACAGAAACAAGCTCAATCTGAACAGCAATTGGAGAAAAAAATTAAAAAGCAGGAGGAAAGCCTAAGGGAGCTTCGGGACAACATGAAACGAAGTAACATGCGTATAATAGGGCTGCCAGAAGGACAAGAGGAGCAGCAGGGATTAGAAAATCTATTCGAAGAAATAATGACAGAAAACTTCCCGGATATGGGAAAGATAAAAGTTACGCAAGTACAGAGAGTCCCAAGCAGGATCAACCCCAAAAGACCCACACCAAGACATGTCATAATTTCAATGGCAAATATAAATGATAAAGAGAGAATCCTAAAGGCGGCAAGAGAGAGACAGAGAGTTACCTACAAAGGAACACCCATCAGATTGTCAAATGATTACTCAACAGAAACACAACAAGCTAGAAGTGAATGGAAGGAGGTATACAAAGTGTTGCAAAGCAAAGGACTGAATCCAAGAATACTATATCCAGCAAGACTATCAATCAAAATTGAAGGGGAAATCAGGAGCTTTGCAGGCAAAAAAAGCCTCAGGGAGTTTATCACCACCAAACCAGCAATGCAAGAATTGCTAAAGGGAATACTGTAAAAAGAAGAAATAAACAGGTAAGAAGGAATACAGACACAAAAATAGATATGACTACAAACAAATACCTTTCAGTAATAACTTTAAATGTAAATGGACTAAATGCTCCAATCAAAAGACATCGAGTAGCTGAATGGATAAAAAAACACGACCCATATATATGCTGTCTACAAGAGACCCACCTCAGAACAAGAGACTCACACAGATTGAAAGTGAAGGGATGGAAAAATATCTTTCAGGCAAATGGAAATGAAAAAAAAGCTGGGGTAGCAATACTTATATCTGACAAAATAGACCTCAAAGTAAATGCCATAACAAGAGATAAGGAAGGCCACTTCATAATACTAAAGGGAGAAATCCAACAAGAAGAAATAATTCTGGTAAACATATACGCTCCCAATATAGGAGCACCCAAATACATAAAAAAACTCCTGGAGGATATCAAGGGAGAGATTAATAGCAATACAATCATAGTAGGAGACTTTAATACCCCACTATCACCACTGGACAAATCCTTTAAACAAAAAATCAGCAAAGAAACATCAATCCTAAATGACTCACTAGACCAGATGGAATTAATTGACATCTTCAGAACATTTCACTCCAAAGCCACAGAATATACATTCTTCTCAAGTGCACATGGGTCATTTTCAAAGATAGACCATATGCTGGGTCACAGGCAAAGTCTCTTCAAATTCAAGAAGATAGAAATTATATCAAGCATCTTCTCAGATCACAGTGGCATAAAACTGGAAATCAACTATAATAAATACAATCCAAAGAAATCAAACACATGGAGACTAAACAGCATGCTATTAAACAAGGACTGGGTCACCAGAGAGATCAAGGAAGAAATAAAAAACATCATGGCAACAAATGACAATGAAAACACAACAATCCAAAATCTATGGGACACAGCGAAAGCAGTCTTGAGAGGGAAGTTCATAGCTCTACAAGCCTATTGCAAAAAACAAGAAACAATGGTAATAAATTACTTAACCCTACAACTCAAAGAGCTAGAAAAAGAGCAGCAAGAAAAGCCCAGTGTAACCAGAAGGAAGGAAATAACAAAGATCAGAGCGGAGATAAATGACATAGAGACCAAAGAAACAATACATAAGATCAACAAAACCAAGAGCTGGTTCTTTGAAAGGATAAACAAGATTGATGGACCTCTAGCCAGGCTCACCAAGAAGCAAAGAGAGAGGACCCAAATAAACAAAATCAGAAATGAAAGAGGTGAAATAACAACAGACCCTGCTGAGATACAAAGGATTGTTACAAAATACTACGAACAACTCTATTCCAACAAACTGGACAACCTGGAGGAAATGGACATATTCCTAGAAAAATATAACCTTCCAAAAATCAATCAAGAAGAATCTAAACAGCTCAATAGGCCAATAACTATGGATGAAATTGAAGCAGTCATCAAAAAGCTTCCGGCAAACAAAAGCCCGGGGCCTGATGGCTTCACAGGAGAGTTTTACCAAACATTCAAGGAAGAACTAAAACCTATCCTCCTCAGACTATTCCAAAAAATTCAAGTAGAAGGAACACTTCCAAGCTCCTTCTATGAAGCCAGCATCACCCTAATACCAAAACCAGATAAAGACAACACAATGAAAGAGAATTATAGACCAATATCCCTCATGAACATAGATGCCAAAATCCTCAACAAAATTCTAGCAAATCGGCTCCAGCAGTACATCAGAAAGATCATACACCATGACCAAGTAGGATTTATCCCAGGAATGCAAGGATGGTACAATATCCGCAAATCAATAAACGTGATACATCACATAAACAAATTGAAAGATAAAAATCACATAGTCATATCAATTGATGCAGAAAAAGCATTTGACAAAATCCAACACCCTTTCTTGATAAAAACTCTCAACAAGGTGGGAATAGATGGCTCATACCTCAACATAATAAAAGCTATATATGATAAACCCACAGCAAACATCATACTCAATGGACAAAAACTAAAAACATTTCCCCTAAGAACAGGAACAAGACAGGGATGCCCACTCTCACCACTCCTGTTTGACATAGTACTTGAAGTATTAGCCATTGCAATTAGACAAGAAGAAGAAATAAAAGGCATCCAAATTGGAAAAGAACAAGTAAAGCTGTCTTTATTTGCAGACGACATGATATTGTACATAAAAAATCCGAAAGACTCCGTCAAAAAACTAATAGACTTAATAAATGAATTCGGCAATGTAGCAGGATACAAAATTAACGCCAAGAAATCTATGGCCTTTCTATACACCAATAGTGAACTTACAGACAGAGAGACTAAAAAGGCAATCCCATTTACCATCGCACCAAAAAAATTAAGATACCTAGGAATAAACTTAACTAAGGAGGTAAAAGACCTATACACGGAAAACTACAGGACACTGAAAAAAGAGATAGAGGAAGACGTAAACAGATGGAAGAACATACCATGTTCATGGATTGGTAGAATCAACATCATTAAAATGTCCATACTACCCAAAGCAATCTATAGATTCAATGCACTCCCCATTAAAATACCAACGGCATATTTCACAGACCTTGAAAGAACTCTCCAAAAATTCATCTGGAATAAAAAAAGACCCCGAATAGCCACAGCAATCCTGAGAAAGAAGAATAAAGTAGGAGGGATCTCAATACCAGATTTCAAGCTGTATTACAAAGCCACTGTTCTCAAAACAGCCTGGTACTGGCACAAGAACAGACATATAGATCAATGGAACAGAATAGAGAATCCAGATATTGACCCAAACCACTATGCTCAATTAATATTTGACAAAGGAGGCATGAACATACAATGGAATAAAGACAGTCTCTTCAATAAATGGTGTTGGGAAAATTGGGCAGATACATGCAAAAAAATGAAGCTTGATCACCAACTTACGCCATACACAAAAATAAACTCAAAATGGATACAGGACTTAAACATAAGACGGGAAACCATAAAAATACTAGAGCAATCCACAGGCAGCAAAATCTCAGACATATGCCAAAAGAAATTCTTCACTGACACTGCCCCTAGGGCAATGGAAGCTAAAGAGAAAATTAACAAATGGGACTACATAAAAATAAAAAGCTTTTTCACAGCAAAAGAAACCATCAACAAAACAACAAGAAGGCCCACTGCATGGGAGAACATATTTGCAAATGGCATCACTGATAAAGGTTTAATCTCCAACATCTACAGGCAGCTTATACAACTTAATAAAAGGAAGATAAATGATCCAATAAAAAAATGGGCAACAGACCTAAATAGAATCTTTTCAAAAGAAGACAGAAGGAAGGCCAAGAGACACATGAAAACATGCTCAACGTCACTAATTATCCGAGAGATGCAAATCAAAACAACAATGCGGTACCATCTCACACCTGTCAGAATGGCTATCATCAACAAATCAACAAACGACAAGTGTTGGCGAGGATGCGGAGAAAAAGGAACCCTCGTGCACTGCTGGTGGGAATGCAGACTGGTGCAGCCACTGTGGAGAACAGTATGGAGTTTCCTCAAAAAACTGAAAATGGAACTCCCATTTGACCCAGTAATCCCACTCCTGGGAATATATCCGAAGAAACTAGAAACACCAATTAGAAAGGATATATGCACCCCTATGTTCATAGCAGCACAATTCACCATAGCTAAGATTTGGAAACAGCCTGGGTGCCCGTCAGCAGATGACTGGATCAGAAAACTGTGGTACATCTACACAATGGAATACTATGCTGCCATAAAAAAGAAGGAATTCTCATCATTTGCAGCAACCTGGGAGGAATTGGAGAACATTATGTTAAGTGAAATAAGTCAGTCAATGAAAGAAAAATACCACATGATCTCACTCATTTATGGATAATAAAGAACATTATAAACTTGAACAAAAAGATAGATACAGAGACAGTAAAGCATCAAACAGACTGTCAAATTACAAGGGGAAGGTTAGGGAGAGGTGGGGGAGATAAGAGATCAATCAAAGGACTTGTATGCATGCATATAAGCATAACCAATGGATGCAAAACTCTGGGGGGTGGGGGCATATATGGGAGTGGGGTGTGGGGGGGGGGCAATGGTAAGATATGTACACATATAATACCTTAATAAAAAAATTGAAAAAAAATAATAAATAAATAAATAAACCCCCAAAAAAGTTTGAAATGATACAATTATACATCTTTGTTCATATCTGTGGGAGAAGAGGGAGGAAGGAAGAGAGAATGAGAAGGCAAGAGGGAAAAATATGTAGGATATCAATGACAAGAGAAATTTTAAAGAAACAGAGATCATTGGCATATTGTCTATCACCAAATGGACTAAGACATAGATGGTAGATGAAGTGAGAAATGAAAGAATTTCAGTGGAAATTCTGGGCAAGTAGGTGGATTGGGACAAGCAGCTGCTGCCCTGGGCCTAATTGATTTTTGTTCTCAAGGAGACATCACAGTGAACAAGTGAAAAACCATCACACTTACAAGCTTTTTGTCAGCAATACCCCCCAAGCAACCTCTGAACACCCTGAAGAAAACTTGATTATTTCCCAGTGTCAATGCATCGTGAAAACCTTTCTAAATGTGAAATCCTCAGGAACAGTGACAGTAACAATGCTCAGGTCCATTCTAAAGCCAGAATAGTTCTTTGTACATGGCTATGATGATAAGTGAGAATGATTTCCACACCATCATCAGAACAGGTGGGTGGGGATGGAGTTGGGAAGCAGGAAAGCCTGCAAAAGGGGAGGCTTGTGTTAGGCTGAGAGGGGCCGGTATCCTTAAGGAACAAGTGAAGTTAGACAATCCCAGATGATAAAAGGTAGAAAAGTCATTTAAAAAAATTTTTTGGGGGGTGACATAAGTTAATAAGATTATACAGGTTTCAAGTGTACAGTTTTATGTTACATCATCTGTATATTGCATTGATTTTACCACCCAAAGGCAAATCTCCTTCTATCGCCATATATTTGACCCCTTTTATTCCCCCCACCCCCTTTCCTCTGGTAACCACCATACAATTGTCTGTGTCTAAGTTTTTGTTTGTTCATTTGTTGCTTTCAGTTTTATATTCCACATATGGGTGAAATCATATGATGCTTGACTTTTTCTGTCTGGCATTTCACTTAGCATTGATTCTTGATAGTTCTTTCCTGTTTAGGCCCTATATTCAATCAATTACCAGTTGCTACTAATTCTAACTCTACCATATGCATCCCATTCATCTCCAACTCCTCTTCACTTCCATGACAGTATTGAGCTCATAGCAATAGCTCTTCCTGGACCATTGCAATACTTTCAAGCTGTCTCCCTGTGCCCTGCCCTCACCCATCCATTCTTCACAATGCTGATGGATAATCTTCCTAAAACACTGTTCTGATTATATCACTCTCCAGCTCTCTAACGCTATGAACTAAAGTTCTAAATCCCCACCTAGCTTCCAAACTCCTCCCTAAATCGGCCCACTGTTCCCTTCATATTCTTAGAAATCTGACCAAAATAAATGACTCATTCCTTTATACAACCACTATTTTGTTCTTTCCTGCACCTTGAGTGTTTGAGCTTTTGCCTTCCCTTATTGCAAATGTCTGAATCTTACAAATCCTTCAGAACCCAGCCTCATTGCCACTTCCTCCTTGAAGCCTTCAATAAGCCTTCCAATTAGAAGTCATTGCCCATTCCCCCACCCACTGTCTCACATCTCTCCCCCCCCGCCCCCCGCCCCCGCCAACCCCGCCACCTCTGAACTCAGAGATCACATCATCTGAGTCTCTTCTAGGACGCTTATCACTTCCACTGGGGTCATTTGTGTGCATGTTTTTCTCCCCCTTATACTTTGCTGCAAGGAAAGGTTTGTCTTGTTCTTTATACAACAGATGGAAAGAAGGAGGGGAGCAAGAGAAGGAAAGACAGACTCTGGTTAGTAATCAGACACCTAAATAGTACAAATGCCCTAAGCAGTGCCCCCTCTTAGTTCCTGCTCTACTGCCTCTCTAGACTTTCAATGTCTTTCCAAAATGGGATGCGGTTATGTCCTCTACTTTCTTCTTCTCCCCTGATTAGCTACCCAAAGCAGTCCAGATTAGGTTGCCAGATCCTGGAGCCTGCAGCGTGGGGCCAGTAGTTTCTTAATGTCAGGAAGGGGGAAGCCAGGAAATAGGACAGAAGCACTTAGGAAGAGTCAGGCTGTGCCAGGGAAGGGAGGGGGAAGTCGAACAATAGATAAAGCCACTTGCCTATCACGTTATGCCAGAACCATAACGTGAAGACACCAAGCCATTCACATGGCTGCCTCTGCACTACATCGAATGCACAATAAACTAGGAGTCCCAAAGCATTCCAGGGCCAGAAGCACCCGGTTCTGAAATGAAGAGTTCTCCCATAGCTCCACAGGCATGCTGTCCCGGGAGTATCCCTGGGGAATGAGAAGTTTGCTATGTTCCAGGCCCTTTGCCAAATGCTGCACATGATTTATTGAATTTGATCCTCAAAATGCCTGCCATCTTACAGATGACGAAGCTGAGGCTCCACTCTGTGGCCTTTACACAGAGATCCTGTTTGCCGGAGGGTGCATTTCACTGCTGCAGCTTCGCTGTGATGCACGTAGGCAACTCAGATGACAGGAGGGCCCCTGCCTCCCCTAAACACTGCCAGCGCCCGTTTTCCTGGGGGGTGCTTCTGTTTCAGCACAGCTCATCGCGTGCAACCTTTCATTCCATCACCTGTTTCGTTCTGCCAACTGGCATTGCCAAAGCCCCGGCACTGATTGTAAAGCTCCTGTGTGACCTCATACATTTGATTAGTTATGAGTGTGGGAACCATGGATGCTGCCTATCTTCCATCTGCTGTCTTCTTTTCTTCTGAGCCTGCCACCATCCTGATTAGCGGGGTGGTAACTTCAGCTGGCAAGTACATTCTTGTCGGGTTTTGGCAGCCTGTCACTCCACAGCAGATGTTTGACTTCACACTGGTCACACACACTGTCCCTGAAGATGTCTTCACCGCCTTCCACATCCAGGCGGTCTCCACTCATCCTGCGTCCCATTGCCAAATGCATCTCATGCAACAACTTTCAGTGGTTCCCCATTGTCTCCACGATTATGGACAAGGGTTCCCATCTAATGTTTACAGCCCTTTCTGTTCCGGTACAAGTGCTTTCCAGCCTCTTCTCTAGCCTCTCCTGTGCACGTGCCGACTCAACCCACAGTCCTCTACTCTAAACTCTGCAAATGCTGGCAGAGGGCTCCCTCACCTTTTCCATCTGTAGAAATCCCAGTACCACCCCAACCCCCAGCGAACATGTTGGATCTCTTCAGAACTTCCTTCATGAGCTCTCTCCTCATTTGCCATCAGTAACAGGATGTTTTCAATTGCTCTGACTCCTGTGGTTGAGCCTCTGTTATTGCCTTCACAGCGCTCCACCCTGCACCACACTTGCCCACGTTCTTTCTAACTTTCTCTTCCATAAACAGTTGACTCAAGGGCAGACTTTCCCTCGTGTTCTCCCCACTTCCAACACCCCCTCCACCACCACCACAGCAGCTAACTGGGCTTCTCACATCACAGTGCTCAAAATCTGTTTGTTGAATTGCATTTTGAGTTGTCGAATTAGGTAAATATACCAGCATAGCCACTGAATTGACCCCTTTATCCTGGGTTTTTATCCTGAGGTTTGTTGTTTTCCTTTTTCTTGTTGCTCATGCTCTCAAGTGGCGATTGTCCATTCTAATCTTGTAGCAATCCAGAAGTTTTATAAATATCACTTAATAGACAAGTGATTTGAATATTCTGGGAAGTTCCAAACAAAACTGTATCCATGTTGTGAAGATAAAATGTAGTGAGTAATGGCACTTTTTTGTTTCGTATGGTGTCCCTTTTCAGTCTGGAAGGCCAATGCAAAGGACTAGCTTCGGATGAGCCTCCTTTTCTCCCAGAGCTTGTCCTATAGGTTCCATACTTTTCCTGGGTTAGAACAATGATTAATTACTTTTTGATCAAAAGGTCTCTGCTGCCCTAACCAGTTTGGCTCAGTGGATAGAGCGTCGGCCTGCGGATTTAAGGGTCCTAGGTTCGATTCTGGTCAAGGGCATGTACCTTGGTTGCGGGCACATCCCCAGTGGGGAGTGTGCAGGAGGCAGCTGATCGATGTTTCTCTCTCGTCGATGTGTCTAACTCTCTATCCCTCTCCCTTCCTCTCTGTAAAAAAATCAATAAAATATATATTTTTAAAAACACACAAAAGGTCTCTGCTGAACTCTAGACTCTAAGGATAAATAAATAAATTTTTAAAAGATGAAACAAAGGACATTAGACCTCTTCTGCTTGCCGGCCTCACTTCTCCACTCCATTGATCTTCCTGGTTTAACCTCCCAAATCAGATCGAATACAGAGCCATGTTTCAGGGTCTGCTTTGGGGGAAACTCGGATAAAGACTGCTAGACAGAGAGTGCAAGGGCAGGGCTGAGCAGCCCTAGCAATGCGCTAACTATGGAAAAGATCAGAAACTGCTACGCATAAGCTAACATAATAGTTTATGTATCTCTGCTCTTTTAAAGCTTTTAATATGTTCCAGAATACCTTGGCTATTCTGGAGGAAACTAAGAGAAGAGACTTTGTTTAGGTCTGAATCAAAGCCTACCAGCTGAACAGAATTCCTGCAGAGACTCAAGGGCTGCATGGTCTGACGATGGTCATGAGAATCAAAATGGGAGCATCTCACCTCCAGTTGCCTCCTGGCCAGCAAATACTGTATTTGGGGCTAAATCTTAGAGGTTGAAGTTTTACCTTAATAAGAGAGATGCTTCCCAGAATTTGCTTCTCCTAACCCACCACTTTACTTTTTCTCCAGCAAGTTTCTTTAATACGCTATAGTGGTATCAAATTTATGCACAACAAGGTTGAGTGCAATTTAGTCTAAGAGTTGACAGAAATGCTTAAAATGATGAACTAGAACACAGGTGTGTAGGATAAAAAATGTGTCTTCTGCGGTGATCATAGATTTAGCCCAGCTGCTTCTTTATTCTTTGGAACCTTGTTCCAGCAGCACAGCACCTACTGAGAATGTGGTAGTCATACAACATTCTTCTAAGGTGGTTTAGTCTGGCATTAATATTTTAGCTCACTTGTTGCAGCTCTCACAGTAAGCCAAAACCGGTGGTGTGCAACTGATAGAATGTGCTGTTGCTCACCTTCCTTCAGATAATTATTCACCTTGAGAATGTTCTGCTCTGCTTTCCTGCTGGGTTCAGTCATGTCTAATCCTTTTATCTCTTTTTTTCATTGATGTTTCCTTTTTTATGACACTTACTAATTGAATTTAGATCATGGCCTACAGCAAGCATGTCAAACTCAAAGGCTAACACAGGCCAAATAAACAAGGTTTAAGTTTATGTGGGCCGCAAAAAAACCAAAAGCTTCAATTTTCATAGAAACCGTAGGTTTATTTCGATAGAGACATGCTGAATACAAAGGGCTGAAATAAATGAGTAATTGTTAACATAAAATAATAGAACATTTTAATAAAAATTAATATTTTTTCTTAAACATTAACTTACCAGACACTGAATAATTGCACAAATTAATTAGTGTAACACAAATAAACCTGTTTTTCTTGTCCTCCGAAAGCAAAATATTTCCTGTTATGCACACCCAACAAGTCAGTACAGGACTAATGATGTGGCAATTGGCTGCTAAAATATTCACTGCTAGTATTAGTGGAGAGAAATGGTGTGCCTGCACGTAAGGCACGTAAGGGAAATGAATACAACACAATTATAGTAATCAGTCATTAGTGAACATAGTAGTTCGTTATTAATAATTATGTGTAACAGGAAATTTAAAAAATTAAGTTACGAAATTTTTATTAAAACGTCTCTTACACTCATTATATTGGCTGGGCCGCAAAAATACTTGTTGTGGGCCGCATGAGGCCCACAGGCCATGAGTTTGACATGCTTGGCCTACAGTATCTCTGAAGAAAGGAATTCAGGGGACTAGTTAAGGATATAATGATAGTTTTCTCCCCACATGGCATTCATCATGGTAATATCAATAACTTCATTAGTACAAAGACATCAGCTTCTAAGGTCTGGGTCTGGGTTTAGGGTCCCAGAAGTGCAGCACAATTTGGTGTACTGTTTACCCAGAATGGGAAAAAAAAAAAAAATATATATATATATATATATATATATATATATATATATATATATATATATATCATGAAGAATACAAAGTGAAAATTGTGATCAAGAAAGAAATAGAAACCAGACTTTGGAGAAGTATTTGTAAAGCTCATGTTTGCGGAAAGATACAGCCCTGAAGATGTAAGTATATCACGAGTTAAAAACTAAGGCACTCTGGAACAGGTCCGGAAGCAGAGTGTGGGACAGGTCAGGTGAGGGATTTGGGGCTAAGGCCATGAACAATGCAAAGGTGGCACGGGTGTATTTTGAGGGGGGTTAGTTTCATGGCTACGGTAGTAAGTACTTCACAAATTATATACCAATTATTTCTGGGTCTCTCCACTCCTGGAAATAGTGTTGAATTGAACTTTCTGGTTCCCTTGTGGCTGGGGAAAGCCATTTGACTAGTTTTAAGCAAATGCCACATTTCCCTTCTGGGTCAGAGCATTTAACTGCAATTGCACACCTCACCAGAGCTCTCTTTTCCCTTTGGAATGGGGATTGACAACGTTCAAGACAGTGACTATAATATCAGCCTGGGTAAGAAAAGGTGGAGCAAAGCAATCAGCTGACCTGCAAAGGATGTGTAATATGAGCAAGAAATGAACCCTTGTTATTTTAAACCATGGAGATTTTTGAGATGCCTGTTACCACAGAAGAATCTCACCAAACCTTTCTAATACAAAGAGGTAAGCCTGCTGCGTTCAAAGAAGTGAGTTTGCTGAATATTACTCACATTTACACAAGAAGGATCATGATGTAGTGAGAAGAACATCATACTAGGATGGTGGGATGGGTGAATAGATGACTGGATAAATGGGTAGATACAAAGACATATAAAATGGTAAATACTAATAATTAGAGCATAGAACTATGACTTAGAAATTCTAGGTTTACTCTTATTAACTATGTAGTCTTGAATATCCGTTCATTGAGTGTCTTCGTCTGTATAACTGAAGTAAGAATATCTATCCCACTTTCTCAAAGGACTGAACTGAAAACTATGGTGGACAGACTCCAGTTGACCCACTATGATCCCTTCTTCCTGGTGTGCATGCCTTTGCTTAATCCCCTCTCCTTGAGTGTGAGTGGGACCTGTGAGTTGCTTCTAACCAATAGAATATAGTGAAAGTTACAGAAGGTCACTCTGTGGTTATCTATCTACTTGAGGCCCGGTGCACGAAATTCGTGCACTCGGGGGGGGGGGGTCCCCCAGCCTGGCCTGTGCCCTGTCACAGTGCGGGAGCCCCACGATCGATTGCCCCAAAGAGGTAGGCTTCACCCACCCACCGGGATTCCTCGATGGCTTGCCCCAAAGAGGTTGGCCGGAGCCAGGGGTCCTGCCTCCATGCCATGCAGAGCCGGGAGGCAGGACCCCCAGGCAGGCCTCGCCACATGAAGCCAGGGGACCCCCAGGCAGGCCTCGCTGTGCAGAGCTGGGGGACCCACAGGCAGGCCTTGCCGGACCCCCAGGCAGGCCTCACCGCAAGGAGGTGGGACCCCCAGGCAGGCCTCACCATGCAGAGCCAGAGGAGCCCCAGGCAGGCCTCGCCTCACGGAGCCAGGGACCCGCCTTCTCCCGGCTCTGCACGCAATGCTGGGAGGAGGTGGGACCCCCAGGCAGGCTCTGTGCTGCACACACAGCATCAAGCCCAGTCCCACCCACCTGCATGCACCCTCTGTGCATGCAGCCATCTTGTGACAGCATGAGGGCATCACAGCATGACGACCACTTAGGCTTTTATTAGTAAGGATAATAATAAAAGCATAATATGCTAATTAAACCAGACATCCTTCCAGATGACCTTCCGGACGAAGCCGGGGCTACGAGGGAAGCCCGAGTCCTGGGTGCCTGCTGGCGGGCAGAGGAAAGCCTGGGTCCCAGGTGCCAGAGGGAAGCCGGTACTGGCAGCCAGGGAAAGGAAGGCCTACTCTTGCATGAATTTCATGCATTGGGCCTCTAGTATATATATAAAAGGTTAATATGCTAAGTATCCGTCCAACCAGTTGCTATGACACACAATGACCACCAGAGGGCAGACATTCAATGCAGGAGCTGCCGTGATGTGCACTGGCCATTTACAAATAAATGGCACCACAGACCTGGCGCTTACAAACCAACACTTGGCTTCCCCAAGTGGGACATAGGACCCGCCACCACCCTGGAACAACAGCCCACTAAATTGCAGCCAACACAGCCAAGACCCCATGGCACAAAATGCAGCCCACAGCCCAGCCCAGCCCAGAAATGGTTGCTGTGGGCATCGGGTAATGACATCATGTAGCAACACCCGGCTTCCTCTCCCTAGTGACAGGCCATTTAACAATAAATGGCACTACAGACCTGGCGCCCACAAACCAATACTCAGCTTCCCCCAAGTGGGACACAGGCACCGCCACCACCCCAGAATAACAGCCCACCAAATCACAGCCAATGCTGCCGAGACACCCTGGTGCAAAATGCGGCCCTCAGCCCAGCCCAGCCAAGAAATGATCGCTGTGGGCACCAGGTAATGACGTCACATAGCAATGCCCAGCTTCCTCCCCATAGCAAATAGCCTCCTTGCAGTTTCTTCAGCCCAGGAACACGACTTGCTTTATAGCCAGGTGCAAACATTTTACACTTTAACCAAATGTTTGTGAAGCGTTTTTCCGTGCCTCATCTCATTTGATCCTCACAAAAGTCCTGGAGTAGGTAGATAAGAGATTCGGTAGAATCCTATTTTCTTTTCATTAGCCGGAATATGGAGATTTAGAAAATTTAGGAACTTGACCCAACTGAAAAGAAGAAATGGTAGACCTTGAAAATGACTTCAGGTTTTCTCACTGCACAGAATATAGTCAAACACTGCTACAGTTAAATATTTTACCCTTTGTTCTACCTGCGTGATCTACAGTAATAATCTGCTTCATGTTGATATTTACTGCTGTGTTGCTGACAATTACCTGAAAGAGAAGTTGGGGTGCTTCACTGGGCTGGGAAAAGTTTAGCTAAATCAGAAAGCAGGTCTAATTAAGCAAGTTTATTCTATATCTATAAAAGGCTAAGTTGACTCGTGCATGCGTGATACATATAAAGCTCTCGCTGGTGCCAATTGCATGTGTGTTTCAATCTGTCATTGTTGATCGTGAATTTGGTTGACACTTCTATTATAGAGAAAGGGCGAATAGCAATATTAAAATATTTCTTCTAATTAATTTCCTTTCAATGTGCACAAATATTTCTTCTAATTAATTTCCTTTCAATGTGCATGAACCGGGCCACTAGTCTACCTAATAAAAGAGTAACATGCTAATTGACTGTACCTTCCCAACGCCCACCAGCCAATCAAGAGTGAGTATGAAAATTAACCCAACAAAGATGGTGGGTTAATTTGCATACGCAGGCGCTGAGCGGTCAGGGGCAGGGCAGGATGCTTGCATTGTCGCCATGGTGATGATGCAGGCGTTCCACACCACCCTGGGCAGCGTGGGAAGGCAGAAAGGCGGCTCCGGCCCGAAGTGAAGGTAGTGCCAGCAGCCAGGGGAAGATAGGCCTATTCTTGCACGAATCTTTATGCATCAGGCCTCTGGTATTATATAAGACTCCATCTTGCTACCAGACTCTCTTTGCCAGCTATTGAAGTCAGTGGACAAGTTTGGAAATCCCACCAGCCAAGAAGCTATGGGCAGCTTCCAGGATTTGAGTGTCCAGTAGCTTGAGGGCCCAGGAAGAAAGCAGAGCTCGCAGGCCTACAAACATAAAACATTAATCCCACCAATAACCTGAGTGAGCTTGAAAGCAGATTCTTTCCAAGTTGGTCCTCCAGGTGGAAATGCAGCCTAGCTAACACCTTAATTTCAGCCTCAGGAGACCCTAAGCAGAGATCCAGTTAAATTGTGCCCAGACTTCTGATCCACAGAAACTATAAAACAATCAATGTATGCTGTTTTAAACGGTCAAATTGGTAGTAATTTGTTATGCAGAATAGAATAATTAAGTGAGGTAAGGTATGTCAAAGCATTTAATAAACTGAAAAGTGTTAAATATAGGTTAGGGATTAGCCTCAAAAACTTCCTGGAGACTTTACATTGTACAAAGTCAAAAATGTTACTCATAAGTTTTGGGGGGCTCACAAGTCATTTTTTAACCAAGTTTTCACATAAACTTCTCCAATTTTCCTTTTAAGTATTGCATCTACTCTTTTATTCTGACCTTGAAGTGCTGACAGCTGTGTCACTGATTGCTTTTGGTCTGTGATATGTATAACTTCTATATTGCTGTCAATAAAGACAAAATCTGGGGTTTAACTGCTCCTCCTTAGAGAACTATGAAAAGCCCAGGCTGTTTTAACTATGGATCCAATTTAATAGGTATGCTTCAGCCCACATTTCAATGGAATTGCCACTTTTAATTTTACCATTATCCAACATGTTGCTATGACTATTAAGAGCATCAATGAGTGCTCGTACTTTGTGTCTCTGTTTTTCATCTGGAGGTTTTTTAAATGGATGTTGGAGTGATATTGTCCATGCCAATATGCCAAATATCATCTCAATTACAGGACTATAAATGATGTGCTCTCAATTTCTGTTATCAGTAATAACATTCCTTGCCTTCTGTGGCAAATCTCCTTCCAAGGACCACTGACCCATGTGTAATCAGCTTTGTGGCTGTGGGATAAGGCAACATAGAGCTTTTCCCTGAATCACTCCAAATCTGCAGTGTGATCATTATTATCATGTGTATCCTCTCAGTACCAAGCACTTTGTGCACAGCTTATTTAATTCTCCAAATAACCTTGCAAAGTAAGTTTTTTATTTCCATTTTACAGATCTGGAAACTCTGGCTTAGGAAAAATAATTCTTTTAGCAGAGCTCACACATCTATAAGTCATTTAACCACTATTTTAAACCAGGTATGTTAGATTACAAAGCCACATCCTTCCTCTGCACCCTACCAACCACTCTAACACCGAAGACTGAGAATACATCATAGCACCAATTTAAGAATATTTTCTAATCTTCTTCATTAATTTCCTTCTTTTAATGTTCCAGCCCTTTGTAGGTGGTAACTGTATAATCATCAGTTCAGAAATAGACTGCTGCCCAGTTCTATAAAGGGAAGGGGAAAAGCTCTTATGTTAGTTAGGATTATACTTAGCTGTGAGTGATTTTAGAAAGATGAAAAGTTGCATTGGCTTAAACAAGATATGAGTTTACTTCTTTTTCATGTAGGCACTGTATGAATTTGGAAATGATTAAATCCAGAAACTAGTCCTCATGAAATTTACAATCTAAGGGAAAAAATAAACAACTGCTGATAATGTGAAATAGAATGAACACTTTGCTATAATACATGTATAAGAAAAGGGCTGGGAGACATAGAAGTTAGCTCTAATTGGCAGAATCCAAGAATTCTCCTTTGAAGAAGTAACATTGAATTAAGCTATGAAGATGAGAAAATTTCAGTAGACAACAGAGTTGTGCAGATATGTGCGATGCAAGTGGGAATAAAGAGCATTCCATGCTAAATAAATGACATGAATAAGAGGAAAGAGTCATAAAAGTGTTAGTCCATCTCCCATTTATAGAGAGGAGTATGGGTCTGGAAGAGGCTCCCTTCTTTTGTTCTTCCAATATCCATTCTTCCTTTTTTCCATAATAATAGAATATTTAGCTAAGTACAGTCAAAATAAAGACCACATTACCAGATGCCCATATAGCTAGGTGGACCATGTAATTAAATTCTGGTTAGTGAGATATGTGTCTAGATATATCATGACGTATAGCAGCTACTGAGAATCATCCTTAAGAAACCAGCTAGCACTGCCCTTGGCCTCTCCTACGTCTTCCCTTTTTTTCCTTCCTGCTTAGTGGAATGTAGATATGGTGGCTGATGCTTGAGCATCTATCTTGGAACTTGAGATAACCTTGGGCAAGGAAGTTCCAACATTCTATAATTCCCATAGTTCCTCCCACAGGTTTAGATTGCTTTTTCAGTTAGGATTGGGGTCATTGGGGAGAATACTTTGCTTACCCCTTGAGGGCAACGATGAGAATGTATCCTGCTGAAGACACAACTTTCAGAGCAATGTTGAAGAAACACATGCTATGAAACAGACATCAATTCTAGATTAGCCCACATTCTTAACTGTGTTTTCTGTTTGTTGTGTTTTTGCTTGTTTAAGATTTTTTGAAATTGATTTTTAGAGAGAGAGAAAAAAAATTAATGTGTTGTTCCACTTATTTATGCATTCATTGGTTGATTCTTATATGTGCCCTGACCAGAGATTGAACCTGCAACCTTGGTGTATAGGGATAATGCTCTAACTAACTGATCTACCAAGGCCTTATCTGTGTTTTTTGAATACGTGAAGGGGATGGATACCTGTTCACATAACACTTTTTAAATCCTCCTTTCCTTTACCTCTACGTCTTTCCCCCAGCTCTGCTCTTCCTCAATCTCCAAATTTCCCTGAAAATTTCCTCCAAAAAGCCCTTCTTAGTAACATTAGGCCACATGCTGTTTCTCCTCTCCCCCTCTGAAGACCCAGGCATGCAAGCAATATAGGGGACACATGTCACCATGTGGGGGCTGAGCTCTGGACAGGAAGTCCCCCATTTCATAAGAATCCCAAACTAGCAAGAAACACAACTTGTCCCACAAATATTTTTATAATCCTGTAGAATTCAGTAAGAGGTAATGTTCTCCATCTTAGTCTTTGATTCTAACACCTCAGTGTGTTTCCGGTTCAATTAATAGGCAATCAAAGAACTTCTAAAGAAACAATAGAAAATATGTGCATCAGACAAAATTGCTTGCCTCCCCAAGAGCCATTTCGCTTTTTTCCTAACCTATTTTGTTCAGATTTGAGGAAGCAATGTGCTCAAGGAAGTTTAAACCCTAACCCAGCCCTGGAAGATTACACATAATCAGCTGAGCCAGTCATGCTAATCCCATTTTCTCTACCAGTGAGTGGTGTATGAATGGGCAGATGGCCCGCTTTTAATCAAAAAGGTCTATGGGAAACTTATGAAGGACTTCTCAAAATGAATTTTCTATATCATTTTTAAAAAAAGAGGAAGAGGAAGAGGAAAGAGGAGGAGGAAGAGGAAAAGGAGGAGGAGGAAGAGGAGGAGGAGGAGGAGGAGGAGGAGGAGGAGGAGGAGGAGGAGGAGGAGGAGAAGGAGGAGAAGGAGAAGGAGGAGAAGGAGGAGGAGGAGGAGGAGGAGGAGGAGGAGGAGGAGGAGGAGGAGGAGGAGGAGGAAGCACTGTTTCCTATTTGAATTCAGTTCAGTTGTGTGAGGACACAATGCTCAGAGCTGTGATAGCCATTGTGTGAGCATAAAATGAAAATCAAAAGAATCACAGAGAAGCTGACCCAGAACTCAGACATCAACTGTGCTGCTGAATTAATAAATTTCAGAACCACTTACTTTCAGATATGTGTTATGTAAACAATAAATTTTTGGCTGCATTAAATATTCATTTTCTTTTATTGTTGTTGTTAATCCTCACCCAAGGATATTTTTCCATTGATTTTTAGAGAGAGTAGAAGGGAGGGAGACACAAAAAGAGAAACATTGATGTGAGAGAGACAGATGGATTGCTTTCCTCCCTCACTCACCTGGGGCGGGGATCGAGCCTGCAACCTAGGTACATGTACTTGATTGCAATTGAACCAGGGACCCTTCAGTCTGTGGGCTGATGATCTATCCACAGAGCCAAACCGGCTAAGGCAATATTATATTAATTAAAGCAAAAAGCATTCTTACTGACAAAATATTCATGAATGACATCCATTTGCTTCCTTTTCACTCAATATTTCATAGTTATTGGAATTATTATTATTAAATATTATTAAAAATAGAATATTTACTTTTATTTAGGTGTAATTATATATTAGACATAATTCATAATCTCTGTTGATAATATTCGATAGATATAATTAAAGTTCATTGGCATATGAAGCAAAATCTTTATGAAGATTGTCACAGCCAGGTCATTTTACAATGTCTAAAAAAATTCTTTACCATCTCATTTTTATTTCCTTATCTGACCGGCTAAGCCCATTGGCTGTTCAGCCAAAGAGGTTGACAGCCATGAGGTATGCCCATTGTGTGTGAGCCACACTCTTGGGGCTTAACTTGAGATGAGGCATAAAGATGGCCCAAAGCCTCTCCACAGAATGAAAAACCAAGTGGTCAAACTGGAAGATCTGTACACAGGGCAAAAGTGTTCTTAAGACCCTTGATGAAACTCTACAACTTTTACATTGAAAAGTTAAAAGGTGAGAAACTAATGACAATATGTCTGAACTGCCTTTTCCCAGCTAGTGCAGATTTTATATGAGTACTCTAGGACACAGTATGTTTATATGCAGCCTTCTTCACAGTCATTTTTCATTATCATCTGATCTTGAATATCATGTACCCAGCTGTGTAATGTACCTGCCCTAATGTGCAATACATTTATTTTTAAATGCCATTCATAGATTATTTTCTCTCAAGTCTGCAATGGACATAATGAGATAATGTGGTGGAAAGCACTATGAAAGCTGTAAAGCACTATGAAAATGTTGCTATTTTTATTACAACTCCAGATTTTTTTTTATTTTAAGATGTTCAAGTGAACAATAGCTTTGTGAAAACTCTCTCATGGTCCCAGAGAGGCTGATACCACAACATTGAGACACATACCTAGAGGCAGATCTGTGCTAATGGCTTCCACCATTTTTAAAAGGCTGAAATTCGTCCAAGAAATAGAAACACTTCAGGAATCCTCCTCCCTCTGTTTCTTAAAACAAATGAATATGTAGTGAGCACTTCCAAGTCTGGACAATTAAAGCAGGTAGCCCTTAGATCATCTGTAAAACATGCAATATTGATCCCTATGTTCTAATCTCACTATTTTGAATGTACATCACAGGATAGCCCCAATATCCAGCTCAGCAGGTGTTCAATAAATGTGTGTGGAAATGAGCTGAATCCATGAAAGAGTGAGTAACTTTTTCTACACAAAGCCTGGTCCATAGACTAGCTACAGTGGCATCATAGAGAGCTTGTTAGAAATGCAGAATATTGGGCCCCACTCCAGACTTACCAAATCAGAATTTGTATTTTTTTCTATGACAATATTTTATTTTATTTATCTTTATTGTTGAAAGTATTACAGATGTCTCCTTTTTTTTTGTTGTTGTTGTTGTTGTTGTTATTGTTGTTTTTCCCATTGACCCCTTCTCCCCATACCCGCCCCTCCCAAACCTTTGCCACACTATTGTCTGTATCCATGGGCTATGTATATATAAGTTCCCCAGTTAATATTCCTCCCACCTCACACCCCCATCTTCCTTCTGAAATTCGTCAGTTTGTTCTGTGGTTCTATATCTCTGGATCTATTTTGTTCATCAGTTTATTTTGTTCATTAGATTCCACATATGAGTGAAATCATGGGATACTTGCCTTTCTCTTACTGGCTTATTTCGCTTAGCATAATACTCTCCAGGTCCATGCATGCTGTTGCAAATGGTAAGAGTTCCTTCCCTTTTATCGCTAAGTAGTATTCCATTGTGTAAATGTACCACAGCTTTTTTATCCACTCATCTGCTGATGGGCACTTGGGCTGTTTCCAAATCTTTGCTATGGTAAATTGTGCTGCTATTAACATAAGGGTGCATACATTCTTTCTGATTGGTGTTTTGGGTTTCTTAGGATATATTCCTAGAAGTGGGATCACTGGATCAAATGGGAGTTTCATTTTTAATTTTTTGAAGAAACTCCATACTGTTTCCACAGTGTCAGAATGTGCATTTTAACAAGCCCCACAAATGTTCGTGTTCACCTTGAAGTGTAAGAGTTCTGCTGTAGTCAACATGGTCTGTGCCGTGTTCATGTCCCTTCAGTCCTCCCAGAGATGACTG
The DNA here is from genome assembly GCF_951640355.1 of Cnephaeus nilssonii. Lineage (NCBI taxonomy): Eukaryota > Metazoa > Chordata > Mammalia > Chiroptera > Vespertilionidae > Cnephaeus > Cnephaeus nilssonii. The sequence goes on along the minus strand of NC_137072.1, from coordinate 71,046,727 downwards.
GAGACAGCTCCTGTGTCCACACCACTGCACGTCTACCCTTGACAGTACTCACTGACCCAGGCAACCTCACTTGTGCCCTCACATATAGGCCAGGAATGCTGAGAACTTAATGCCTTTGCAGGGACAGTGAGTTGACATATGTGCACCACAGTTTTCCTGGCTTTCAAAAGGGAAATTCCCAGGCAATTCCACATTGTCTTTCAGAGGGTCCCCGGGGATACCGAGCTCCAATTGCCCACAGTGATCACCCACACTGCATGCTGGCTTTGCTATCCTCCTGTCCCACTTCTGCATACCCTCCGCATTGCTTCCTGGTCTCAACTCCCAATTAAACTGTCTCCCTCTAATCCTTGTCTCAGGGTCTACTTTTGGAAGAACTCAAACTAAGACAAGTTCTGATAGTCTGCGCTAGCTATTCTAGCCCCTTGAATTAGTCAGCTCAGGCTGCCATAACAAAATACCATAAACTGAGTGGCCTAACCAGCAGATATTCATTTCCTCACAGTTGTGGACACTGAAATTCTGAGATCAGAGTACCAGCCTGGTCAGTTTCTGGTGAGCGTTCTCCTGAGTGCAGAAAGCTGCCATCTCACTTGTGTCCTCACAAGTTAAATGAATGCCCAGTAGGTCAATGAGATCATGTAGATGAGAGCAGAGAGGGAATTCAGCCACCTGGCTTCTAATTCTGGTTCCACCGCTAAGCTCCCTGGGCCTCTGTTTGCTCAAACGAAGTATCAGGATGTTAGACAAGGTGATCACTAAGGCACAGTAAGGAGAGCAGGCTCAGGAACCAGGGTCCCTTCCAACACACCGAACTGCTTCTCCCAACAGTCTTCAAGAGCAACAACAAAACTCAACAAGTTATACCATTACACTAAAAAATAGATCTCGCTCTTTTGTTCCTCAAATCCAAATCCCTTTTATTACAACCAGTTCATGATCATTCACACTAATGAAAGGGAGCATTGGCATAAATAATTCAGAAATTCACTAATAATCAACCCAGCTGTAAGACACTCCTGCCAAAAGCAGCATCCCGGGAGGCCACCGGCTGGGGAGGAGCAGGCAGGACTCCCAGTGCGTGCAGATGATCTGCAGGGTAGAGACAGCCTGTCACCAGCCTCAAGGTCAGTTTAGGAAAGCACAGTCACTTTCGGACGCTTTAGTGGTAGAGACTACGGAGACATTTACCACATGTAGCCAAGAGGTCGAGGGCAGCTGTGGGTTTCCAAAAGCTGACGTTACACAGAAGTCTGTGCAAGTATTCTGCCTCCTTCTTCTTCTTTTTTTAAATCCTCACCCAAGAACATGCTTATTGATTTTTAGAGAGAGGGGGGAGAAGGGGAGAGGAGAGAGAAAGCAAGAGAAAAACGTCGATGTGAGAGAGAACACATCAATGTGCCCTGACCAGGAACTGAACCTGCAACCTCTCAGTGCACAGGATGACGCTCCAGCCAACAGAGCCACATCAGCAGGGCTCTGCCTCCTTCTTAATCAGCTCAAATCACGTCTTTGTTTCAGGAGCTTTGTGGACAGCCACCTTCATTCCACATGGCCTCTCCTGGCTTTGGGTATTGCTATAAGAACCTGATGGAGCACAATGAGAAAGGTGTCAAAAATCCTGTGGAACTTCCGCTAAGTACTGGGCATCTATCTCACTTCAGCATTCTCCAAAAGAAATTGGTGGTGCCGAAACCGGTTTGGCTCAGTAGATAGAGCATCAGCCTGTGGACTGGAAGGTCCCAGGTTCGATTCTGGTCAAGGGCATGTACCTTGGTTGCGGGCACATCCCCAGTAGGGGGTGTGCAGGAGGCAGCTGATCGATGTTTCTCTCTCATCGATGTTTCTAACTATCTCTCTCCCTTCCTCTCTGTAAAAAATAAATAAAAAATAAATTAAAAAAAAGAAATGGGTGGGGTTTTGCAGACTCACCAGTTGAGTAGCTCTAAGTAACACATACTCTGCCCCTTCAATCGCCTCCCTTTCCCCCAGCCAGGAGTATGACACCTGGGAAAAGCTTCCCAGTGATCTGATTGAATTCACCCCCATCAATGGAGTCATACGTCTTTGTTCTAGCTTCCCTCACAAGTTAGAGTTCAATTAAGCCTATTTCTACCTTCCCTGGCCCATAGAGGAGCACCTTTAATACCACCACAGTCCTCAGAAAACATCAGCAACCACATGGGATTACAACAAATACACAGTCATGTATGTGACACTAGCCACACAAATGTAACCAAGCATTCATTTAAGTAAAGCCCTGAATATTTGTGTGACCTTGAGTCTGAACCCCAACATTTGTGAACATTTGATGAGAGGGACTGAGGAGAAACTGGAGCACCCCAACCAAGACAGAGTCATCAATGCCTCATATTGGTGTGATTTGAAACTAGCTAATCCAGACTTTAGGAAATCATCTATTTTGTGATGATTTGTTGGGGCCATATAACAAAATCACATCTGTGTCTGATACCCCTTGTGCCCCCATTCACATCCTCTCTGCCTAACGTTTTATTCATCATTACTGACGCAATCAACTATGCTCAGATGTAACCTGATCATACAGCATGTCAAGTGCTCCAAATACTAGTATACGACCCACTTTCTGCCACCAGGCTTCTCTGTCACTGTCCAGCCAGATGAGATTCCTACAAGCCAGCTATTCTGACCACACAGATAGTCATCTATGAGGTGGGAGGAAGTAAACACCAGGGAGCAAACCTTGATCAAGAGGGCATGAGAGGCAGTAGATAAGTTCTCTCCCCATCTGTCCCTCTGAGGTTCATCTCACACAGTTCCTCAAAGGGCCCCTGGAAGGACTGAGCCCCAGTGTCTCACAATTCACCCTTGGATTGCCTTCTTCCCTTCCCTCTTTCATGCTTCCAATATAAATATCCTGAATGCAAGACCAAGACAGCTGTCACCAAATTCTTGTGGTCAGACAGAGAAAAAGTCCACATAGGTGTTGGTAAGTCGGGAGGTAATGACCCCTGGCATGCAGTAGCATCACAGCCATCAAGGTTTCCTATGTGGATTGAGGGAAGAAGCCAAAGGAAGCGAAGTATTGGAGTATGCACTGGCAGTAACCGTGAACAGTATGGGGCCCATGATAATTACAATAATTGTAAACTTCTCGTTTCATTTAAGAGACTTAGAAATCTTGACAAAAGAAAATGACAGGCTCAGGTTAGCTAGCTAGCAATTCAAGGCACACTGTGAATGTCAACAAGTCTCCCTTGCAGAATTTAAAGGGACCTTTAAATCTTGCAGCCTGTGCTGAAAATCAAGGATAGGATTTAACTGTAGCAGAGCTACAGAGAAACTGAATTCGCAGCCTCAATAGGTTTCCTATGCCAAAGTCATGTGAAGAGAGTGGGATCTTGGGATACAGAGGACTCAGCATGGAGATACAGCAGGAGGTGGGGACAGAAGGACCCGTGGGCCTTTCTCTCTTCCTAAGGACATATGCGGCAGCCCCACACTCTCAGAACTAGTTTGTGAACAGTATGACCTTGGCTATAAAGCCAGTGGAGGCTCCTATCACTTTAGTTTGAATTACATTTTGTAAATATATCATTATCTTCATCACATTACCCCCTCCCCCCCAAAAATTACCCTCAGGCTTCATTATACACATAAATATATTCAATCTATATTTTAACTTTTAAGGAATTGAAAAAAGAGGGAGAGAAGAACTGGTAAAGAAGATAGTTTAGGGCAGTGGTCGGCAAACTCATTAGTCAACAGAGCCAAATATCAACAGTACAATGATTGAAATTTCTTTTGAGAGCCAAATTTTTTAAACTTAAACTTCTTCTAATGCCACTTCTTCAAAATAGACTCGCCCAGGCCTTGGTATTTTGTGGAAGAGCCACACTCAAGGGGCCAAAGAGCCGCATGTGGCTCGCGAGCCGCAGTTTGCCGACCACGGGTTTAGGAGATTAGAAAGAGCAAAGGCTTGCCCTAGCTGGTTTGGCTCCATGGATGGAGCGTTGGTCTGTGGACTGAAGAGTCCCGGGTTCGATTCCAGTCAGGGGCACATGCCTGTGTTGTGGGCTCGATCCCCAGTAGGGAGTGTACTGGAGGCAGCCGATCAATGATTCTCTCTCATCATTAATGTTTCTCTCTCTCTCTCTCTCTCTCTCTCTCTCTCTCTCTCCCTCCCTCTCTCTCTCTGAAGTCAATAAAAATATTTTTTTTAAAAAGAAAGAGCAAAGGTTTTAAAACCACCCAGATGAGAGTTCAAATACCAGCGCTGCTACTTACTGTTAGCCTTAAGCATATCAGTTTCCTCATCTGTAAAGTGGAGGTGATCTAGTTGTGATGTTGAACAGCATCAAGTATGTAAAGCTCCTAGCTCATAGGCAGCATTCAGTATATGTTATCTATATTTTTTCACCATGTAAACAACTGAGCCATGTCTTTCAATATAGAGTGAGCACTGGCAATTATCAATTTTGGACGTTTGGTATAAACCAGGAAAATGATTCCATTTGCTGGTCTAGATGGATATTTCCTTATTTTGAGGATAAAATAAGCCAATTTCTCATCTTAATAATATGGTAGTTCCAACCTGGTTAATTTACATATATTAATATGTGAATCAGTTAAACTCATCTTTAATAACAAAGCTAGCACAGAAAAATTATATTAGAAACCCTTGATTGAAGGTTTGGCTCCATTTTTATGGCATTAAACTGCTGAAATATTTGGACTGTTAACAGTTTTTAATAATTACTGTCACGGTTGCAAAGCTCCTCCTGCATTGGCAGGAGTGTTATTTCCCTCTTGAGTTTCAGTTCCATGGCATAATGGGGAACGGAGCTTTGGCTACTGCCCAGGGACTCTGATCTTATAGACAGCTCCATAGGCCAAGCACATCTACTTCTGTAGCTAAACCTATGGCAGCAGCCTTCGAATTGACCATTTCATCCTGAATTTCTCTGGGCAATAATCATGCCCAGGAACATGGCTGAGAAGAAGGCTTCGAATAACCAGATCAGACAGTGAGAGATGGCCACATAATTCCGTTCAGACGCTCTCACAAAACGGACCTGTAGGGGACTGATCAGTGTTCTCTAGTATCAAGGCTCCCTTCAGAGAAGCCATTTGTAGAGCATTTCTCTGTAGGGGTGATCCCTACTGAGAAAGTCCTTCCAACTCAACTGCCAAAGCTCATCACTTACATGAGTGAGTCTGAGTATTTAAAAATCATCTTAAGTGAATATTTTCTCCATCTAAGAGAGTCCAAAGAACAAGTTATTTAAAAAGCAATACTGGTAGGTTAGAAAAGAATCACAGATGAGGTGATAAAAAGGGAATTCTAAAAATACAAAAACCTGTCTTTTAGGTATGGAAAATGCAGTGCCAGCCCGAGCCAATTTGCTCAGTGGTTAGAGCGTCGGCCCGTGGACTGAAGAGTCTTGGGTTCGATTCTAGTCCAGGGCAGGTACCTTGGTTGCAGGCTCAATCCCCAGCCCTGGTTAAGGACCATTTGGGAGGCAATGAAGCAATGTGTCTCTCTCACATCAATGTTTCTCTCACTCTCTGTCTCTCCCCCTCCCTTCCACTCTCTCTAAAAATCAATGGAAAAAATATCCTCAGGTGAGAATTAGCAAAACAAAACAAAAAAAAGAAAAAGAAAATTCAGTGCCATTCATTCTTTCTTTCATTCAACACTTGGTTACAGAAAGTGCATTGTGTACCATCATTAGAAAAGTAAAGACAAGTAAACGTAGCCCTTGCCTTCCAGATTTTCATAGTCACTCTATCTAAAGACAGTCTGATAAAATACTATAATATAACATTCCTTATATATGTGAATAGAATATAAGAGTATTAAAGGGGGAACAAAGATATCAAGTTTAATTGAGTTTTATATATAAAAGATGGGAACAGTAAAAGGTATATACATTGGCCAAGCACAAGAGAACATCTCAAAACACCTGTATTGGGAACTGCCTTAAATAAAATTGCTAACTATATTGCTTTACTAGTTTAAGAGCTGTGGCATGATTATGGAGTGGTGAAAGTATATTAAAAATTCTTTTGAGAGGAAAAAGAGTTGAGGAACTTTCCCATGCATGATAGAAGTGCAGGTAAAAAATAGAGAGGCAGTTATTTCTGTAGCATATTGTTTAATTTGCACATTTTGACTGACTAAGAGAGAATCTTTGACCAAAGCCCAGTCAATCATGTTCCCCTCAGAGAATTTTGAACAGGGACCCAGCAATTCCAGTCAATCAAGTGTTTTTTCCACCGTGTGCTCGAAGAGTCAGAATAAGCCAGCCAACATAGAGAGAGAACAACAAAGCAGAGAGAGAAACTGAGTTGCTAGACTCGGCAGCTCTAAGGCTGAGTGATTTGTAATAAGTAATCTCAGAAGACAGCACATCCTTCCAGCATAACTCATCTGCTCACTAACCTCCAAATGCCATTGGCATTTCTAAGAAATGCAAATTTATGCTTTCCTTTCAGAGCCCCACCACCAGTTCAAGTCCCTGGCTCTCAGCAAAGTCTACTCCAATCACTGTAGCCAACATGCCTCAATAATTTTCAGACGAACTCCTAAGAAGAGATTGAGGCTGGAAATGAGGTGCTTCGGTCTTATTTCACCCTACAGCATCTCCCAGATGCGCCGCACTGTGAAAAGCCTCTGAAATACAGTATGCGTTTCATACTTACAGTACATCATAATTTGGACTAGCCACATTTCAAGCGTTCAGCCATGACATTTGGCTAGTAGCTAACCATCTTGGCCAGTGCAGCTCTAGCGTGTGAATCCAGGCTCTGCCACTTACTTATTGTGTGACACGAATAGGCTTTCTAACCTCTCCAGGCCTCATTAAGTGGTCTTGTGCATTAAATGGTATATTACCTGCAAATCCTTTAGCATAGTGTCTGACACATAGAACGCTCTCAATGAATTTTAATCACTAATTTTATCACAAAATTCAAAGGTAAACAGAAGGGGAAGCCAAAGAAAACTCATACATCGATGGCACTTAATAAAAAGATTTATAATAAAGTAACAAGTGAATAAAAACCCTATTTTGACTGTTAGAATTTCTATATGTTTTTGTGGTGTTTGAGAGCTAGTTTGAAATTCAAATTCTGGTTCTGCCACTTATTTAGCTGTATTGAAATTGGGAGATTTATATAATGACTAGGTATTTCAGTGCCTTTATCTGTAAAGTGGAAATAGCAATGGTATCTACCACATTTGATTGTGCTAAAAAGCAAATGAGTTAGTAGATGTAAAACATTTAGAACATGGCCCAATAGTAAAGATAAGCAGTAGCTATCATTATCATCATCATCATTATTATACTAGAGGCCCGGTGCATGAAATTCGTGCACTGGGGTGGGGGGTCTCCTCAGCCCGGCCTATGCCCTCTCGCAGTCTGGGAGCCCTCAGGGATGTCTAACTGATGGCTTAGGTCCGCTCCCCCCAGCAGTCAAACATCCTTAGCACTGCCACGGAGGCAGGAGAGGCTCCCGCCACCACTGCTGCGCTTGCCATCTGTGAACCTGGCTTCTGACTGAGCAGCGCTCCCCCTGTGGGAGCACACTGACCACCAGGGGGCAGCTTCTGCCTTGAGAGGAATCAGGCCGAAATGGACTCTCTGACATCCCCTGAGGTGACCTGGATTGTGAGAGGGCACAGGCCAGGCTGAGGGACCTCCACCAGTGCTCGATCACTGGGCCAGGGAGGGCTGTGGGAGGTTGGCCAGCTGGGGAGAGACTGCAGGAGGGCTCTAGGGCATGTCCAGCCTGTCTAGCTCAGTCCCAATCAGCCAGACCCCAGCAGCAAGCTAATCTACAGGTCAGAGTGTCTACCCTGTGGTGGTCAGTGCACATGATAGCAAGCAGTTGAGCAGCCTTAGCATATCATTAGCATATTACACTTTGATTGGTTGAACAGATGACCAGACACTTAGCATATTAGGGTTTTATTATATAGGATGATTATCACTATTACTATTGTTATATTACCATCCCAGATAGTTAATGGTATTCTAGTCATTGGGTCTCAGGTCCTTAGCTTTCACTAAATACATTCTGACTTTTAGTTGACCCCAAATTAAACAACCTAATGTGTATATAATCAGGAATTTTCTCTATTCAATACAAGGGCAAAAACATAATTACAACAGACTTGTTGGAAACATCCAGCTCATACACTTCATAATCCAATTCACCATTACAAATGCTGAGAAATAAAACCAGGATGCTGGGGACTAGGCTAATTGAAAGAATGATAACCAGATATTGGCCCTGCACTTTTCCCTCCCCTTCTCTCTTCTCCCTATATCACAAGGGCTGGAAGCCTGGGAACTAAATGTCACATACTCAGTTTTCAGCAGGGTACTGTGAATGGTTTAGTTGACAAGGAGAGACACTCATGCAAGATTTAGAAGGCAGAAAGGGGATGGAGTTACTCTGCTTCCTCTGCTAGTTTTTGCAGATGGGTTTTTTTTTATTGCATTTATTGGGATGATACTGGTTAATAAGGTTATACAAGTTTCAAGTGTAAAATTCTATAATACATCATCTGTACATTGCATTGTGCACTCACCACCCAAAGTTTAGTATCCTTCCATCACCCATTTACCCTCTTCGACCTACCCCACCCCCTTTCCCCTCCAATAACCACCATTGTTCTAGGTGGCAATGAGTTCTCTTGTTTGTTTTGTTTGTGTGTTTCTTTCTGTCGCATAGTTCACAAATGAATAAAATCATATGGTTCTTGCACTTTTCCATCTGACTTATTTTGCTTAGCACAGTACTCTCAAGATCCATCCATATTGTTGCAAATGGTGGTAGCAAATGGGAGTTTTTAATAACAGCTTCCAAGTTCCCTTGAAATTCCCTCCCTTAGGGCTGCAGAGGAGCGATGAGGCCGACAGTGGTTTCTTATCAGTTGCTGACCACAGAATGGCATCAGAATTTCTCTGGCTCCTTGGATGGACCATAGCTGTGGTTGTCCTCTTGCCTTTTCTCCTCCAGTCCTCTCAATGATTTCTGTAGGTACCTTATTCCCCATATTAAACCTTGTTCTACTTGAAATACCTAGAATGATTTTTTGTTTTCCTGGATGATCCATGACTGACACTGCTTTTATTTAAAAATGATATTGACTCCCAATCTACCTAATACCTCTAAGAGATTCGGGTAGTGAAATGTCAGGAATTAACTTTAAATATTCTAATTCAGCGGCAAAGTTTAAGTTCAACAATAATAATAAAGAAAGCAGAAGCCATTGCCATTTCTAAATGTCAAAGTAAATACCTTTTTACAATAAAAGAGACCTTTTTCATATTTTGTCCCTGCCTCAAGATTCAACCTAATACCATCTGTGAGTAACTGAATGTTTGTATGTCCCCAAATTGATGTATATCGTAGGCCTAATCTGCAATGTGATGGTATTTGGAGGTGGGGCCTTTGGGGTGTAATTAGATTTAGATGAGGTCATGAGGGTGGAGCCCTCATGATGGAATTAGTGCCCTTAAAAGAAGAGGAACAGCGAGAAGGCAGCCATCTGAAAACCAGAAGGAGAGCTCTCACCAGACACCAAATCTGTGAGCACTTTGATCTTGGACTTCTCAGCCTCCAGAACTGTGAGAAATAAATGCTTGTTACTTAAGCCACCCAGTCTATGGTATTTTGTTAGAGCAGCCCACACTGACTAAGGCAAGACACTGTCTTACACCAAAGCCCATGCTCTTAATCATGAGACCATATCTATCACACTACACTGTAACTGAGAGCCACTGCCACCCACTGAAGAGTAGCCTTGGGCCAGATTGATGCCTATGCTTAGACTCCAGAATCAGTGCCATCACCATGGAGAGATACCACATCCCATAACTACTCTACTTAAAATCTTGCTTCCTTGACGACAGAAGCCATTAGCCATGAGTTAGCATAACCATTCCCATTTCTGGGAACAGAGAGATTAATGATAAAAAAAATTTTTTTTGCTAAAAAATTTTTAATGCTAAAATTTTTTTTTAATCTATGGGCTCAAAATAAGGCTAAGTCTAAGGTGGAATTTTTTTATCTTAGGTTGGAATAAATATGTGATAAGTATGATTGCAAGCAGTCATTTTGAAAACCATAGAGCATAAGAAGAGTTTGTTTAGACCTAATTTAGCAAACCTTACCTAAAAATACCCCAAGATTCCCACTGACACAGGAAAAAGCCCAGAAGTGGGGCCCTTCTCTAGAGATGGCTTGAACAGAGATGTGGCCAAAGCCTCCTGTCTCACGAGGCTCCTCCTGCTAATGAGACACAAAGCAGATGGAAAAAGCAGCTGAGATTAGAACAGAGTGTTCTTTGAGGCTTCATGCTCTGTGTTTCCACAGCAACATCATACCTGGAAGAAAGCAACCTTGTGATACAGCTCAGCACGTCTGTCTCCATAACAACAGGATCATGGCAACTTGGCCATGACTCCTCCCTCTTCCTCCTCAACAGTGGCCACAGTAACTGTACTGCACACCCTCAATTCCAGATGAACAACTCCACCTCTGAATTTCTTTGATGGATGTCTTAGTCAGGTTCCCCAGATACAGACCCTGAGATGAGAATTTGTCTTGAAAGTGATTTATTAAAGAAATGCTCCCAGGGGAAACCAGAAAGGAAGGGGAGAGTCGGGTGGAAAGGGGCAGAAAGCCAAGCAGCAGTGTTGCCCCAGGCACTGTCCTGCGGGGTAACCTCAGCCTGCTCTCAGAGTTGCCTGTACCCATCTGTTATTAGTTAGGAGTAACGCCAAGGAGGTGTAAATCCCACATATTTTCAGCTTTTTGCCTTTATGGAACAGCAGGCCCCAAGAGCGAGGAATTCCAGAGAAAGGCTGCAAACACTGGCTTTGGAAAGCACAGCAAAATCAGGTGGTGTACAAAAGTAATAGAATGGCACTCAAGGGGAACTGAGCATAGCTCCACCATGTCCACTACATTGGAGAAGACTGAGGAACGATGGAGAAATGGATGTAGGAGAAACGGTGAAGGTGGTAATGCCTTCTCTTTCACACATGTCAGACAGTGTTTGCCTAAGGTTCTCCAAGCAGGCTTTAAATGCCAGGGTCAGAAAAAGCAAAGTCAACTGGCAGCTACTGATCATCAACAATGTGCCCTGCACAGGAGTGGAAATCACAGAAACATCATGCAACAGGACATATTGTTCCATACAATAATCTGAGGTTCATGCTATCCAGAGTGAGATCATATGTTGGTGCAAGAAGCAGAAATTAGGAGTGATGCTACTTCCTTGCATGGCCTCCATGATAACACTTGACAGTGGAGAAAGGACTCAAGTTATCAGAAAAGAGGCTGAAAAAGGATTGCCCCTCAGCCCTGACATTCAGAACTTTAGAGCCTGAGTTTGATTCTGCCCTATCCCTCACTTTCTTTGTGACCTTAGACAAGTTCATTAACATCTTTGAATATCATATTTTTTTTCTGTAAAATGGATATGTTATATTCTACACTGGATCTCCACTTCTGGAGAAATGGAATAGGCATTATTTTCCCTATCTCTCCCACTAAGTACAACTAAAAATCCTAGACATTAGATATAAAACTAACATGAGACTCTGTAAGGTGGAGAGAAAAAGGCAGACCAGCTAGAGACCTCAGCACCCAAGGAAGGACGTGGTGCTGAATTCCATGAGTTTTTTTTTTTGCCTCATTTATCCCAGACTTGGAACTGAAGACGATGGCAGCCTAAAAACACAAACAAGCACAGACAAAACAAAACAAAAAAACCTTACTTATACTAATCAAAGGACCAGGAAAGGAGAAATCTAGCAATATAAAAAACTTTCAGACAATAACTACTCTAGTCCAGCTCAAATACCCCAGAAAATACTGTGGCCCCACCACCATCCACTCCAGAAAATGTAAAGTGGGGAGACTAGACTTCCACTTTTGCAAAGTCATAATGAAGTACCCTACAACCAGCACCAGAAGCAGAAAGACAGCTAGGAGCCAAGACTTTCCTCATCACCAGGCAATAACAAGCCCTCTCTCCCACTGCACCAATGGGGACTAGGGGGTGAGTCAGAACTTCCACTTCCACCTGGCAGTAGCAAGGTGTCCCCTTCTTCTTCACTGGGGTGGCATCAGAAAAAGCCTAGTGGAGAGTCGGAAATTTCCTCCTCACCCACTGATAACAAGGAAACCCCATAATTGTGTCAGTAGAGACCAAGAGGAGAGATTTAACCCTCACCCCCACCCAGAGCTGAAGAAGAGCCCCTACCCCAGCCTTGGGTGTCAGTGGAGGACAGATGGAGAACAAAGAATGAAGTAGCACCCTCACCCCCAGCCAGAGCAGTATCTGAAAAAGCAGCTAAAACATGGGGCTTAAAAGAGATTTAAGATCATATAATATAAATATGTCCCAAGTTTCCATTGGAAATCACCCATTATATCACGAACCAAGATAATCTCAAACTTAATGAAAATGTCAATCCACAGATGCCAAAAATAAGATGACAGAGATGTTAGATTTTGAGGCAGCCATTATAAAAATGCAACAAGCAGTTACTAACATGTTTAAAACAAATGCAAAACTATGCCTCAGCAAAAAATTAGAAGATATTAAAAAAATCAAGTGGAAATTTTATAATTATTCTAAATAATAAAGATGTAATATGCAAATGGTCGTTACGCCGTGAAGCGTAATGACCAACCGATTAACAACCGGATCACAGATCAGCAGGATGGTGGGGCAGCAAGCTACAAGCAGGCGGCAGAGAGCTACAGGAGGCGGCAGGGCAGCAAGCTATGAGGGGGAGGCAGGGGTGGGGAAGGGGGACGGGAGAAGCTGCAGGAGGGCGGGGAAGCAGGCGGAGAGCTACTGGAGGGCAGCAGCGAGCTACTGGTGAGCTACTGGCACACGGATTCATGTGCAGGGCTACTAGTAAAATATAAAGAACAAAATAAAAAGTTCAGTGACAGTTCACAGCAGAATGAAGGGAACAGGGAAAGAAGAAACCACAACTCATCGATAGTAAATAATCTAAATAGCCCTGTAACTATTTTTAAAATTGAATTAATAATTTTAAAACTTCCAAAAAGGAAAATAGCTTGATGGTTCCTCACAAAAATTCCTTCCTCTCTAAAAATCAATAATAAATAAATAAATAAACAAACAAATATACGTTGTTACCATGTGATCCAGCAATCACATGGAAGTGATATTTACCCAAAAGAGTTGAAAACTTATGTCCACATAAAAACCTGCATATGAATTTTTATAGACATTTTATACATAATTGCCAAAATTTGGAAGCAACCAAGATATCCTTCAGTAAGTGAATGAATAAATAAACTGTAGTACACCCACACAATGGAACAATATTCAGGGCTAAAAGGAAATGAGATGTCAAGCCAGGAAAAGACATGGAAAAATCTTAAATGCATATTAGTAAGTGAAATAAGCCAATCTGAAATTGTTACATACTGTATGAGTCCAACTATATGACATTCTGGAAAAAGAAAAACTATGAGGACAGTAAAAAGATCAGTAGTTGCCAGGGGTTAGAAGGGAGGGAAGGACTAATAAACAGAGCATATGGGATTTTTAGGCCAGTGACACTACTCTGTATACTATAATGGTGGATATACGTATGTCATTATAACTTTGTCCAAACCCATAGAATGAACAATAGAAGAAGTGAACTCTAATGTAAACTATAGGCTCTGAGTGACATTGATGTGTCAACGTAACTTCATCAATTATAACAAAAGTACCACTCTGGTGGAGGATTTTGACAATGGGAGAAGCTGTGTACAAAGCAGGAGGTATATCGGAAATCTCTGTACCTTCTGTACCTTGCTGTGAATGTAAAACTGCTCTTTTTAAAAAAAAAAAAAAAAAGGAAATTTTGAGAGAGAGAGAAGAAAAGAGTGAGGAAAAAAGGTATCTATACTAATGAAAGGGTAATATGCTAATTAGACTGGGAGACCTTCCAGGAGACCTTCCAGACATCCTTCCGGACAAAGCCATGGTGGCGGGGCTGAGGCAGAGGCAGTTAGGGGTGATCAGGCCAGGAGGGAAGGGCAGTTGGGGGTAATCAGGCTGGCGGGGGGGCGGGCAGTTGGAGGCAAGCAAGCTGGTGGGAGGGGCAGTTGGGCACAATCAGGCTGGCGGGGGGGCAGTAGAGGGCGAGTAGGCCAGCCAGAGGGGCAGTTGGGGGTGAGCAGGCTGGAGAGGGGCAGTTGGGGGCAATCAGGCTGGTGGGGGGGGGGGCAGGCAGTTGGGGGTGAGAAGGCTGGTGGGGGGGCAGTTGGGGGTGAGCAGGCCGGCAGGCAGAGTGGTTAGGGGTGATAGGCAGGCAGGCAGAGGCTGTTAGGGGTGATCAGGCAGGCAGGAAGAGGCTGTTAGGGGTGATCAGGCAGGCAGGAAGAGGCAGTTAGGGGTGATCAGGCAGGCAGGCAGGCGAGCAGTTAGGAGCCAGCAGTCTCAGATTGCGAGAGGGATGTCCGACTGCCGACTTAGGCCAGCAATCACATGAAAGTGATATTTACCCAAAGGGCTAAAAGGAAATGAGATATCAAGCCAGGAAAAGACATGGAAAAATCTTAAATACAATGGCAGTTGGACATCCCCCAAGGGGTCCCAGATTGGAGAGGGTGCAGGTTGGGCTGAGGGACATCCCCCCTATGCATGAATTTTGTGCACTAGGCCACTAGTTTAAAATAAAAACAGATAGTCCTGGACTGTGTGGCTCAGTTGATTGGGCGTCTTCCCATGCTCCAAAAGGTTGCCGGTTCGATTCTTGGTCTGGGTTGTAGACTTTGGTCCCAGATAGGGGGCATTCTGGAGACAGCTGGCTGATGTTTCTCTCCTCCTCTCTCCAAAAATCAATTTTAAAAATCTTTTTAAAAAATAAAATAAAATAAAAACAGATAGGTTCACTGGAGAATTCTATCAAACATTTAAAGAGAAATTAACACCAATTCTATACAAGCATACCATTTTTATTGTGCTTCATTTTATTGTGCTTTGCAGATACAGTACTTGTGTTTTTACAAATTGAAGATTTGTAGCAACCCTGCGTCAAGAAGGCTATTGGCCCCATTTTTCAAATAGTTCACTTTGTGTTTGCATGTCACATTTTTATAATTCTCACAATATTTTAAACTTTTTCATTATTATTATGTTTGTTATGTTGATCTGTGATTAGTTCATCTTTGATGTTACTATTGTAATTGTTTTGGGGCACCGTGAACCATACTCATAACATGGTGAACCAGTCTATAAATGTGTGTGTTCTGACTGCTCCCCTGACCAGTCATCTGCCCCAACACCCCCGCCCCTCTCTCCCTCTCCTCGGGCCTCTCTATTTCCTGAGAGGAAACACTGAAATCAGGTAATAACCCTACAATGGCCTCTAAGTGTTCAAATTAAAGGAAGAGTTGCAAGTCTCTCACTTTAAATAAAGAGCTAAAAATAATTAAGCCTAATGAGGAAGGCATATGAAAAGCCAAGATAGGCCAAAAGCTAGGCCTCTTGTGCCAAACAGGCAAATTGTGAATGAAAAGTTCTTGAAGGAAATGAAAAGTCCTACTTCAGTGAACACAAAAAATTATATTTTAAAAAAATTTTAAGGTGAAATAGCCTTATTGCTATATGGAGAAAGTTTTAGTGTCTGGATACAGCATCAAACCAGACACAAAATTCCCTTACACCAAAGCCTAATCCAGAGCAAGGTCCTAACTCTCTTCAGTTCTATGTGGCTGAGAGGTAAAGATGCTCCAGAGGAAAAGTTTGAAGACGGCAGAGGTTGGTTCCTGAGGTTTAAGGAAAGAAGTTGTCTTCATAACATAAAAGTACAAGGTGAAGCAGTAAGTGATGTAGAAGAGGCAGTAGCTTATTCAGAAGATCTAGCTAAGATCATTAATGAAGGTGTCTACACGAAACAGATTTTCAATATAGATGAAACAGCCTCATATTGGAAGAAGATGCCAACTAAGACTTTCATAGCTGGAGAGGAGAAACCAATGCCTGGCTTCAAAGCTTTAAATGACAGGTTGCTTCTCTTGTTAGGGACTATAGCCGCTGGTGAAGTTGAAGCCAATGCTCATTTATCATTCTGAAAATCCGAGGGCCCTTAAGATTTATGCTAAATCTACTCTGCGTGTGCTCTATAACAACAACAAAGCCTGGATTTTAAGCCCACTGTTGAGACCTAGCTAAGAAAAAAAGATTCCTTTCAAAATATTACTGCTTATTGACAATGCACCTGGTCACCCAAGAGCTCTGATGGAGATGTGCAATGAGATTCATGTTCATGTTGTGTTCATGCCTGCTAACACAGTATCCATTCTGCAGCTCATGAATCAATGATAATTTCAACTTTAAAGTCTTATTAAGAAATACATTTTGTAAGGATACAGCTGCCATAGGTAGTGATTCCTCTGAAGGATCTGGGCAAAGTAAACTGAAAACCTTCTGGAAAGGATGCACCCTTCTAGATGCCATTAAGAACATTAATGATTCATGGAAAGAGATAAAAATATCAACATTAAGAGGAGTTTGGAAGAACTTGATTCTAACCTTCAGGGATGACTTTGCAGGATTCAAGACTTCAGTGGAGGAAGTACCTGCAGATGTGGTAGGAACAGCAAGGGAACTAGAATTAGAAGTGGAGCGTGAAGATGTGACGGAATTCTTGCAATCTCATGATAAAACTTTAATGGATGAGGAGTTGCTACTTAGGGATGAGCAAAGAAAGTGGTTTCTTGAGATGGAATCTACTCCTGATGAAGACGCTGTGAAGACTGATGAAATGACAACAAAAGGTTTAGAATATTACATACACTTAGTTGACAAAGCAGCAACATGGTTTGAGAAGACTGACCACTATTTTGAAAAAAAAAAATTCTACACGGGGTAAAATGCTATCAAAGAGTATCACATGCTACAGAGAAATAATTTGTGAAAGGAAGAGTCAATTGGGTGTAGCAAACTTCCTTGTTGTCTTATTTTAAGAAATAGGTAGCATAATGATAAGTAATAAAAGCAAGTCTAAGAAGACTACATACAACATGATATAATCTTTTTAGAATTAAAAAACAGCTAATAAAATATATTGTTCACATATATGATACATACATGTATATGATATATATGTATATATGTAACTTTTTTAAAGTAAGGCAATGATATACACAAAATTTAGGATAGCTATTGCCTTTGAGGGGAACAGGTAAATGGGCTGGGGGTGGGGAGAAGAGAAACACATAGGTAGATGTAACTGTCATTGTTTATTCCTGAGTCAGGTATTTAGTGTTAAAATTTTTTAAATAATTTTAAGGGATTAAAGAAGATAAACTATTTAAATATAAACCAAAAGAAATCCAGTATAGCAATTTTAATAATATACAAAAAGGAATATATAAAATGAAAAACATCATATGGGATAAATAAAAGTTATATGTTGGTATTAGGAATAAGAGACCAAGAAGATTTAATGACAATGAATATAAGTAGTAGGCTTAAAAATATGGAACAATAACTGACAGAACAATAAATTAATCTTCTACTCAGAGATTTTTAAGGCACCATTTTCAGAAATGGTTAGTCTAAGTAGAAAAAAAGAGCAAAGATATAGAATATTTAATTCTCAAACTGAAACTAAAAAACACCTTATGAAATATAGATGCAAAATTTATATAACCCATTCAAAACTGTGAATTTGGGGATTTTCACAACTGCCTCTGTTTCTCCTCATACATTTTAACATTTAGCCTTGAAAAACTAGACTCTTCTAACTCTGGTGAAAAGTCTTAGCAAGATAAGGAGCTAATATTTCCTCTTCCCCCTGAAGCTGCCAGAAAAGCACAGAATATTCTGCATCATAAAACTGACCTGACAACTTTAATTCTAGCAAAGGTTTGTAAGACATCCAGACTTCAGAAACTGCTGTTATGTCCCAGGGAAATAGTTCCTCCTCTCTAAAAGACTTATAATGCTGATGGGTTGTTTTATGGTGTATCGCCCTGGTGATAATACCTAAAATGGCATCTTAGATATGTAAATACCTGTTGACTTCCCATGTTGAGCCAGAAAGAGATCATTGGCACTTAACATGCCTAGAGAAAACAAGTAAAATGACTTCTAGAATTCCATTTTACACAGTTTGATTGAAGGTCTCATTTTATTTAAATAAATGAATAACGGTTGGGTTAAATGAAAGTCACGAGGGAATTATAAGCTACTTAGAACTGAATGACAATGAAAGTATTATATATTAAAATCTGTGAGATGCACCTAAATAGTACTGAGAGGAAAATTTATATCTTTGAATATACTGAAGGAAGATTAAAAACAAATTATTTCTCTTAGTCCTCTGCCTTTCCCTGCCATTTTTCCGTCATTTTTCCTGAACAATTCAGTCCTAAATTTATTAGGTGAGCCCAAGAAAAGTAGGTATCCACCTCATAAAATGGGGAGGGGGTGAGCCATGGGGCCCAGAGCATAAAGTAGGCCTCTGAAGGTCAAGTGTGGGGGGGCGGGGGGAGGCACATCCACACCAGGGAGTGGCTCAACTTAGACAAGCAGGGCAAGAAGTCATCTCAGTGCAGATGCCCCAGAGAGTCATAGCCCCTTCAGGTGAGGAAGGCAACCCCGTGTAAGGGCAGCCTGGCCTGGGAGGTGAAGAATGGGTAGAGTGAGGAGGGTGCCCTACAGGGTGGGTATGGTGG